>NC_090925.1:619702424-620029567 GCF_040938575.1 Ambystoma mexicanum
AACACAGTTCTGCCACCCATTTCAAAGGTGAGGACTGGAAGGTTGGAATCGCTCATAACCATGGCCATAGCTCATGTGATTAAATGGTTTACAGAATGAGGGAGATTTACTCACTTATTTTATTGTTTAATTGCTGAGCGTGTGGAATATTTTAATTTTAAACCAAGATTTATTTAAAAACGCAGCCAGAGAAATGTATTTGCAATATGCAGAATCGATACAAACAAGACCACCCAAGATCATGCAGTGACCCAAAATACATGACTGCAAAGTCTTATGATGTCGATTATCATTATACATTATATTATATTTGCGCATGGAACTAACTTTGGGAAGCAATGGAATGCTTTAGAACACTTAAGGGGAACTACTACGTGAGGGGAGCTGATTGTAAGAGAGCAATACAAGGGAGTAAGGCGCTAACAAGGGGGAGGCATGGTGGAGGCCAGGCGATCTGGCATGTAGGGATCTATGAGCAAGTAAAGTAGGGAGGAAATGGTGGGCGGGGGCAGGAGGGAGCAGAACACCCAGTCTCTGATTTAGTTGTAGAGTGGAGGGTTTTGAGCATAGGTGTAATGGGGAAGACTTTTCTTGAAGAGGAGGGTCTTCAGCCCCATCCTGAAATGTAAAAGCGAGAGTGCAAGATGTTTATGATTGTTGATGGGGGAAGATGTCACAGTCTGGGAGTGTAGACCGAAAAAGCCGGTCTTCTGGTGGTTTCCTTCCTGCACCAGTGGAGTTCAAGTCTGGACATGTCCTTGCTTTGGATTTATTGTGAGGGATGTTTGTGTGGAGGCGGTGGTGTGGATGATGTGTGGGTGTGCACAGTGAGACCATTTGTTTGGCAGCAAAGGGCTGTTATATCTTAGCATCATGGAAGGTATTGATTGTGGCAATGATGTCTGATAGTGTTTGTCCAACATCATCCAATTTGCTATATTGAGAATTTTGGAATAGAATGGCTGCAGCTTCCATAAGCATGATTTACATTGACCATACTGGAATGGACTGTGGCTGCAGCTTCAAGAAAGTGGTTTACAGTAAGCATTCAGATCAAGATTGTGTTTTCAGGTTCATAAAAGTAATTTACAGTAATCATAATGGCATAGATTGTGGCCACAAAATCAAAGTGCTTTATACTCGAAATGCTGGCCTTTATTAATGTACTCCGCTTCTTTAAATGATTTATACTAGCAATGCTGGTATATATTGTGGGTGCAGCGGCATAAAAATGACTTACAATGGCAATGCTGGAATATGTTGTGAACTCCCCATCATGAAATATTGTTAAATGTTTGTGTACTCTCGGTGACATGGCATCTACTAGAATTTTTGCATGCATACCCCCAAACTGTAAATTATAAGACCTTTTCACCAGTTTTCTGAAAAAACATGCTGGTAAATGCACAATGTCAACATATTATTTAACACAACATTTTTAGGGATAAACACCAGATATCCCTTACATTAATTATGGCTCTTACTATGCTTGCTCGCACTAATTTGTGCACGATTTTAATTTCCCTGCCACAGACCTTGAACCATTTACAATGCCAGTGCCCCTCAGGAGGTGCCCGACCCCCTGGCACCAAAAGCTGCATCCGCTACTGCCATGTGCAAATAATGTTACCAGCCACATAATGGCGGCTGGAACATTTGAGAGCCAGGCACCTCCCCCTAGTTTCTATGTTAGGTGTACGATTTGATTCAAAACCTTACATCTTTTACCTAGGGAAAAGGTCAATAGGGGGCCCTCAGCAGCCCCCACCCCTTTATTTTGTGGTTTGGCACCGCACAATGGAGCAAACCACCTGGCCCCCAGGAAGAAACCCCAAATCTACTTCATCACACCCAACTGAATTTACTAGCCTTTTTTTGTGTTGGTGCAATCACTGGTCACTGCCCACAACCCATACTCATTAGAAGCATTCCTCTATAGAGCAGGTTTGCAATGGTGCACAAGTATTGATTTATAAAATGTACCAAATAGCATAATTCATGCCACCATGTGTAGAATTGGATTATGGGTGGCAAACACAAGTGGGGAATGATAATCAAAAACAGACTTTTTCGTGACGTGCCTCGGTTTGTGGAGAAAGGTGCAACATCTGCAACTCACAATATCTTGTGCAAGGTTCTCAACTCTCTGTGAAGGGCCCCAAGTCAGCACACCATAACCAGAGATGACGTATGTTGTGCAGATTTTCAAGCATGGCATCAAGAAGGTAGCTGGCCATAAACCTGGGAGATGCTCTCATCAAACTAGTGATATAACCACAAAGGCAGAAGGCATCTGTTTCATACAGAAGAGCTCAAGAGAGGACTTACTCTTTGGGTGGATTCAGATCTTCAGGTCTGGCCTCGAAGAACTGGAGGACATCTTCACACTGAGAAATGTACCGTGGGAGCTGGATCAGAGCCTGCAGAAACAAGCCAACAGTGGATCAGATAACAGACAATGGAATCCAGAATCCTCACAGACCGCCTCCCCCACTACCAGCTCCCCGATATCCCAGTACCAGCTCAGTATTTAGGCATTAGCATACTTGATTGAAAAACATTTGACCTTTTCCATTTGAGCAAATTTCTTTGATCGTTTTTTGGTCAAATTAAATTAAATAACTATATGGGGAGGGATAAGGGAATAGGTTAAGGTGGGGGGAAAATGGGTTTGGGGGTCCACACCAGCCCCCGCATTTTGACCAAACAAAATAAGTCAAATTGGAAAAGGTCAAATATTTTTGATCAAGTGGACCTAAATCCAGTATTTATTTTATATTTATGCACAGGAAAGAACAATGGTCTTGATCGCAAAAGAATGCACAATAGATATGATCAGATTTGACAGGAAGCAGTGAGCTTCTTACAATGGGATGAGTTTGAGTGACATTCTGACCTGGCTCTGGTGGGGAGTAAATGGAACAGTTACTGGGGACAATACAGGTATACACTTGCATACATTAAGGACAATCAACATTAGAAATATTTAAGTGCAGGTAGGCGTTCCTGCGAGCTATGTTAGGGATGTGACCATCATGGAAGAGATGTTAGAGTGGAGGCAGAGAAAGTGAGGGATTGAGGCAGCTTCGAGGAGAGGGGAAAAATGTTAGCTTGAAGGCAGATAGATGAGAGGTAGGTTAATAGGATAACTTGGAGGAAAGGCGGAAAGCTTTCAATTTGGGCTTGAATAAATTGGTGTGGAATTTTTCTTGGATGTGAGGGGGAAGAGTATTCCATGCAAGTGGAGCAAGAAGACAAAGAGCAGACGCGAGAGGAAGCACGGGGAGGGCGAGGTTCCACAAGGGCAGTGGAGGAGGTAGAGCAGAGACTGCAAGAAGGCTTGTAGAGTTGGATAGAGGAGGATGGAGTGGTGTCTTACCATGCATAGATTTGTGAACCAGTAGAAGACATTTTAATCTGGCCCCAATTTTGAATCATCAGCCATCCAGCCTGGTGATGGTAAGAGGAAGTATGTGTGAAGTGAGAGAATACAAAGAGTCCTGGCAGCAAAACTAATGATCTTGTTGAGAGGACAGAAAGCATTGTTGGGGAGATAGAGTACGCTGGCACAGTAATCCAGTTTAGAGAAAGCAAGTGTGGTTAAGAGATGCTTGGCAGCGTTTAAAGGAAGGAGGTGCACGAATGTCCTAAAATTTAGGAGGTTGAGGTGAACCACAGTTTCAGTTTTGGAGACTAAAGTAGAGACGGTACGAGAAGTGTCATAGATGATGCTGTGGTTTCGCGTTGAGGAGTAACGGAGCGTGTCAGGTGGGAACTGGATAGGCAAGGGAGGAGATGCGAGTATTTGGCAGGGAAGAAGAGCACCTATGTTTTGGTAGAGTCCAACATCAAAGAGTGTGAAGCAATCCAATATTAAATGACAAAGACATTTGGAAATCTTGCTAGAGAAATCAAAGGAGAGTTCAGGAAAAGAAGAGGATTTGGGTGTCGTCCGCAAAGAGCAGAGGTTTAGAGTGTAAAGAGGAGAGGAACCAAAACAGCCTTACCGCACCAACAACAATTAGAGAGTGAGATGAGAGGTGGTGTTGCTGCAGGAGACAGAATTGGCAAGTTGCCAGGTAGGATTCAGGCAAGGGTGTGATCACAAATCCCAAGAAAAAAAGAGTATCAAGGAGATCAGAGTGATCGACAGTGTCAAAGGCAGCAGATAGGTCAGGCAGAATTAGGATAGAGGGTAGGTTGGCGTGCTTAGCAGAGGCAATGACAGACATTCATGAGAGCAGTTTCAGTGGAGTGACAGGTGCAGAATCCTGCTAGTAGAAGGTCTCAAAGCTTGTGGATGTCTAAGAAATGGGTAGCACAGTTAAACATAACCATTTCCAGCACTTTCGAGTAGTGTGGAAAAAGCTTGCAAACCAATTCAGATCAGCCCCTTGCTTTTTTAAGAGAGCGATGACTGTGGCCGTTTTGAAAAAAACAGGGAAAGCAAACAGTCAAAGGACAGGTTAAAATAATGTAGTGAGGTGAGAGGACACAAAGGGGCAATAGGCTTGACTGGCCGAGGAGCAAGGGGGTCTTATGGGGCACAAGAGGCGTTGGCCATTGTCAGTAGAGATAGGACTTTAGTATCAGTTGGACTAAAGTGGGAGATCGAGGCAGATGATGGTAGACTAGGCGGAGTGAGTGTGAGGGCGGTCAGGAGAGATTCTCTAATGTTGTAAATGTTTGCAGCAAAGTATTCAGCCAGGCCCTTTGCTGTGAGTGGAGTTGATAGTCCTAGGTTTAGGAGTGAGTTTAGAGTGCCCTGAAGCTGGCACGCATGGTTGGTGTGAGAGTCAATGAGGGTTGGGTAGAATTCCCTTTTTGCTCTACCAAAAGGGAACTTGAGAGAGTTCAAGCCACAGAGGTAGAGTTGCAGGTCCTAATGCAAGTGGGCACACCTCCATTTGTACCGCAGTCGATGCAGGTCTGAGCAGAGACTGTGTATGAATGGGGTGACCCATGGTTGAGGACGTGTAAACTTAGGGGTGAAAGTTAGCAGCAGAAAGTCAGACGAGACTGAGTAATATAGAAGCGATTGGGAGCTGAAGGCAGCGATAGTTCAAAAGGCATCAGATGTGAAGGAGGAGAGTAAGAAGAGAAAGGGAGGGGTGGCAGATGGTTTACATTTCCTTTTAGTAATAGGTGAGACAAATAGGGAGGACAACTCACAGGCTGGAAAGGGGATGGTGGTGGAAACAATAGAGAGATCAGATAAGGATGATGTGACAGTACTATTAGTTGCTGAGAGAGAGGTGGAGAGAAGATGTAAGGGGTTACCCCTGTTGTGGGTTGGAAGGTTATGAATAGAGCAGAGAGTGCGGTCACTAAAAAAGACTGAATTTTCGATTTCTTAGAAGGGATTGCAGAGGGAATGTTGAAATCACCTTCGAGAACGAGGCGATGTTTAGTGAAAAAAGAATCAATGGGTTGCCCAAGGTCATCAAAAAATGGTCCAATGGGACAAGGAAGGCAATAGATGGAGATTATATGAACTGATAAGGTCGAACAATAGAAGAGATGGTAAATTCAAAAGAGATAGGGCATGACATTGGAGATTTGTGAGGCAATGAGGTGGAAAGAAAGTAGGAGTTACAATCAGTCTGACAAGGAGAGTGAATGAAGGATAGTTTGGAGTCATGTAGGGACGCCAGTGTAGACAAGTCTGATGAAGAATTCAGGTCTCAGTGCTAGAAAGAAGATATATGGTAGGAGAGCTGGGGTGAGCGTTTTCAGTGATAAAGGAATTTGTTGCATATAGACTGAGCAGTCCAAAGTGCAATGTTCAGTTGATGCAGTAAGGAACAGTAGAACAGGCGAGTCTCAGAGGAAGAGGGGCAAAGTGGATAGGTGTTAGGGAAAGCATGGTTTGCTCATCGGCCTGCTTTGTTGCAAGTAGGAGGTGCAAGAGGGATAGAGTAGTGGGAGTTTTGGGATGCAGGTTTTAGAAAGCAGGAAGCGTAGGGAGAGGTGAAGAGGAAGAGCAGCAGGAGCAAATGCATTATAGGCAAGTACTGCAGTGTAGAGAGACAGCACAGCAATTAGCAAGCATGGAGTACTCGCAGGTAGGAAGGCAAATGCAAAGGCTCATAGGCAGGTCAACGGCTTGTCTTCGCCCTTTACTGTTGCATCCTTAACCAGGACTCCCTGGGCTGGATACCCCAAGGGAGTTCAGATGTGACGCCACATGAACTAATTACTTGATCGCCTAGTCAATCGGTATCCGATAGGATGATCAGTTAATCCATTGTGCAATCTGAGGCTCATTGGCTTGATCCCAGCTGGATCCACTCAGTCTTTCACTAGTCTGTCACAATCCATGAAACATGTGCCGCCGATTTGGGTAATAAGAGCATCTTTTCGATAAAGCGATGTGAAGTTGCAAACATGTGGCCCATAATGAGGTCTCCTCTCCCTCAATCTGAGGATAGCAGGGAGTGCATTAGGAAACTGCACCTGTTCTGCTCAGTGCCAAGAACCTCAGTTTAACACTAATTCATGAATGACAGACTTCTATAGTTCGCAGCCTGTTTGATACATTCAATAAACACCAACTGGGTCAAAAACCTAGGTGCGCGCTCTCTCCCAATTCACGCGCCATGAGAAACTAGACTGGCAAAAATAAGTCTGTATAAGCAATGCTAACCACTCTTCGTTAGCATGGTCTCTCCCTGCTATGAACACTGTTCCTGCTCCACTATCCCCTCCACTGCCATCTTTACCACAAGGCTCTGCCCCTTGCAGTCAGTGTTTCTGTCCACGTCCCTTCCTATATTTAACATACTTTTTATGAAGCACTAGCAGCTGGCAGGCTGTTAGCAAAGGAGAAGGGGCACAGGATTTAGGGTCATAGTTAGAAATTAACGCGTGGTTAGTTAATTTCAGGTTTCTGCCTTGCTTACACCGTAAACTGGTGGCGGTCTCCAAGCCGCTCTTCAGTAAGTGCTCTGCTCCCACTTGACTAAGGGGATCTTTCCCAGTTTCTGCATTAACCAAGATCTCCATTTCACTTGCCCACGTCAGCCGCGGCATCAGCATCTACTTCTCCCTTTTAGTCAAGTTCCCTTTGCTTGAACCAGTCTGGTTGTCGGTTTCCAACCCCACACCACCCCCTTTAGTCACGCTGGCTACCAACGGTCATGACAATACGTTCCCTGCTTTAGCCAATGCCCATTGTCGCTTTGGTATGGATATAACTCAAAACATCCAACTTATTTCTTTTAACCCATGTCTGCAGCAATATATGGGGGGATTCCCCCTGCATCACCTTCACCCTAATTTAGACCACCCTCATCTATAATTTCAGTTAAATTCGAAGTTAAAACTCCTGTGTTATGGAATTTGCAGTAAAATGGTTCGATGTTTTTGTACAATACCTTTTGGTAACACTTAGACCCCTTGGATCCCCAGTTTAGTCATGATCTAAACTACCATCACCCAAACCCTCGAACCCACTGCTCCTCAAGTGGCAGCTGGTGAAGCGGTGGAACCTAAACGACCAGCCCAAATAGGAACTAGCGGAAGAAAGGAGTCAGGCCAAACGTCCCCTGTGAGGGGCTTGAGATGAGGTTGAAATCCAAGAAAATCTTTCAAATAACAGGTCGACTGGAACAGCTGTGTTTTGAAGCACAGAAATGTCTGAAGCAGTCTGATCAATAGCCATGTGACCAGGTTGCTATTCAAATGCTTCAGTGTCTGCCACAGTATAGTGAGCATATCTGATCAGCCAATCCTGCACGTGGTAACTAGAAAATGGTGCACTGCATAAAAAACACTAAATGGAGTACACAAATAATTGTGCAACTTCACTAATATTAGTGTTTATAGGGAGGGCAGCTTCCTTACTGGAAGAACGCTGGTCATAAATTGTATGTCTGTATATCATTTAGCAAGTTCCATAAACCGTGCCAGGAAGCACAATATACAACTGTGTTCCTGTGCTAGCTAATAAAACAAAAGCCGAATTGGCAGAAAATAAAGTAAAACCAGAGCTTCTGGTACATAGGTTTGGGTGTATTTGGCCAAATTTCTTTTGATTGCGGCACACTGACCCCAACTTATCTGCTCAGGGCCCAATTTAAACGCACATGCACTTTTTGTAAAAATATGTTTGTGCCCCGCCTCCAATTTTAAGGAAGCGGGGGGCACCCTATACCCACAAAATTGCAACATATCAAACATGGAGAGCGGGGGACACCCGGCAATCCCCATTCTCCAGGGTTGGTATTCTGCAATATATGCGACCAAATTGCCCCGAATTCCAAATCACCCATGCAAAATTCGATCAAATTGGTCATTAGGTGAATTGTTTTAGGTCAAATAGCCTAATCCCGGTACATGTAGGGCTGCTGCCACCACATCCCATGTCACTCAATGCACATCTGCTCAACATTCCAGGGTGCTTAATATCAGGGCATGGGTAAAATATTGAAGGGTTCTGCCAATAACAGGATACTCAGTGTTGCCAACCTGCTATGGGTGCTGCACAAACACAACAGGGTACTCTCTACATACAAAAGTTCCAAAGTGCAAGATTGAAACAGTTAATCACATTGTCATGCCAGATGCACCCCATTAGTACACTGGTGTTCCAGTCTCTACAACAGGGCTACCAAAACATTTCTATGCCACTTCAACACACCCCAAGCAGTGCTTCATTTGTGGGGGTGTTTGCCAGAGCTCAGCCCCGGGACTTATTTCTGAGCATCGGCACATTTTCTCAGGCTAATTATGATTAAGGCTCCTGGTTTTATGGAATTTATTTATTTTTCTGTCATTTCCGTCTGTATTTAGCAATATTTATTTTTTGATCTTTTTTTCTGTATGCATCCACATTTAATTGTTGTTATATAAAGATAATTTGCAAACAGTATTATTCTGCATTTGTTCTATAATAAAAATCCATTTATTAAAGCACACATACAGCCATGTAGGAAAGAAATGTCAGCTCCTTTTTCTCCTCATAACAAATGGTTGCTCCGGGGACTGCTGCTCCCTTAAGACATTTGCCATCAGCAATTTGAAGAATTTCAGTGCTATTTTTATACAACTTTTGCACTCTCCATGCTGCTAATCTGCAATGCGATGGGCCTGCAATGTAGGAGTGACATCATAGCGAACAAGACAGAAAGACCGGTTTCTCTGTTTTTTCCTATTTATATTAATAGAAAAAAACCAGATTGATTTCAGTCTGTATTTAGGTGTAAAAAATCAGTAAAAACTGAAAACTGGAAGCCTTAATTCGGATGTTGTGGTTTGTTATTAAATCTCATTCAGCAGTTCTCACACAACAAGCAGCAACATTGTGCACTGGCCACATTCTCGCCACCCCGTGTCAGCTCATCATTCATGAACTTGATGGCCCACGTAGACAGCAGCGTGGGCGTTATCCATTTTCATGGATAACAACGAGTTGGAAGGTGACATTGCTGGGTGCTTGTGTTGGCCACGCCCACACACTCCAGTCCCCCTGCACAACACTGGGGGTCTGACAATGCTGCAACACGCAGAAGCACTACAACATTAGTGTGGCTTGGCAACAAGAGGACAGTCACCAGACAGAAGCACCAACACAGGTTAAAGGCCAGGGAAATGTCACTGCCCAAGAGTGCCGTTTATGAAAGTGAACCATTACACACAGGTTTTACTGCAATGTTTGGCAGACAAGTTTAACAGTTCGGTAATTATTCTTTCTGAATTTGTCAATTAAACTTAGTACGAAAGCAGGTTTGCTCGTTTTTTCGGTAAATAGGTCAGCATGTTTCAATGGCACCTATGCAATCCGAGCAAAATGTGAATGACGATGTGTTTAAAGAAGCACTTAAACATTTGTCTTAAACTAGTATGTTATGTTGTTGTTTGGCACCTGTAAATTGCTCATCTAGTCCATCCATCACCCAAAATAGCCAGTGGGAGTTCCAGCGTTATAGAGGCACATTGGTGGGACAATCACGGGTGTTGGCCGGAGGGGGCCAGGAGTTACTCGCCCAATGTGTCAGGTTCGCTAGAAAATATTTGGGCTCTGGCACTTTTTTTTAACAAATTAAGCACTGACCCAAGTAAAATGCCTATACCAACTACAAATTGTCTCACCCAAAAATACCAATTTTACAATGCATCCAGAAAACAGTCTTTGTGTTCAACTCTGATGCCAAGTTTGCCTTGGTCAGGCGCACTGTGAAGCGAGTTCCTCCTTCACCCCCAGATGGCGTATGCCAATTTCACACCGCTCCAAGAAAATACCCATGCCAGATATACATTTCCAGCAGACCAAGACCATGGTAGCATTAACAGTGGCATGACAATTTTACTGCAGTTACATTCAAATTTTACTGCAGTTACATTCACATTGTCGTCGTAGATTCTATACTGTACCAAAGAGTGCCTCCAGAAAATGACGACCAACCTTTAACAGTGCCCTGTCCATCTTTCTAAAGCTAATCACATGGTAAGGCTGGTTACCGCATTGTTCCTAAAAACGAAATCCATGGCCCAATATGATTTTGAGATTGGTCCATGCCACTTCTACATTGCCACCAGAAGATTGCCTTATGCCACCAACAAATTGTCTTAGGTTTTTGCTTCTTCCAATTTCTTCATTGCCATAGAACATTGCCTCATGCCAGTTTCACCGGTGACACCAGTTTTGCCAGAGTTAAGCACAGTGCTAGCTTCTTCATTGCCTTCAGAGAAGTGCCATACTAGGTTTGTAGACCATGACCATGCCATTTTCAGCAGTGCCAGGCCAATGTGGCACAAGTATAATGCCATGTTAGTGGACACCTACAAAATAGCTATGCTAATGTCAGCCCACCACTAGAAAAAGAATTGTCGGTTTCACGTCATCCCAGGTTTGCCAGAATGAAGCACACAGTCAGGATGGGTTTCAGAATTCACCCTCCCACCCCGAAAAGATGGCCCCATGCTACATTCAGGTTAATGCCCACATTTCTCAAGGTGCAGCAAAAGTGGCTTGGTAGCACCCCCAGGCAGACGAGAGGGCAAACAAAGGAGGTGGAAGGGGAGGACCTGCGAACAGAAGACCTTTCAAGAACAGTCAAGTGTCCATAAGAGGCGGGAAGGGGGAAGTGCAGGTGGAATGACAATACAGTACAGCAATAGGTGTGATAAACCAAAACATATATTGGAATAGGGAGGGACCAACAGAAAGGTATGAGTGTTGAGGCCCAGATAACTGGTATCTACAGGCTTCAGGAGAAGAAGCAAGGTACTGTGGCGAAGCAGGGGAGCGTGGTAAGAAATGTTGGCCTTGATAGCTGCCACTTGCAGAGTGCTGGGACCAGCGCAGGTCCTAAGAAGCTTAAAAAGTAAGGGGGCAATTGAACGCTTCCACCCAAATGGGCCAGCCACCCCTACGGACTAAAGCAGCTGGAGAACCTACCTGTGGTTACTCGTGCGGTGCAAGGGCCTCGGCCACAGCCCTTCTCTTTTTTGATTCCCTGACCCAGGATTCCCCCCCCACCCCCCTTAGCTAGAAATGCAAGCACTTCGGCCTACATTGGAAAATGCATCAATCGGCTTTCCCCCCAATTCGCCTGAACCCCTCTGCCTCAGTGCTCCTCTTTAGTCAGGATCTCCACCACTTCAACAAAGAAACTTGCCACGTTTTTTGCATGGCCTGTGCCCGACTCTACTCCAGCCTCCCACAAAACCTCCGGATTTCCATATAACAATAAGGATCTGGTAAAGCCTGACCACGCAGTCTTTGCTTCAGAGCAGAAAATCACTAACCCGTGTGTTGCTCACCTTGCAGTACTCGTCAATAGGTACCAGCCGGCGGACGGCCACGTCCCGGATGTGGCTTCTTCGAAACAGGATTTTTCCTGCAATAGTAAAGAAGGAAACAGTGAAGGCTGGATGAAAAGCAGGGAGAACAAGCAAGACAGCAGAAAGCAGGAAGACCCACAAACAAAGCAGGCACAGGTAGACTGGCATATGTAACCATCGAGAGTTCAGGACCAGCATCGACTTTAGGATTATCTTTAGAGCCAATTCATAGCAACACCCGATGAGTGAATGAGGAGCATCTGCTTATAATTAACCACTGTGCACAGTACCAAACACAATGCAACTTTAACAAATAAATTAGTTATTTCCAAAAAACACTCTACACCATTCCACATAGGTCTTTTTCTCGCTGTACTCCAAACAAGGAAGTACCTTTTGTTTTCTTGAATTGTTTTTTCAAGAGCCGTGTTCCTATAGTTGGGAAGAGGATTTAAGCTGCTGAATTTAGTTCTGGTTTGCTTGTGCTCATAGTTTAGATTTTTTCAAAGCACGAGTAAAGTTCGCACTGGTTTGGGGATCCACAACGGAGGCCATATCCGTGCAATAGATGGGGTTCCAGCACCAATTCCTTTTTTCTTCGGAAAGGGAACCAATTTACCCACCGCTGTAATATCTTTGATATTCATTGTATGTACCACTGTAACTAAGGAGCTTACCTACCTCTGTAACAGCAAAGCGACGCCCACGGGCTGTTGTGCACTATACAAATAAATAAAGCCCTCGATAAGTGGAACGGAAACTTTTAGACCAAGCAGGCTCTTTCACCCGGTGGCTATTTGCCTGCAACCACCCAAGATCTCTGGCAACTGCTAGACTGGGAAGCCTTACATGGAGCATGGTATTACATTTTCCATGCAACTATTTTCTCAGCACGATTAAATACATACTGTGCATGTGACTCCTTGCAAATCAAGTCGGGCGAGGAAACGTAGGGTAATATTTTAGGATCTGAATGACTGAACTCTTCGAGAACGTTTAGGAGACCCGGCCAAAGCTTGTAAAAGTTGTGATGTATGGCAGGGTTTAAAAGAGTTCTCAAAATATTGCGGCTACTAAAGCAACCTATTGTGACCCTGAATAATAAAGGAAGGTTGTTTTAATATGAAACTTGACCGTGTTAAGCAGTCCCAGTGCTGGCAAATAAGGGAACCAATGCAAAACAAAATGTTTAGATTTAATCTCAACCTCTCTGGGCAAGACTCCAGACCATCGTTCTTCGACTGCCAACCCATTACAGAAGAAGAGGAAAGAGCAAATGCAAATCAGGCTTGGTCCTATCCCAAAAGGGGTAGTCCAGCCTGAACTGCTTGGTCGCATCCCTTCTGCAAGAGACCACAAGCATCCCCAAACATGTTGTTTCGGCCTTGTTGGGTCTCATCAATGAGGAGCAGCTTGGCAGCAGGCATGGGACCCACGTCTTGGCATCCCTGTCCCACTCGTGGGGACTAAAGCAAAACAAAAAGTGTGATGTTGGAAGGTTTAGAATTAATCTCAACAAGGGCTTCAGATTAATTTGAAAACTTCCACACATCTCTTTTGTGGTTTTAGTTTGTCTCCCTATGTGAGAGGGTATGCCCAGACGTGGGTCCCTTGCTCGCTGTGCCATAGGAACCCAAGCTGCACCCCACAGAGGAGAACCAACAAGGCCAAACATGCCTGGGGTTGCTTGTGCTTCTGTGCAGAGGGAACCTGGCATAGCAGTTTGGGCAGGGCTGCTACCATTGGTTGCAGTACCAGACTGGTTTGCATATGGCTGGAGCCCTTTTGCAATGGCACAGGCGGGCTAAAAAACGGTGGTCTGGAAGGTTGCCCAGAGCAATGCCAGTGGTTCTGATTAATTAGAAACCTTCCACCAATCATTTTTTTGGTTTTAAATAAAGGAACCGGAGCACTGAGGCAGGGAGCAATTCAGCGATTTGCTCAAGATCACAAAATGTTACAGGGGAAAAGTGAAATTTTTTTTGGGGTTCCACAATTAATGACTTCACTTCCCATACTGATGTATCTACCTGCGGAATCTCCAAAAGAACCCAAAACATGTCATGAGACTGTGCTTAAACGCAGATCAAGGGGATTAGACTATTCAAAACACCTCCACCCACCAAGCTGCAAACCTGGTTAATGGAAAATTGCTACACTGGTGGAAGCATAGAACTCACCCGACTGAGTGCCTGCAAGGCTGCTCCTCAATAAGCCAACACTAGATCTCATCTCCAAGGCAAACCTCCAACATGGTGAGAATAATCAGCTGGTAAGAGGGGTCAGTGGATTAATGATGCAAGATGCAAAGATGTGCATGCAATCGGGAGGTTGCAGGTTTGAATCCCAGCTAAGAGGACTTGGCGCATCATCTTTCTGAGTGCCGTTAATGGAGCCACGGAAACCTCTATGTGATCCAAGTGCATATTCAGTTTGTGATGTGCACTTCTACAAATGGGCAGTATTACTACATTGTTCTTCAATCTCTTATCGCCCAAAAGCAGCCAACAAACCTGCCTCAAGCAGGGAGGTCTTTGAACTCTGGTTCAGTGAAGGTCGTATAGGCTGGATCGGAGGAATGGATTTTTGGGAGGTGGGGGATAGAGTTGGATGTCGAAGGAACAACCACGGTGATACTGCAGGACTTGGTGGCTTGGACCTCGGGACAGTAACAAAAAGTTCAAGTAATTATCCAGAGTATGTGATCCCGCAAAATCATTCTCTCTGCACTTCACCAGGCAATGTTTGGAGCACCACCCGCATTGTCAATACTTTGAACCAAACCAGATCAGGTGCATCTCTAAATGTATACAAGGGATACTAGCTATGAAGATGGCTCAGTCGTAGAATGCCCCTGCTGCAGAAAACCATTTGCAACATGTGGGCTAGAGGTTTAACCCTGGTGGGGAATCGCTCGGGCATATAACTATGCAGAGGACAACTGTCGTTCAAGGTACACAACAGTGAGTCCAACGACAACATCACACACTGCCTGTATCCAGACTTGGATGGCGTCAAACAAGATTGGCTTTAATCTGGTTTCAAAGCTGTGGCATCAACAGACTGATGTGTGTTCACATTTCATCCTTATTGGAGTATTAAACACACAATGGGTTTATGGTTTGATTGCGCCCAACGGGGTGGAAATTAGTTTTAAACAACTTGGTTATCCTTCCTTTAAGGTTCCTGGACCTCACTCAGCCCCCCCTCCCATTGATCAGGTTCCCATTCAAGGCAGAAACCAGTCACAGCCCATTGTATTTATAGTGTTCAGCACTTCTTTCTTGACCTTAACTTTGTCTTCTTCGCTCCTTGCCGGCGGCTGTCAGTATTGTCCATCTGGACCCTCCTACCAAGTACCCCCACTTTGCACCTTTAGGTCTTCCGACAGCATCAGGCAATTACCAACAGGGTAATCCGATTGACAGATTTCAAGCTGCTCCTCTTGCATTTAAAGAGCAAATTATAATGGCAGACCTTGAAGATCTGAATATTTTTAGCAGTAGATTGAACCACAGAGAGCTCCCTTAATTAGAGAGACCCTTTGACCTACAACAGACAGGAAGATGGGCGGGACTTAGTATTGCATGTTTTCACCACTTTACCTTTTCTGTTGAAGAGCACTCTGGTTATGACCTCACGCATACAGGAGATTGTTGGTGGGTACCCAGGCTTGGTTCATTAAAGGTAGGCTTAGCCTACACCAGAGGTCTTCAAACTGTGGGGCTCGAGACCCCAGCCTGAAATGTAAAGAAAATTAAAAAAAAAATGTACACAAAAAAGAATGGAGGAAATGGCCATGGGTGGCTCACAGGGTTGGACTGAAGCTTAAAACTGTCAATCGCACCAATTAAAAAGTGGCCCACAGTTGCAAATGACAATTAATTCCTTTAGTGACAGACTATTTGAATAGTACCGAAGGGGGGTGTTTTTTGTTAAAATTTAAGCAAATTGTGATATTTAAGTTTACTTATACAGCAACAATGGTCAAAACTAATAGCTGCATAGTGAAGTAACTCAAAATACCCCACATTGGCTAGAAAAGTGGCCCATTTTGACCCAGGAAACTGGTCCACACTAGCATTTTCTGGTTCTAGTTCGGGCAATGCCCAATAGGTCAATCTGAGCCTGGTTTCTCATCCATAATGGGCGAGGGGGCATCGACCCAGAGGCCCCCTCACCCATTATGGAGGAGCCATCCGAGTGAAACACTGAGCACTCCCTCAGCTGCTTTTTCCAGCTGAGGAGGTTCTCATGACTGGCTGAACTGTCAAAAGGAAACAGTGATTCCCTTTGACAGTTCAGTTCCCCAGCCACACATGCTCACTGAGCCATGCAAGGCTGGTAGTGTTTTGCTTCGCCAGCCTTGCATAGCTCATTGGAAATTCTGGCTGGGCGACTGCATGCCTGTATGCGTGAGGGGAAGCTCCTGCGCCTCCTTGCACATACGGAGAGGGCAGCCTGGAGCGGGATTTTCAGCACCCATGCAGAGGCCCCTGCATGCATGTGCAGTAACCAAGAAACTCTTGCTTCCCGATTCCTGTTCATGATGCAGGAGCTGGAGCACTGGGGAGGAAACTTCATGACCAGGGCAGAAGGTAAGTGTATGTTCTTTTATTTTCTATTTAAAGATGTATGGATGAGTGTATGCTTGGTGTTATGAGCGGATGATGGGTGCTCGTGTGAATGAGTGTGATTGCTATGAGTGTGTGAGTGTTTTGGCCCATTGAGCTGATTTTGGCGAGTGAGGGGTGGGGGTATGAGGGAGGAGGTTGTACAAGAAAGGCATTTAAAAAATGCCTTTGTTGCACTATTCCCCCCCCTACCCCCCCCCCCCCCAACCACCTGCCAAAATCCGCTTTCCTTCCGAGGTGCGGCGGAGCCCAGGGATGGTAATTTTTACTGGACATCTGTCATACATGTCCAGTAAAAAAATTTTTTTAAAAAAAAATCATGCATCATGCCTTCCCTCTGGGCCCCCAGCAGCGCCAATTGCAAACTTTTTGGCTTTTTACACAATTTTTGTTTAAATAATGGGTTAAAAGGTTGCATTTTAGAGCATACTTTAAAGATAATTCCTGCGGGGCGTCGTGAGGACCACGGAACCTCCCTTGAGTGGTTCAGGCGCCCTTGCTACGCTCGGTCACAATGGCATATATGGGGTCAAATATTTATGCCCCTCCACTTTAAAAATTCACCAGCCGCCACGGACCCTGGGACATTGGTGGGAAGAGCCCAAGGTCTGTGGGAGATGGGGAGAGCCAAGGGACTGGGTAGGAGTGGAATGAGGGAGCCCAGAGACTGATGGGAGCAGGTGGGGTAGTCCAGGTACTATACTGGGAGAAGGGTGCAGTGAAGGCGCACAATAGTTCATAGCCATTTGGACTTACTGTCCATATGACATTCTGGGGGGGCCCGGCCCATCCACATTTTACTTGGGGCGGGGGGCCCAGGCCTAAAACGTTTAAAGACCACTGGCCTACACCAATCACTGCGGCCCATTTGGCTTTAAAAAAGTGGGCAGAGCGCCCTCTTTTGGAAGATCTGAAGACTTTGTAAGGAGTAACAAGGAGGACTCATTTGGACCTCGGCTGAAGGTACAGTTTGCCTTCCAGCCTCTGCCAGTGAAGGAAATCCAGGATTTCCAAAGAGGACGCAAGATCCCTCCCCTAAGCATCTCCCAGGAAACGCTGAATCCAAAGGACCCTCCAGCAGCACCAAAGCCGGTACTGAGTCAGCACACCGCGTGCCCTGCTAGGAAGCTTGCTTGTAGCACCTAGGTGGGAAGTGCCAGAGAGTCTCTGAACCAAACCAAGAACAACACTGTTGCCTGCAACACTCTCCTCAGGTTTGGGGCATCCACCTTAAAGGACGACAAGCCCAGTGAAGAAGCTAGGAGGTGTGCATCAACAAGCATCAACCAGCGTCCACCTTAAAGGACATTTTCGAGCCAGTCCAGCTCCTTGAGATGCAACAGACTGCACTGCTGACTGTTGTCCCTCCGCAGTCTCCAACGTCATCCGAGATGCTTCGGCCAGTGCTTCAGACCCGCCAACCAGCACAGAGAACGATTCCTGACCCCACGCTGCCATGTAGGCCAGCCTGCAGCCATCCGTCCAGCCTCGCTGAACTGTCTACCGCCCGATACCCACAGCTGTCTCCCATCTTGAATTCTGTCGCAGGAGCTGCAAAGCACCCAGAAACTGACTAAACCCTGTCAAGCACCAAGAATTTCTACAAGCACAAGGTACATTGTGGTTCTGTCACCCTGGTCTTTCTCCAAAGACCCCTAGTGACATTTTACTACCCATTGCTCCCTTTGTGTTGAAACCAGGTATCCTTGAACTATTGCGATTAATTACTCCCTCCCATCAGTTTCAAGAATGAAAGGGTTGCAATCTGGATGCCGTCTGTCCTCTGCATTCCTTTACAGGATGGGTTTTATTTTGTAGTGTGCTATAACTGTTATAATAATAATAAAGTAGATAATGTTATACAACCTTGACTGGACAGTCCCTTTTATCATTGGGTAATAATTGTATTTTAGCTGTGTTGCAACTAACTAAACTAATCACGACCTTGTGGAGATGTCTGCTGTTCTGTCCACGTTACCAAAATTGGACAAGGAGGTTAAAAATTTGCTTGCATTTACAATCTGTTTGGATCCCTTCTGGTGTACTAGAGGTATGGGGGCTGATTGATGGTTTAGAAACTGATAATTCATCCCTGGACCACTGGTGGCCCGGAAGTTGATTTGTCACACCGGCAATCTAATCACCATCCGCCACAGTTTTACCAATCCTGCTTAATGCCAGGACCTCCTCCCTCGAATTGGCCGATAATACAAAGGACGACATTTTTATTAAGGGATTGATGCTTCAATACATATATTTAAATCGGGCCTTTAAATAGTAGGGCTGCGACCAGGAGCAGCCTACTGGCCGCACATTCTTCTGCCTTCAAGCTGGGGTATAGGAGAGACAGTCGCCAAATTGCCTTCCTGGACAGTTTGCCAGTGCTTCCCATTACGCCAATGCATATTGTTAGCACGCCAAATGGTGTCATTTAAAATGAAAAAATCAATTCCGCAAAAAAGAAAAGACTCCTTCCTTGGCCAAATCCTTTCGGAGGATATCGTTACTAAATAAATTCAAGTTCCTGGGCCGCGGAGGAGCAGAGGTTTCAGATGCTCTGTATCCCACGATTCCAGGATTAACAGGGAGTGGGGGAGCAAGCATTAGGAGTGCAGGGAGGATATGCAGTTATGAACAGTCCTACAAGTCGCAACGCTCTGGAAATGGATTATGCATTGGTGATCTGCAGCTGGCAAAATAACGGTGTTCCTAATGCATATGCAAACCTCCGTTCCTTAAAGCGTCGTGCCAAGGGCCAACTTGGAGTGGGGGTTCTCTTAGGAGTCATCTCAGCAAGTAAATAAGGAACATGTAAGAAGTGGGACGCAGCCCCGTTTCTTGGCCCAGGCGGAGCAGGTGATGGCCCGGAGTGCAGAGCTAAATAGCTAAGGAGGAGGGCGGAGTAAGGGGCCCACCCAGAAAGCTGCTCCTGGGCTTGTCGGAAAGCCTGCTGTGCCGTTTGGTGCTCCTCTGCGATATGCTGCTGACTGCTCTCTTCCGACTTGTAGATGGCTGATGCATTAGGGATATGTAAACAAAGGAATGCATATTCCAAACGCAGCATGTGAGATGCTCTGGAGTCACTTACCTGTGCCCCTCATTCTTTATGCTGACAGCCTTTGAAGTGGGGCAATTTAAAAGTGATGGCTCACAAGCCATTGTCTTTACACAGTATGTGCTTAAAATATCAGTTTTAAGAAATGAACAAGGGACATTTTTACTTACCAGGCCAGCACAAGCATCAGTCAGCTGACCAAACCTAGGCATTCTTCAAAGAGAATTAACATGCCACACAGAAATGTTTTAAACTATTCTCTTGATTTTCACATCCGACGCATTTTTTAAAATATTACTTTTTAGTTACATATGGCGCATCCCTGGGAAGGTTAACTCCAATTCTCTTGCTTAAGTATTCTAGTGGCTGCTTTGGGACATGGGCTAAATCCATCAGCTTAGCATCAACGGGCTTTTAATTTTCTAAACAAGCCAACCACTGCCTAGCGCGCATACCAGATGGCATCTCAATGTGACTTGGCACCTTAATTAGGAAAGGGGAGTTCATGGTGTGTCACCATGCAGGCAGTGGTCCATGGCAAATCAATGCAGCGATATGTTTACAGCAATGATTTGTGCGCTGCACAAGTCACCACCCTGTTGGTTAATGGCGGCTATGTGGTGCACCCTTATGTAACAGAACATATATCTGTTTTTGGCTGATGTGCCCAATGTCCATACAATAGCACACTGGCATGTTTTGTATATGTGGCTCTGACGAGCATGCCATACTGTACCCACATTTAAACACATAAAGCAATCAAAGAAGTTGCCTCAAATTGTACATCCACTAGGCCAAATGCCCTTCCTACACAGCCACACAATGGTTTTCACTAGGTGTAGGCCAGCACTAATAAGAGATGGTACTGCCAGGTCATTAGATAAAGCATGGGCCTGCTCTTTTTGCCGAAATAACCAGAGGCCTGTGTAAGAGTGAGGTAGTGGCTGAGGAACTGTGGTGCCTTTAGCATGCATTAGAAGCCGGTTTTGTTTGTAAGCTTAATCAGCTTATTACTGGTCAGGCTAAAGTTTGTAAGAGGTACAGTCCTTTCTGTGTAGCCTTTCTGTGCATTGTTTATTGGGTCTCTCCAGTGCGGTATCCTATCCTGTCTGTAGATATTTATTTATTTGCATTTTTAAAGCACTCACACAGCCAGGGGCATCAAGGCGCTGTTACAGGAATATGTCTTAGTTGCGTATTTATAACGCTCTTAATACCGAGAGGTTTCTAAGCGCGGATCCGGGTATCGAACCTGTGTTGCGTCGTGTCCTCGTGTTGCCAAGGTGAGCATGTTACCGCTGAGCTATCCTCCTGAGACAGATATAATTCCCTAAAGAGGTTTATGTATTGGGGTTGGGCATGCTCACACCGAGAATCAGCACGCCCTCTAAATTTCTTCAGAAACAAGAAGCAAAAGAGCCCTTGTACCCCATTTGAGTGGCTGGTATTGCAGCCATTTTATACTCCCATCCAAAAACTTATGCTGTCAAAATTAGCATGCGTGGGTCATGGTTACAAACATTCTAATGTCAGGGTGAGTATTGTGAACCGTGATGTGAGCACCATGCCATGCATTGGTTATGAATTTAGACATTCACACATACAATCATGTTATCACAAACTTGTTTATAAGTTAAAGTCCTGAAATGCTCTGTGATTTAATGCAAAGCTTACAGGAATCCTCATCGGTGCCATTTGTCACCTTTTCCACTCACAGGTATTTTGAAAGAGTACAATAAGAGTGTACCATACGGTCCATCTTGGAATGATAACCTTCCATCTGAATATAATTCATACGGTTAGTCTAGTATTGCCCCTTGCGAAATACAAGTGAGGTGGTATGAACAGAACACCTGCAACACAGTGGGCCCTCAGACCCCGGTAGGCTGGTCACACTATAGTGTGCCAGTACGGACAGTTTGAATCTGCATTCAGGCAAGGCCTTCCCCAAGAGCAGGTGACAGAAAAATCATTTACTTGGGCAGCAACAGCTGTGTTTGCACATAAGATTTCTTCTGTAAAGTACTTGAATTACAATGTAATGAAACCTGCTTCATTTATATAGCAATTCCTTATTCATATTGAGGAGGGGTTTTGTAGCATGACAGCGGTGTAGTTTTGGAGTGACGTGTGCCAGTCAGGGGGACGGGAAGGTATGCATTCTGATGCTTTGCCCTGGGCAGCAAGTTGCCTAGAAACTGCCCTGGTGGCAAGTCTGCTCCAAACGCAGATTCACTGATGCACCAACAGTGATGGAGACGGGTCACATCGCCTGTAGAGCATTCCTCGGTTCTTGGACTACGGGTTACATTGGGACAAACTAGCAGCGCTCCCTTTATATATGCGCACCGTAGTGCACAACGTGGCAGCTGTGTGTGCACGACACAAATCGCTATGGGACCCAAAAGGATGCAGCAGGAAGAGATAGCAGTGGGAAATAGTGGGCTGAGGGTCCGATGGCACTTCACCTCACAGCTCTTCAGCCCGGCCCACGAGGAACACTGCTACCCAGGGCTTCAGTGGACTTCTTCCATCTAGTTTTCGGTCTGTTCTGTTCCTTCCAGCCAAACCATAGGACTAAGTTGACAGGTTGTCTTTCTGTGGCGTTAACACCGATCTGGCAGGCTGGATCAGGTGTGAAGGCCATATAGCACCCCAATGTGGCAAACCGGGGTGCTACTTTTTTTTTTTTACAAAAATGTAACCAAATGTTTTTTTTAAAGTATTTTCCTTCCTATAATGGGACGTGCGCTGCATCCCGTTGTATGAAGGCAAATCCTTTACCAACATGGCCGCCATGGAAAGTGAAGGCAGGGGTCTTCCCTTTCCATGGCGGCCGTTCTGTGCAGAGAGGAAGGTGCAGCGGCAAGTTCCGCCGCAGCTGCATTAACGTAAGACGAGGGTCAAAATAAAACAGGGACGGGGAAGATGGCAGCGGGGGATCCAGTCGTCAGGCAGCTTGGAATGTGGCCTTACACAAGCGGTTCAAGCCTGCATTCCTAGAAACCTGATTGGCTGGCTCCCCCGCCCAGGTGCTAATGTCAGATCTGCCACTTAAAGGTCTTGGTCACCACAACAACAAGAGGTGGTGAGGGCATAATGCCCACAAACTGCACGATCTGCTGTATGGGTGTGGCGGGTGCAGTCTTAACTGCTCCCCTCTAAAGTGTTGACCCAACCAAGGTCTCCTCCATGACCTAAATTGCAGAACAGCCAGAGCAAGGAACTAGTGGAGGCCTTCGGTAAGCTCATCTTGACAGCTTTGCGACATCAGTTCTGATCAGTAGTCCCCCACAGGCTCTCCTGAATATTTTGGTGGGTTTTGCAAATTAAGGAGGTCTGGGGTGGGGTTTCAGTGAGGGGGGGGATTTTGGCTGCACCATTGTGCCTAACCCGGGAGAACAGGGGGGGGGCGGGGCAAGATCTAGGGGGCGACAGACCATTTGGTAAGTACCACAGGTAAAGAACAGTTGTCGCTCTCCTGGGACATTCAAAAAGGTGGTCATTTGGTGATGTGGCCAATAGGAAAGTGAAACAAAGGAGTCCCTTAAGAGACCAAGCCTATGATAGGGCCCGAAAGCAAAGTGTAGTATCGCATATCAGCGCAAAGCAGCAAAATCTAAGGTCCAATTTTGGCACTCAAACATGAATTTGAGCCTTAAACTCTGGGTGCCCCAGAACTTTGGCTGGCTTACTGGTGTTGCAGTTATGATTATGTTTCCAGATGTCCTGCAATAGTCTTGTCGCTGGCGAGCTCCAGAGTGTCTGCTTACCTCATTGGGGCCAGGCTGTTCTGTTCCAGGCAGGCTATCACATGCCTGTACAATTCCTGTGGAGCAACGGCCATGGCATCAGGCACCGGGCCGCTGCTCAATGCCTCCTCCTCCCTTCCATGAGCCAGAAACCCTCAAGGGATACCACTAGCAGGGCAGTCGGCCGATGCAAATGTCCCCCGCAACTGCCATTTGCCTCTCACGGTCTCACAGTGCTCCCGAGGAAAATAGTCCTCGAGTTTCAAAATTGCCAAGTTGCATTTTGAAACTTGGTTGCATTTTGAAACTCAAGCTTTTGGGATTCTGTTCCATTGTCCCCCAATTTGCATTTAAAGTATGTGGGGGACACACCCGCAACCCCTGAAGCCCATAAGGCCAGACTAGTGAAGCAGGAGACACCCCCGCTCAGCTAGTTCGTCAATTTGGGATTCATCATTTTCTAATATGCTGAATGCGCAGAAAACGTGCATTCAGCATTCCTTTTTGTTGTTTTGGGGCAATACCGTCTATGGGCTATAAAGTGACTTTGGGGCAGCTTCAGAGCTGTGTGGGGCAGCTGACCTTTGCACTCAGGATAATCCCCATTGGGAGGACTTTCTCACAAGCAACTGCGGGTGCCATGTTGGTGATAACCAAGGATAACTAAGGCACATCACCACACAAGGTTGTCTAAAGAGTTGAAATAGGACCTGGTGTGGGCAGAGGTGGCCTTCCAGCTCGGCAGACAGCTGGTTGATCAAGAACAACCTTTTTGGAGCTTTTTCCAATAGTGGTGACGTTTTTTCCAATAGTGGTGGAATTAACGATATTGCAGAGGAATTGAAAGGCATGGATGTGATGTTCTGGTCAGACAGCAGGTCAGTGGTCTGCTCCATTAATAGCCAAACAACCGCTTGCCCAGTGGTACCAAGGTTGTTGAAGAAATTGGTGCTGTTGTGTCTGTGGGAATGTACGGTTTCAGGTGAAACACGCACCTGGCATTTATAACAATGCTGCTGATGCGTTGTCCTATTTCAAACTAGAGTTACAGCTGTGCCTACTGAGTGTGGACCCGGCGACTATGTCCTTTCCCGGATACTCTGGGGGGTTTGGTGCCCAGATTTGGCCTCACTGAGGTTTCAGTGTCAAGGAAGACAAAGAAGGCTTAAGAAAAATCCTTCAGCGTTTTCAGGGAATTCTATGGGGCTCAATGCCAGATTGATACATTTCACAGGGACACTATGATTAAAGGTCTGTGTCTGCAACAGGCAGAGAGGGTCTCTGAGGGGGGCGAGGGTTGGCCAGAACAAAGATGGCCACCATTCGTTTTTTTGCAGGCTAGGTCCCCCACCCTTCGGTGATTTTGCAATAAAGAAGGCGCCGACTGGCTGGAGGACGTGGGTGGTTTCCCAGGGGGGAAAACAGGCACCCCTGGACCCTGAAAAAGTGGTCTCGATCCAGGGTGTTAGGAGGAATACGTAGGGAGGAGCGGCAGGTATTGTTCAGGGCAGCATTCGCTACTGCTTTCTTTGGCGCCTTTAGGATAGAGGAACTGGTGGGTTCTTCCACAACCGATCGGACAGGGGGCGGGGGCTTTGCCCAGGGGAGACCTCTCCATCAAGGGGGATTGTGTGGCGCACTTGAGGTGTTCAAAAACTGATCAGGAGGGTAAGGGTTCCACTAACAGTTCCTGGCATGATGAATATCTGCCCAGTGAGGCTGTTGAGAGCATTCTTTGGTACATAGAGGTGAGGCGGCGGCCTGCTACTATTTCTGCATAAGGATGGCTCATGCCCATCTAGGTTTCCGTTAAGGAAGACCTTTCAGAGATCGTTGGAAGGTGCAGGGCTCGGGGGTTGGGGGGGTGGTAGGGTTAGGGTGCACTCCACATTCCTTTCGAATTGGGGCAGTCACCACGGCCGCAGGGTATGGGTGCGAGGAAAGGCAGATCAAAGTCCTGCGCCTACAAAAGGGTATATTAAGCCACATCTATGTTAATGATACGGCAGTGGCAAGAGGAGGAAGGATAAAGGGGTAGATGGGAGCAGAAACTAGTGTATTATTGTTATGGACCCCTCCATCCCCCTGGCTGTTTGTACCAAGATGTCTCCAACATACTTTCTTTAGGTCGTTCCATGCAGGACAAAAATGACAAGGCCAGTGGTATGGGTCGTGGGTCACTCGTTCATGCTGAGAATGGAGCAGAGGGTCCGGAAGTCCCAGGGTCGTCATCAGTCAGGCTTCGACATACACTGGATTGGATTGGTTCTGGGGGTTTGCAGGTGTGCCAGGTGCACTCGCTGGTGCAGTCTCAGAAAAGAAAGAAGGGGTTGCTGAACCCTGAGTTGATGATTTTACACATGGGAGGGTTCGGTGGTTGGTGGGATGACGGCGCAGTTGGGAAGAAAGGACCTGATAGAATGCCTATTGTCTCTCTTCTCTTGGTTTGGACATTTCTGCCATGGGGCTTTGCTCGCTTGGTCTTAGATCATTCCAAGGTTGGAACGAAAGCCAGGTACAGGTCTGGCTCGCCAATTGAACATTTTCGGCTTGGAAGTTGAACAATGAACTCACTCGGCTGGCGGCATGCCACAGGCACCTGTGGATTGTGAAAAATAGCCCATTGAGGGGCCATAGGACAGGTCATCAAGACGGGGTACACTTATCCCAACTAAGTACCAAACTATTGCTCTAGGCCAGAATAGGAAAATTGGTACAGTAGAGGGGTGTCATGGACCGGGGGGGGGCGGTCTGCGCCCCTGTGTAAGGTGGGTGAGGACCATGGGGACACATGGGCTGGAATAATGCTGAGAGGAGGGCACAGGGTGTCCCCCCCCCATTGTAATGGGTATACAGCCATCAGAGTGACGGAGGGGCTGCCTCCAGGTATTGCCCCTCACCCCCAGAGAAGGTCATGGTGGGTAGGGGACAGGCCCTCACCACCATGTGCCACCCCGGGGTGCTGGAGCCATGGTTAGCCTGGCCAACTTGTCAGTATAAAGATGTTCAAAAGCGTTATTATTGAACGGTGTTATTTCTAGGAATGTCACATTTTAGTTTGTTAATTATGTTTTGAGGTGTAATATGAGGCTGGAATGGCATTCAAAAAGCTACATCATAAAAGCTTTAGGACTATAGAGTAGCTCTATATATAATCGTACAATTTAGGTATTTTGCAGCACAAAGTTATTTGCCACCTGGCTTACTTATGGCAACTTATTCTAAACTCACTTTCATGGTGCCACCCAGTATCAGAAACTGATGATGCTCCCTGCAATGACCTTTTCTGTAAAGTCACTTCTGTTGGTGCAATCCATATGCAAATTAGGTTTACTGAGCTCTAATATGTTATGTTCTGCTGTTATTTGGCATTTATATAGCGTCTTATGCATCATTGGTATAATCTCAAAGCGCTGGTAGGTTGAACGCCCCCAGGAACCGTAGTTCAAGTCAGTAGAGAGAGTCATAGGGTGCGTGGGTGCACCCGATGTGTGCAACCGGTGTGGCAGTTGCATGATAGCTGCTTCTTAGCAGTAGATGTGGTGGTGGGGCAGTCAGGTCTATGTGTTCAATACTGGAGGATGGACACCCAGATTGATTTCTGGCTGCGCTACGCCTGAGGAGACGCATAAGCTAGCAGTGTGTGCTAGCTGTGTTTAATTAGGATGATGAGGTGTATGTGGCGGGTGTTAGTATGAGAACAGCTATACTGAATGTGTCATAGTATCGCTGTGTTCTAGTTGAGTGGTGGTGTATAGGAGAGAGTAAGTGTGGTAGTGTGATATGGTGGTTATCAGTAAAGCGCTTGAGATCGAGTACTCCATCTGTGCCATATATTCTATCCGTTTTATTTACTCCGTCTGTTCATTCCACTTCGTCTGTTCATCCATTTCGTCTGTTACATCTATTTAATCTAATAGTCCATTCTATCCCTTTCATCCACTCGACCCATCATCCATATGGTCCATTTCATCCATTCCGTAGACCCATTTCGTCCTTCTCATCCATTCTATCCTTCCTATTTATTCGATCCGCTCTATGTGTTCCACCCGCTCCGTCCGTTCCACCCGCTCCATCCGTTGCCAAAAACTCCATCCGTTGCCAAAAACTCCATCCGTTCCGTCCCATCTACTGTATCCGTTTCATCGATGAGTTCACCACATCTGTAATAGTCCTGTAGTTTTATTTATTTGTTGTGTATGTGTTAAAATGCCATCTGCCACTAAGGTTACCAACAAAGTTCATTGGGCAGGAGCGAATGACACAGTATGGAAATATTGCACTGCATTGGTGCAGGGGTGTGGGGGGGATGTAGCAGGTCTTTTTTCGTAGCTCGACCCCCCCCCACTCATGCGATGAAGGATAATCCCAATATCGGTCGCCCCGTTTCGGCGAAACACAGGGGAATGTTCATATGTGTCCAGGGTTTCCTATTTTTTTGTTGCTAGTTTTAATCCCTTATTTTGGGGGGTGGGGGGGCTATTTTAAGTAGTTGAGTTGATCGCAGACACTTACATGCTGCATTATCTCCCAAGGGTGGGGAACAGTGCTTGGTCATGGTAATGGCATTAGCCATTACTAGAAGCCTACACCTTATATCTTGATCTGTAGACTGCATGGTTTCATTCTTTACATACACTAGGTCATGTTATATGCCATTTACCGTTGCTTTCAACTGAACACATGCACCTCAATAGGAGCACCCACAGTGGCCCTGCTTGGCTGGTTGTTATAGAAGTGTGAATCCCTAGAAATAATACGATGCCAGTGTAAGAGCTACCCACACACGGCTTGGGATAACTGGGTCCTCGGCGCAACAAACTGGCCTATGCCAAGACTAGTGTTCCAAGAGACGCACACAGATCCCCAGGTGATGGGCTACTGTGCGCCTATGTAAACTGGACAAACATACTCGTCTTTAGCACTTATGCGGTTAAGACACAGTGAACACAGATTAAACCCCAAAAGAAGCACACTGGGAGTTTCCAGTGTACACAGGACAAGCGAATTGTTCCTTCTCCGGGGCCTCTCATAGGGCGGTCCACACGCAGCACCTCCTGTGCAGGGGTTCAGCGACGTGTGTGGATATTTCCGGCTGGCCCACGCATAAATCGTCTGCTGCTGTGCCTATAGGCTTTCCTTCCGGTCTGCTGTTTATTTTCCATTCTCCTTTCAAGGCATGGCTTAGCGGGTGGACTTCCTGGCTCTTCCCACTTGCGGTTCTCTCCTTTCCCTTTGAAGCCTTCAAGAATGCCTCCGAGACTGGATGCACTGGGCGTCCTTATTCCCAGCATGCTTCAGGCCAGAGCGGGGAAAACTGACGCTCTCGCCTCACACTCGACGCATTGCTCTAAATAGCAGGCAAGGTGCCGCTTTGATAACGTTGCTAAGTTCATTCTTACAGGGGACATTACTTGGGGGATACCACCAGTGACGTAGGTTGGGGTGGGGGAGGCTGTGACGGAAGCAGAGGGGGACGGGCAGATTTTTCTCAATCCCCACCCAAAATGTAAATTTGCTATTAGAGGTTAAACACGAGCCCCAGGAAAATAACCCTTGCGAGGAGCGTGCCATTTCCTATAATACTGCAAGCACAATTTCATACTTGCCAACCCTACTGATTTAGGCGGTAGGATACCGCTTTTTAAGCATTCCTACCGCCTACCGATTTAGTGGCTACAAATACCGTTTTTTTCTACATTTTTGCAACTTTAAGATTCCTACAGATGTTTGGTCACAGAATGTTGGCATGTATGCAATTTAAACGGTGCACACTTTTAAACCAAACAAACACCAGAGTTATATATTTTCTGCAGGTTACTATACTAACAAGTAATTTCACAGGCACCCTGACTGGGTTAAAGTGGTCTTGTGGTTAAGTGACTGGACACTGGTCCTGGCGTCGTCGGTTCGAAGCCTCCTCAGTAATGTACAGGTCAAGTACACTGGAATACGAGAGTGCAAATGGATTTCGAGGATCTGGGGAGACTTTTGCAGGATCCCAGATCCGGGAAAACTACAGCTCGATGACCAGCACTGGGGACGACTGGATAACCCTACATATGAAAGAGGGCAACCATGCCTAATAGATGGGCAAATGGTGCACTGTGCAATGGGCACGTTGTTCCACTTGGCAGCCCTCTGCAAACCGTAACCGCAATCTAGCAGCAAGGCTGTGGACTAGGGTGGCCAACTGTCCCGTATTTTGCAGGATTGTCCCGTAATTGGGGGCTCTGTTTTTCCGCAGTTTGCAGAGTGGCTGTGCGTGACACAGGTTGTCCGAACTTGCTTTTTTCCCTGAAGTGTGACTCTCGGGAGATAGCAAGTCGGACAACCTGCGTCCAGCACAGCCACTCTGCAAAAAGAAGTGGCCGTCTACACACCATGGCGCTGCCACCTGCTGCTTTCTTTCTCTGGGTGGCTCCACAGCCCTGGCACCTATTGAGACTGCAGGTCAAGCTGCTACTGCTCTGACAACTGTCTTCATTCAAATGCTAATGCTTTGTTCCTGGGGTCGTGATGGGCATGTTTCCAGTTAAAAAACGCGACCATCACCTCCCAAGGACAAACCATTTGCATTGCAATTAAGCCAGGTATTAAGAGCCATTAACAAATTAAAATTACAAATGGGGCGTGCCAAACGCAAATTACGCTTTGACGTCATCACCCCCTTGTGGGCAAGTGTCCCCTAAAAGGATATCAAAAAGTTGGCCACCCTACTGTGAACAGCCAAACCTCCAGATTTTAAACCAGCTTTAATTGGGGTGTGGCATTTTCGGAACACTTTATTGGGTAGAACGCAGGTACGGGTGGATTGACGGCTCCTCGCCAACACCATGGCCCCTTTTGCAAGTTTGGAACAAATCATAACACCAGGAGTTATTCATATAGCACAAACCACCTAATAACTTTTGAAGTATTGACCAAACATTATTCGGATCAATTCCGCATACAAGATTAGGAGGTGAAATTCTTCCTGACAATGCTTGTCATGTAATGTCAGCAAAAGGTTGGAGGTAAAATAAATACATTAAAAGAAACGCAGCTGAACTCACCACTACCAGCATAAAATGGATGCCTATCCCTTGAGCCTAAAGGACAAACCGTGGGTGAGATAAGGCCCCACAAGATACCATGCGGGTGGACGCTGTCCGACCAATTGCTTGAGAGGTCAGATGCTGTCTGCTTGTGTGTTTAAGAAATAAAAAATAAATAAATAAAAAATAACTGCCCGAAAATTGCTGGCCGGGTTTCGAACTCGGGATGGCAATCAAACCCTGGCCTCCTGCCTCTGAAACCAGACACTACGGTATTCTTTGATTGCAGAACAGAACATTTTTCTATATGGAGATATTTTGTTACAGTTCAGGTTTAAACGGCGGGTCAAGGTAATATGAAAATCTGTTGCCTTGGCAAATGTTTTTTGGGGTGTGTGTGTGTTTTATTTTTGCTTCAATAGTGAAAAGCAAGCCTTAATTAAATGTGCATATTTCACGTTGATGTTCCACTTCCCCAGAGTCCCCTCCCTGCTACGTTACCCAATTCGTTGGAGTTTTTAAGCTATCAAAGAGTCAAATGTAGGTTTAAGTCAGTAAGTGGGTAGGGCATGTTTGAAGAGTGCCGCACCTGCTCTCCTCTCAAAGTAGAACTGCTTTGGGAATTTTACGCAAGACTTGCTTTTTCAAACTTTCCCTGGGTAGTTGTCATGCCCAGTTTTAACAATGCTCAATATTTGGTTTTTATGTGGAGGGTATGGTTATCTCGTTTGATTGGTTATGAAGCGAACAAGACCTCTACATTTAAAGGGCAGTTTTGAAATTGGTCCAGACATCCACTTACAAAATCGTACTTCAAAACGTGGAGAACCCCTGTTGAAGGGTGAGCCGATGGTCAAACTCTAAAGCAAGACAGTCTACCAACAATTTGGCAGCAGCTATCAGCAGAATAGTAGGATTGAACTTCAGTAGCATGGGGGGGGGGGGGGGCAGACACACAGGGTCAGATTACAGAAACTTTGTGCAAGTGCACGTTTGCACGGTGTTAGCACTAGGCAGAATTTGGCCCATTTCTAGCAACCCTGGGATACTTAAAACAAACAAAAAACTTTGCACCATGACAGGTGCAGTTTGGCATGGTCTAAGCACCAGTTTTTTTTGCCCTATGTCGTAAAAGACCCTTTCAAAGTAAAGTGTGCCCTAGTGCTAATACCATTTCGTTTTAGCTCTAGGGCAAATTGTACCCTGGTGCAATAAAAGCATTGAAAATGTATCTCACTCGTCATAGTGCAAAGGTTAATTTCTTCAATTTGGGGGGCCGGGCGGGGTCCCTCTCCAGGCCCTCCCTTGTTAGTTACTGCCCCTGCCCCAAACCCCTCAACACCCTTGTTTTTACACCTTACCAAACTATTCCCTAAAGTACCATTAAGTAATTACTGTTGGCAAAAGAACACGATATTGTGGGAGAGCATCACATCAGGCAGACTGGCCAACCCACACAAAGACATTTCCTAGATGGCAGTCCAGACTGCCAGCGAGGCGAGAGGCTTCAACTGCTACAAGATCTACCAGAGTGCACACATCAGATGATAGTGTGACATCTCTTATGGGACAACACTTGGCTACAGAGCTGGGGAGCCCGATTCCCCCTGGCACCACAAGAATCGGTATTGCAGAGCCAGACAGTGTTGCATGGTTTCCTTCCAGGGACCCAAGCCCGCTAGAGAGTCCTGTGCTGCTATAAAGGAGAGCACCTCTTTCCAGGAGCCACCTCATGGAGAAGAACACCAGCCTCCCAAGATACTACTACATCAGACAGTGACGAAGACGAGGGAGTATATATTTTTATGATCTTTTCCTTTCACAAGCAAAGGGTCTAAAGAATACATCATGTACGCTTCTAGTCTTGACTCTTGAGACCGATTATTAGAAGGGGAACTTTGAAAAGGCACGATCTAGCACAGCTTAAATGAACGTTGAGAAACATCTGTCACTCCAATGGGATTCCAGTGCCGCCATCCTTTTAATTTCTGAAGAGCACATCTTCTCTCTTCAAAAAAAACCTATTGGAACCTGGGGCATACAGCCCAATTCCAGGACAGTCCTGGCAAACCTGACATCGAGACACCCCTAAAGAATTTTAAAGCTCGGATCTCCAGTAACATCCAGGAGTCTGAGAAATAAATACAGTAAAAAGCATAATTATTGTAAAAGATGAAAATGGGAGTGTCTTCACTCACGATTAGAGTGTTCTACCACATCGCCAGTCCATCAGTCGCATCTCTCTACTTCCTCTACATTAAACCAGGGCGAATAGCTCAAGGGCACTGTCTTGGAAGCAAGGTTTGAATCCTGGCCCCACACTTGGAGACTGGTCTCCAGTATTAAGTGCGTAATAAAAGATTAACCACTTTCTTTGACTCTCCCCTTGTTCACCTATAGCCTCAATTCTCTTACCCCTCTATTGTTCCTTCCTTTGCCCCCCACATTGACATGTCCCCTTGGTCACCTCATTACTCAGTTGAACCATCAAGGTCTCCATACGGCATGGGTGTTGCAAATTACGTCGTTTGTGTGCACCTCAATAATACTTGTGTCAAGGGTCCCATCTCAGCCCTGCAGCGACTTGAATAGACAAACAGCAGCTGCCAGAGCAGAAAAAGCTCTGAAGAGAGGGACCTAAACAACGCCCTTGTTACACCCATCCAGATTCCAGCCGGTCAGCAGAGAAACAAAAGATGTACATTCCTCATAGCCCCCTCTCCATCGTTGATGTATTGCAGGTGTGAGACGTTATTCACTCAGCCAGACATTCAGACCATACCCAGATGTTACAGAAGAGACTAGCCTGCAATCTATAGAGCAAGTCGACTGGCTGCAGTTACAAGAAGCAGATGACATCATGCCTGACCTCATGACATATCGCAGTTAGACACAAAGTGTAAGCTTATGACTCACATACCTAGACAACCAACATGCACATATACTCTCCTGCGAAGCATGAAACCGCAAGATGCACAAGAATACATATATACAGATTGCTGACGGTTAATGCATTTAACCTGAACACCCATGCAAATCACAATGGAAGCCACAGATACATTGGAGGGACCGGGAGAAGCGTTGAGAGTTCGAGATGCAGGGAGATCAAACAGGCCTATCCAGGCTGACAGGGCTAGCTTACAGTGCAATCAATGTGCACAGATAGCAAAGGACACAGAGAAGGGAAGTTTCCAGATAAACAGAGGGACAAAGCACTTGCAAGAACACCAAGCTAAAATCCACATAATTACAGGCCGTAAGGCTCCATTTTGTGGTCCCTACTCATGTGACTGGCATCTGCCAGATAGTGCCTATTCCTTCAGCTAGATAGGGATGCTATTCCCATGGAGCTGAAGGTAAAGGGATACACATGTGCAAAAGAGGTAAAGGGGCTCTCTAGCTGTTAGTCCAATTACCAGCAAAAGGATACTCTGCCCCCAACAAAATCCCCACTGCAGGAATGGAAGACAACCATAGGGCAACATTTACTATCTTCATTATCCAACAAAATATGATGGGGATCACACTAGAATAGCATAGCATTTCCAGAGCGCTCGTCCTCCAAACGCGTGTCGCACTATTTTAATCATGAGTGACATCACAAATACAAGTTGCATCCCCATAACCTATCAGGGATGCTGATTGGTCAGTTTAGGGAAACTATATATGCAATGTATTGGTGTTGGTATGATTATAGGCTCACCATATCTGGTGGCTACTTATAGGACCACCTCTACCTACAACAAATACAAAGTTGCAGGAAAGTAAGGAAGCTATTGGCTCCTGCAACATTATATGTCGTAACGTGAAAGGTAACTGAAGATTGGATAGAACAGGTCTTCCCAGCCTTGGAACCTTGGACAGCTACCAGGCTGGGTAGCCCCAAGGTGATGGAAACCAATACGGAGATGCTGTGTGTTCCATCATGTTGCCATCTCTGTTCACCTAAGCCTGAGAGAGTACATTAAGCTGTTAACCTTTGAGCAACACTTGTATCTTTCAACCTCTACTTCGATGGGAACAGCTTCGCCCCATCTACCTTGAGCGAATAGGCATTGCCCTGTTCTCCCTGGTCATGTGTAGAAACCACAAAATGGGAGTCTGCTGCTTGTAATTTTGAGGATTTTAGCCATATTCCTTTTAGGTGTCTGGTTGCCTTGGTGAACTTGGAAACCTTCCAACGCTGCTCAACCTTGGATAGGTTGTGCACCATGTCTGTGCTGGACACTCAGTCTGCCTTTAGCTGAATCAGGCTGTAAATTCGCTCATGTATTCTAAGTCCGTATCGCCTTCCTCATTTACTCCAGTGTATAGTTTCCATCCTTGTTCTTATGGCTTGCCATGTTAGTTGCAAATAAGCATTCTGGTTTCTGCGAAGGAGGATATATATCTCTCCATCATCTATCTGCTTGAGTCATAAGCATTTGTTTCATGTCCATCTGCGATAATCTAATGCATGTTCGTGTAGCTTCATGCGTGGATGCCCACGTCCTTCTTGCACCTACATCGTGTTGTCAGTGATGACATCATTAACTTTGAGTTCTAGTCATACTACCTGTTCGATTGATAACTCCACCTCCTCCATATCGTCAGTTGGGTATGGTTTGAATGGCTGTCTAAGAGTAGCGTTTCTCACATCTGCGATAGAGATGATGGCGATAAAGGGCCTAGAAGTGATGTGCATCTGTCATTTCTTTGTCTTCGAGCTGCAAGTTGGGTAGGGGTCACAAGGGCCACACTTGGACCTTTGTCTTCAAATATAACAGGTTCAAAGACAAAATGTTCTGTCTCACTGCCTAGGAGATTGGAGAAGGTAACTTAATGGGAACATGCAGCACCTTCAGAGTCGTTCCCATTACCTTGAGTGTTGCACTCAACCTGGCGTCTGTCAAAGGCTGAGATGACCCTGTCTGTCCAATCCCTGTTCACCTGGTCTGATGAACTTCTACTATGTTGCAGTAGCCAACCAGTTTCCACTAACTTGTACCACTACATTTGATACTTTGAGCGGTGGTCTCAGGAGGGGCCACCAGATATGGTTTGTCCAATAAATGTACTAACCCAGTATTTGATCTATATGTATTTTGCCTCACTAACCATTCCCTCTCCCAATTAGGTTTTTGGGATGTAACTTCACTTTAGCAACGTCCTTGGCTAACAAAACCGGCTGACAACTGCCTAGACAGCATGTGAAGACAGTTAACATGTTCATGCTGAAATCCCTGCCATTTGACAGTTTATCTCCGTCTTATGGGTGGACCTTCCGTTCTTAGGGCAGGGGATTTCCAAGGCCCAGTTCCTCTTGCGTGTAACTGTTGGGGAGCGGGAACCATCGTCCCAGGCCCCCCAAAGAGGCACCGGATGAGGCAAAGGCATACGAGTGTAATAGGTGCTTGGGGAGGTTATAGGGGGCAGTAAGCCGGGCCGAGAACAGAGATAACTGTTCATGCGGGGTCGGGTTGCAGCATAGCCAGAAGTGAGAAAGACCAAATACAGAGATTCATAAACCTGTCATTGTTTCATACTATTAGCACTTGTGTTCCAGAAGGAATGCGCCCCGAAAGGACACGAGGGGGCTGAGAGCTCCTTGTGAAACGTTATCCCACGAGAAGGAGGGCACCAGCCTCTGACCTTCACCAGTCCAAACCCCAAGTTATAGTGCCCAGATACACCCATCCCAAGACCCCAGCATTCCAGTGTACCAGCCAGCCCCAGGCAACCAACCATAAAACTGTAAGATGGTCAAGCTATCAGGAAGATCACAACAGAAAGGCGGGTACAATACATCCTGGATCCCTGTGATTTATGCTGCGAGGTGCCAGGGGGGGGGCTCGTGGGGGCGAGTGAGTTACAATCCTAAAACTAGGAAGGGAAGATTTTCGAAGGCACTGATGCGTCTCGGATTGAGCTGGGATTTGTAAATTACAGTGACCTCGAAAGTATCCTCTGCACCCATCTCTGCAGTACCAGGTGCACATTAGGTGACAGATAGGGAATGCAATGATTTGTGTTGGTAATTGCCAAATAGGAGCTTTTCGCCTGATGACATACAAAGAAGAACCCCACGCGGAGGAAGACTAGCAGGAGAAGCTGGGACCAATGGCCTGGCATTCCTTATGGAGCAGGCGATATATGTATAGGGTTGCACTATGTAATCTACGTCACTCTTTATGATGCTGTGTGCCTTTATAACTAGTTGCTTATGCGGTTTCGTCAGTGCCCTTTGTGTTAGAGTTTTTTGCTGGCATGTATTTTTCTTGGGTGTGATTAAACCTTGTCCTCCTTGCAAAAGAGGTCTTGGGCGTTTTTCCCTATTGGGTTGTATTTTTCTACGTGTGTGCGTTGGAGGTCTGCCAGACATAACCCCAGGAGGCTGTTAGTCCCCTGACTGCCATTACATCTCCTTTTAGCGAGCAGTGACCAGACTGAGCAAATATCTGCCATTTGTTAATTAAGCAGGGTCAACAGCCCTCCAGAGGAGCATCATGTAAGTCTTATGTAATAAATACATAGCCCCCCAAAAAAATAAATAGGGGGCAACACATTAGTAGGAGTCTGCCTCTTGTTGCTACCTAAACTGCTGTTGATGTGGTCAAGCAAAACAAAAGGAACGGGGGCTGGAAGGTTTGGAATCAATCAATCATGGGCACAGCTCTGGGGAACGCCTCAGGACATTGTTATTCGGCCTGTCAGAAAGGGGAAAGACCATATGCAGATTCAAATTGATTGGCCACACCCAAAAAAACAAAAAGGGGTAGCGCAGCCTGAACGGCTTGGACACATCCCTTCTGCGCACGATCACAAGCAAGCCCTAACATGATGCGCCCAATCCTGATTTTCATATGGTCCTTGCCATTCAGCAATGATATGATATGGCACTTATAATGCGCCTATAAGTGTTTCAAAGCACAACGAGGCAAGGAAGGGGGAACAGAGGGAAGACAGACAATCGTACTAGGTCCGGTGACATTGAGATTGTGCAAGGGGATGCAGGAGAGGGTAGGAGGCAGTGCAATACATAGGATCAACAGTAAAATAAATAAAATAAAAACAGTAGGGAAACGTGCGGCCAGCTAGTGGCAAGTGCAGGGGTAAGTGCAGACATCAAGTATCAAGAGCTGGTAGGGACTGTAGGGATACAGAAACATTTCCCCATCACCCCCACCAAGTGCAGGAGTTTCCCGGGAGGCAGTGCAGGCGTGCAGCTGGCGGGGGGAGGGTTAGATTATGGTCCGATCTGATGAGGGCTTAGAAGAAAAAAAAAACAAGAAAAATATAGTTTTAGGACATTTCTGGGCATGAAGAAAGTATGTGTTACAACAAAAATACTCATGTCTTTAAAATTAAAAAGGCACAACCCTAAAATATCCAGTGAAGAATGTGAACTTATGGCAACCCAAGCAAGGAAGATTTCTCCGACTCCTGTAGTTTTGTTGCAATACTCTGCTAGAGAGCAGAAAATCTCACAGTGCAGAAACATGAATACTATGCAGCTATGAGTACCCTATACCAATGCATTACATCGCTGGGCTATTTGTGTATTAGAGCACAAGACACAAACAAAGGCAATCTTAGGTGCCTAAATTATCATATAACATGGTTTATGGTCATTGCATCAAATTGTTACCATAGAATGACAATTTCATCTAAAAAAATGCATTAAAAAAAATTACCATCAAATGCTTCTTTTTTTGTTTTAAGTAGTGGGTCCCGCCCAAACCCCCGTTTTTTACCCTTTAAACCCCATAATAAATAACACCAAACCCTTTACCTTGAAAAAACATGCATTTGATGTACATTTTTTCAATGCAATTTTGTCGATGGAATGGCATTCGATGGTAATGTTTTAGATAAAGTGACCAGATACCCATAATATGCATGCTAGTAAGCATAAATAACTTCCCACTGCATATTAGAGAGAACATGGTAGCTCTTTACGTGGCCCTCTTGATGTTTTGGACGGAAACTCCAATGAGTCTTCAGAACAGAGTATGCTGGCTAGGTGTGACATGACTACTCATCCCTGTACTCCGGTAGAGCACTAGAGGATAAAACTCCCGCTCAACCCAACTTACTACTAAACCGTTAGTCATCCCACACAATAAAGGGGAAACGGCACAGCCAGACTAGTATGCCCCTTTTGCTTCTTTAAAGTAGCATGGGCCGGGGGCATTAAGGAGAGGTGTGAGCCAGCAAGAAGGCATCCAAAAATAGTACCGCGGTACCAAAATAAAAATGCCCAACCAAGTTACCAAAAAAGTACAATACTTGCATTAAACAAAAAATGCAAATACACTAACACAACAACCCATCCCGGCAAGGGAAACCAGAATCAGACATGGAAAAAAGGGACACTCTGGGTCAGAAGACCGGGTTGCACTGGCAATATTTTAGGCAGCAATGCCAGAGTCGCTGAAGAGGTCTATAAAAAAAAAAAGACACAGAGTGTCGTCTTCTAGTCACAAGGGCCCTTTAAAGCAGGACAGGGTGACAGAAACAGTATCGGTACCTTTATTCTACCGTTACAGGGTTTTGTCATCGAATAGGTAGTCTAAGTACATTTGGTGCCAAGTGGCGGTAGAAACGGAGAGTAGTTTAGACTGGATCCAATGATGTGATGCGGTTAGCCAGAAGCAGCAGCTTGCTGGTTGAAGGTGCTGGGGGACAGCAAGCAGTGTTGAGTCAGCGCTGTTGAATGCTCGGCGAACCCAGGTGCAGAGAAGCAAAGATTTGCCTTCAACTGGAAGCGGGCTCAATTGGTTAAAACATTGTTGTAGTACTGCAGTGCCAATGGCTAGGCTTTCCAAGAGGCTGATAACTAGGCAGGCGGTGTCGGGTTGGGTACCATAGAAGATACTGCAGGTCGTGAATGCAGAGACATCTGAGCTGAGGAGTGGAAAGGAACTGTATGAGGAGGTTTTGCATTGAAGATGAATCTGACTGTTTGCTTGCAGCAGCTTGGACGGCATCCACGGTGCCCAAACCAGCTACCGCCATTGAGCAGGACCCTGGGTACCAGTGTTCAGGTTGCAAGCAGACTTTGTACAACAGTTAGTTACCCCAAATGTTCAGTTGGGACAGGTGGTGGGGGAGCTTCCCTCCCCCTTGGAAATCTTGTTTAACTCTAGTAGAGGACCTTGAAGCAGACTTTGTCTAAAGTGGCAAAAGATGAATAAACTAGGGGGAGGTTACCCACCCCCACCCCTTATGTAGGCAAGAGTCCACCACTGATTGGTTCCTTTCTAGCCAGTGGTTGAAGTGTACGAAAAGAAGTAGTGGAACTATGTTCCCTACTGGCCTGCAACGCTCCCCACAGACACCATCACTGCGCCCCGTCCCACGCACAATAAAACTCCCTGAACACATGTGCCTGCTCTTTAAGAAAGCAGCCTGTGCATTGCAGTGAAAGTGCAAGTTTCAACTTCTTCCTAGACTTATTTTCAAACGAAACCGTTCCGGAACGGTTTATTTTTAAAATAAAATTATAGGAACGGTAACACTTAATAAAAAGAAGTAGAGGAGCACCGCTCCCGATCGCTCCCGCCCACTTCAACCACTGCTTCTAGCCTTCTCTGCAAAGTCCAATCCAGACTTCCGTGTTCATAATCATCTGCCTGGTGATGTCATACCCAGTGTGATTTTTCCACAGGAAATGTGTGAGGGGGTGGAAGGGAACAGGAAGTTTGGGACAGAAAATCCTAGATGGTGGAAATCTTCACCAAAACGTCGTCTTCTCAGTTACTTTGCTCTGCTCTCTTCCTGTGTCTGCCTACGCCAAAGGGTCTCAGTTAATTAACACCCTGGTGTGATTTCCTTTAGCCTGGCAGAGCCTACCCTCGAAGCACTGGACCTCTCCCTGCCCCCCCCCCCCCCCGGAGACAGTTCCTGTGTTACTGGGTGGACAACGATGTCCCAAGGAAGACAAAGGCTTTCAGCATGGCTGACCCCATATAGCTTGTTCTGGGCAAGAAATAGTTCCAGGCACCAAACACACAGGTGCCCCTGACCAGGACAGGAAGGCCACAATTAACAAACTGGATGATAAAAGGACATTAATAGGAGTGGAGTCCCAAAGACCAGCAGGTCAAAATCATAAATGGCTTATATTTAGATGTGTCCACCAGACCCTGGAGGCCCCAAAACGATATATTTTAATTGAGATCTAGGACTCGGCAGATTTGAAGGCAGATCCTGGCTGCTGGACTTTTGGTTCCAACAGTTGCTGTCAGGAATGCATGCGTCCGGAATTACACCATTAGTGCGCCTCATCACTGCGACCTCCAAAAAGGTCAACTTTTTACTTCAACCCCCTTTACACTGCATCCCGCATCTCCCCCTACTTGCATTATATAGCATTACCCCCCACGTATATATGTAAAAATAAAATTAAAAGTTTGCAATTTTGGGGTCGCATTGATGGGGGGTGGGTCGCAGTAATCGTATAGATCTCATGTGTCCCTTTGTGACTGCCATGTTGCTAAAGCAAAACAAAAAGGAGATGGCTGGAAGGTTTAGAATTAATCTTAAACCACTGGCATTGCTCTGGGCAACCCTCCAGACCATTGTTCTTCACCTGCCAAGCCATTACAGAAAAGCGAAAGGCCATATGCAAATCAGTTTCAAAGGAGTTTGGGAGCCCCTCTACTGAGAACGAAAATGGATCAAATACCCTGTTCTATGGCCTACAACCGCGTTTCAGCTCACGGCAACCATCACAGAGGAGAAATAGCCATTTGCATATCAGTCTTTGTCCCACCCACAAGGGCAGCCCAGCACCGAAATGCTAGACAAATCTCTGAAGAAAAGTATCAGCAACCCAGACACATGTTTCCACCTAGTGGGGCCTCATCAGTGATGTGAAGCTGAGCCTCTATAAGAAGGTGTCCACTGGATTACCTGGATATCTGGATTACCCTGGGTTACTTCGGGTGAAACCAAGTTTTACAAAGTTACAAAAGAGCCCGGTAGCATCTCTACTGAGAGCAAACATGGGTCAAGTGCCCTGGTCTATGGCATTTCTTCCACTCAGGAGGGTCTACAACCACGTTTTAGCTCACTGCACCCTTCACAGAGGAGAAATACCCATTTGCATATCAATCTTTGTCCCATCCCCAAAGGGCAGTCCAGCCCAAACTGCTAGTTCACACCCCTTCTGAAAGAGACCACAAGCAACCCCAGGCATGTTTGACTCATTGGTGGTCATCAGTGAGGAGTAGCTTGGGTTTCTAGGCTCAGCAGCAATGGATCTGCATCTGGGAATATGCGCCCCCACTCCGGGTGACAACGCAAAACAAAGACGTGATGGCTGGAAGGTTCAGAATGAATCTTCAACCTCTGGCAATTGCTCTGGGCAACCCTCCAGACAATTGTTCTTCACCTGCTAAGCCATTACAGAAAGGGGAACAGACCATTCGCAAATCAGGCTTGGTACCATCTCCAACAGGGCAGTCCAGCCCGAACTTCCAAACTGCTAGGTCACATTACTTCAGCCCGAAATCACAAACACAAGACAGCTGCTGAGATGTAACAGTAGATGCACTCAGTAAAGTCACATGTCTGCACTATGCCTTTCAACCATGGAGCCATGTGAAAGAGGTGGGGGTCTCATTAGCAGTCCTGGGTAACTCGGAGAAAGAGGTACCTGCATCATTTTATTATGAAAAATCAAAAAAGCTCAGGTTCTTGAAGCTTCACAGAGGTCATTCGGTCACAGTAGGGGTCATGGGTTTGGAAGCCCAAAGTATTTGGAGGAGGGGCAACCCATATTGTGTAACCATAACAGTGGCGGCCAAACATTGACACGTCTGTCATGATATGTGTGCACAATGGTGCCAAGTGCCATTCCTAAACCTAATTGGGCACTGCAGATAATATCAGTAGGAAGATGCAGACATTACAAAAACAGTTTTCTGCATCAATGGAATTTTAAGCCTAGCCACAAACATCTTTAGGCTCTGCGAGGTAAGCACAAACTAATGTTCCTTTCAGGTCGTGGGTTTCAAGTCTTGCAAACTTAATGGTTCCCACTTTAAGACAACGTGCACCTAACTTTGGAAACATTATGTGCAACTAATATGAGAGTAATTGTGCCTGGTTAAATGTCATTTTTATGAGCGCTGCTAGAATTAGGAATGGTTTTTCATGTGAACAGTTATGAGTGTCACGATTTCTGGACTGCGGGTAAGGTAGGTGTCCGAGGACTGCACGTCACACTAAATGCATCCAATAGGGTTTACAGTGGATATTTTCTCCTGCCTTCTGCTATGTTTGTGTGTTTATTTGGTAATGCGCACCAAACCCTTAGGTAGGTGGGCGCAAACAGGACAAGTATACTTAAAGCTTAGTTACAACCAATGAGTACCAAGGTTACATTGAGGGCGTGGTGCAATAGTTACATATACATAATACAGTCATGTGGGCACAGATAGGGGGGTATATATCTGGAGCAGTGCTAGGGAGGTGAGGCAATTGTTAGCAATCGTTAGTACGCAACAATGTCAAAGTAAAGTCCAGCACAGTTTTTCCATTCTTTTTATTCTGTGAACACAACCGGGTGGTGGCGAAGGGCTTTCAAAGGCTAATGTATTGTACCATCTGCACATAATATAGTTAGTCCAAAAAGGGGTCAGTGCGTCGTTCTGCAAGAAAGAACACAGCATGATAAACTGTTCTGTGGGAATGTGCCCACTCAGAGTCCGCAGCCACGTTTTAGTTCTCTGTACCTTTCACAAAGGAGGAAACATACCTTTGCATATCACTCTGTGTCCCGCCACTTGAGCAGTGCAGCACTGAGATGCTATGGCAATCCTCCTTTGAACAAGAGTACCACCAGCAACCCCAGACATGCGTTTCGGCCTTGTCGGGTCTCCTCAGGTAGGTTAAGCTGTGCCTCTCTGAGCACACTGAGCAAGGGGTCCACGTCTGAATAGCACTAGGCAACTCCTTTGTGAAAGGTACACTGAGCTCAAACACGTGGCTGCAGACTGAGTGGGTAAATTCCCACAGAACAGGTCATCATACCGTGTTCTTTCTTGCACAGAGGTGCCCTTACCCCTTTTTGTATGTAAAAGGAACATGGGGTTGGTCACCCTAAGTTACCTAGGGTTATCCAACTGATTGTCCTTTTGGTAAACAGTAGTAAACAGTAGTCCACACTGAATTGTTAGGGTTACCAGTTCTTTTTAAACTTCTTAGATGGTTTACAGTTTTCTGTACTGGTTCAATCCTTAACTGAGCTACGACTATAGCCAAAGTGATCATACTTTGGCAGGAGTTAGTATTGTAGAACCATCTTACACATTGCAAGCAGCCAATGTACAGCATTAGCAACGTCCCAGACAAAATTTCTAACAAGCACTTCTTCGAATGCAGCTTGAAGGTTTACCTCCTTCAGAAAATCTATTGTTGAGGTGACCAGAATGGAGACCCACATAACGGGCTCTAGAAGGCATACGTGCTGAAAGGAAACGTTTGGCAGATGGATCACCCCCTCCATTTCACTAAGAGCATGTGATAGAGTCAGGTCTAAAGTGCCTAGATTAGGCATCTGTTACCAATCCCAACAAAAGACCAAAACAAACCCATTCGCTTTTTTAGTGCTACTTTATTTTTACTAGGCAGGGGCTAGTGGATTTAGGGACGATCTATATGTGGCATGAACTCACTCATCTGGAAAATCCATCAGCAGGAATAGTAGTAACGCCAGTGGTCCAAGTGAGCGGGAATGGCCGGGTTCGGCGTTCTACTACTTTTATTTATTACTGTTCACATTTCCACTACTTTTTGCAACCAATTACACCATTCCGGAACTGTTCTTTGTGAAGTTAAAGCTCACTTCATGCCAGTTCCAGCTATACTGAAATCCGTTTCAACTCAATTGGCCGTCAGTCAGTATGGCTGCAACCCTTGTGTTGCACGGTGCTCCCTTTCTGCCTACTATGTCCCCCGGTATACTTATAACACTGAGAAACACAAAATGAATTCCCACCAATAATGTCTGCCTTCACCTCCAACTTTGTGTTATGCAGATGACACACAGCTCTCTTTCAGGCTACCCTCGCCCTCTTCCTCCTCCCTCATTCCCGATTGTGTCCGCAATTCAGTCCTAGTGTGCTGATAATGATCTCTGCCTTAACGCAAGTAAGACAGATCATCCTCATTAGGACCCCTGCTCCCGCTTTTACTCTGGCCAGCCTCCCTTGGTCCTGCAGCCACACCCACCAGTGAAGCAAAAAATCTGGGGGTCATCTTTGACTCTACTCTCTCCTCTTCTCACATCTCGGACATGTCCAAAAAGTCCCAGGGCCCCACTGCCAGCCGCACCTCCTCAGAGGTATTATACCCTTTCTCACCTTCCCCTAGAGGCTCACCGTCTCCAGAACCCTGGTTCTCTCCAGACTGGACTACTTCAACAGTCTCTTTCTCAATCTTTCTACTTCTACTCTCCGACCTCTGCAACTTATCCAGAATAGAACGGCAAGACTTATCCTTGGCCTTAAGCCCAGGGACTACATCCCTCAGGCTCTGAAATCACTCCAGTGGCTCCCCGTGGCTGCAAGGATCAAGTTGAAGTCCCTCTGCATAGTCCACAAGACCTTCGGGGCCCAGGGGCCCTTACTATCTACAACACTCTTCCTAAATACCTGCTAGAGCCCTCCCCTCAGCCTCCTCCAACTCTCTGCAGGTGAGCCGTTTTGCCAAACAGATTTAGGGGTAGATCCTTATATTCTGCAGGTGCCTCCCTCTGGAACAGCCTGCCCGCCTCTCAGTCTTGAGCCGGACCTCCGTAAGTTCCGGAAACTCCTCTTCTCTTCCTCACTCCCCTTCTAACCTACTCTTCTACTTCTCGCCTCCTTTGTTCTCCCAACTTGTTGAGTTCGCTGAAGGGTCGCCTGGCGCACCTCCAGATCTCACAGGTCCCAGGCTCCCCCCAGCAGTCCAGCACTTGCCCACGGGCCTCTGCACTCTGCTTGGCACTACTGCACTCGGAATACGTTCCATGAGAGGGTCAACCACTCTGCACTTAAACCAGGCCCCTGGGTGCACTTGTCCCCTCTGCCCCCCTCCCTCTCACTTCCTGTCTGCGCAATTGCATGACCTTGAATGTACTAGCCCTAGAAAATGTGTCTGTCCTGTCCGCCCTCTGTCTCCCCTGCCAGCTGGGTTGTGCCTGAAATACTCGTGCATAGGCGCACGATGACCAACCACCAATCATGCATAGGCGCACGATGACCAACCACCAATCAATCTGAAATGTCGCCGGGCCTAGTACGGTAGTTTATTGGTTCTGTATATCTTTTTCCCTCTCCACCCGCCCCCCTTCTCCCTACTCTTTGTCACACACTTACACTAGTAGAAATGCCTCTGCCTAGTATGCTAGTTATTGTTGGATCATTCGGAATCTTAAAGGCCTAAGAAAGACTATTTCCCTTAATCCCTTCCCGCCTTGAAGCACTTCACTACACTTGTGTAGAAGTGCTTTACAAATAATTAAAATAAAGACTCCGCAGAGCACCAGTCCGCATCAGGCTGGTGGAAAGAGCAGCAGAACGGGGTCGAAGAAGGCCGTTGACCAAGGTAAGGGCTTTGGGGACCAGTGGAGTGAAGGGGTGAAGCAGGTACGTCTCTGGGGGTGAGCAGTAAGGGAAGGGGCCACCACGCGAGCGCAGATTTGTGAAGGGAGGATGTGACAAATTGGAGAATGGTGAAACTCAGCTCTGCCACTAGGAAAAGCTACGAGTTTCACCAATTGGGACACAGTGATGGTGAAATGAGGGTACTAATAGGAAGACCACAGAAAACGGGTCAGTCTGACAAAAGCAGAGTCTAACAGACAACTGGGGAGTAAAAGAGGCAACAAACGCTTAGAGTCTAGCATCGGCTTCAAGCCCAGACAGAAGAAAAGGAAGCGGAAACTAAGACGAGCAGGGCTAGCAAGTTTGCTTGCTGATCCAGTACTTGTTCTAAGAGGCGTCCCAATTTGAATAGGAATAGGAATAGGAATAGGAATAGGAATACTCCTTTTTTCCGAGATGATTCCATGTTCTATACGATTCCCCAGGCCACAGGCTTACTTGCGGCCCCTGTGCCAGGGCATTACTTGTTGCCCCTGTGCCAGGGCAATGTGTTCCATTGAGGTCTTCCTTTTTCAGAAAGGGGTTAGAGGGCAGGTCTGCAATGGGCTCAGAGCTGCATGTGTGTTTCTAGTCACAGCTTCTGGCATTAGGTTTGTTGACCCAGCTCCTCCTTCCTGTTCCAGATTGTTGGGGGCAGCGGGTATGTGAAAATAAGTTCAGAACACGCCATTTTACACAGAAGTATCGTGGATTATTTGTAGTGCTTACAAGCAAAGGCCTCGGTGTCCTTGGCTGACCCGACAACTGAAATACAGGCAATGTCAACAGCAAGCCCACACACTAAAAGAACGGGAGCGCTGCCTGGAGCCCGGTTGCACTTTCTTCCATGAGGTCACTTGGACAGAAGCTGAGAGGGATAGGCACCCACGGGGAAAGCAAGAATATTGGCCTCACACGCACCAGCCCTGGAGAGTCCTCCTAAAAGGGTCCGGGTCTCCCGCCCGATTCATTAGAATACGCTTAGCAGCTGACACCATGTCACCAGGGGCAACATCCAATCTATCGGATTCAATTGAACTGACAAAAGACTAGAACTCCCATAATGCAACTGATGGAGAAATAAAAAGACTTGGACACGAAGACTCATCAGGTAACCTTAATGAGAAGAGAGATTTTACTCCATCTCCGAACTTATGTTGGTATTGGTGAGAACATGAGACAAACATATTGTGATGGCAGCATAGACCACCAAGTGCATCCAAATTACAATTTTCTCCACCTAGTCTGGCAAAATGCTATGTTCAGAGTGTTTTTATACTGAGCCAGTCACCAGCACAGCGCACTAAGTGCTGATGCAGGTCAGGGGAGTGGCATATGCTGCCCGGCCAGGGGTGCCCAGACCTTGGTCTGTGAAGGAATGGGTAAAGGGCATCAGAGGAGGGCATGTGGCAAAGGAGGACAAAAGTTAAATGCACATGAAAGATTTGCACAAGTAAAAAGGCAATGAGGCGTAGGGGTGTATGTAGTGATAGTTTGCAACTATTTGGTATTCAGTTATAATGTATGGCAACCATTTACCTGGGACACTTTTCCTTACACACGGTACAAATTCAAAGAACGATCGTCAATAGATCTGGACCGTATTCCATTAAAAAGGCGGACCCTATACCGTTCACCATTTGAGGCCAAACTGCAGACACAACAAACATTTCACATGTATAAATATTTACTGCAGATGAGACCCCCCCCCCCCCCACCCCCCGCGAGACAAACATTTCCAAAGCCAGAGAAAGATACAAACGCGGCCAAACCACGGACTCTTCCTCCCACGTAATATCACTCGTTTAGGACACTGTACTCCTAAAATAGGCAAAGCTGGAGCTCAAGTCAACTTCTGCAAATCCTGGCTTTTTCAATACAGGTTAACATGCATTCTCCTCATACAGGATTTGCAGTCCATATTTACAATGCGAATGTTAGTTGACCCTTAAAGTCAGGACTGGGTCATCTTCCACCAAGCACAGGACAATTCGAGATCTCTATACAGTCCTGTAGGTCGCACTACCTTCAAGGATGTAGCCACATAACGTTCGAGTCGAGTGAGAAAGTAACCTGCTTTTAGTCATTGCTTGGCACAAGCATTCCGCTAATTTTCTATAAACTAGCAGATATCCCAGACAAACATGCAGCAGATGTGTGTGTACGTGCCTGCAGCAGATGGGACCAGGGTAGACAGGGCTGAAATCCATGCTATGTTCTATACTGGGTTAGGGCACTTTCAGACATCCCGGACATGGGAAAGGACACATTTGAAGTTGACCTGACCCAAGTGTGTCCATTGGAGAGACACGTTTCTTTTTTTGCTGGGCATTAAAGTCCCCGACCACATTCCACTTGGTCACATGGCAGAAACTATACATTTGACTCCTGTAGTGGGGAAAGGCTGTATAGCCCCAAGTGCTTCACACTAGTAAGAGGTGCCTAGAATTGTTGAATTGCTCATTCTGGGTGTGAGGGGGTTAACATTTGGTACAAAACTGGTTTAGATGAAGGACAATTTTAAACACAGGCGACTAGAACAACTCCAAGGAGTAGTGGGGGTAAAATGTCACCCTCCCCCATCCTGGTGGACTTGTGATGAAGAAAAAACAACAACCATGCATGCAGGGATAGGTGCCAGACAACTCCATAGCATGGAGTAGGACACATCCAACAAGAAGTCTCTAGATGCCAACCTATGGCATTTGTAACCATCAACTCATGGTTGAGAACCCATTGACATGGGCAAGGACCGCTCCGCCTTGAGGTTCCAAGCATGGTGAGAGACATAACCGCTGAACTAGAGATCAGATATTCTGAAAAATACAGATTTGGAGATCTGAAACTGCAACAGACCGGATTAAAGACAGTGTAGAAAGCAAACAAAACAAAAATCTACAAAACCCACTTTAAAACATGAAAGCACAAACAAGATAACCAAGAAATGCCTGAACAGTTGGGTAAGGTAGGTTCCTAAACACCAGGCTCTTGTAGGAGATATGTTCCCACAAGCTCTTGCATACATTCTGAGCATACAACAATCGGCTGTACAAAGGACACAACTGAAAAGCTCCATAAGACACATTCACTCTAGAACTCACAGCAACACCCTTGGGAAAGGTAGAGTCAAATGCAATCCATGGACCCTCAAAAAATCCCTCCTAACGGGTCTACAGAAAGGGAGAAGATGAGATCGAGTGTTGACTGTCTCTGCTGCGGAACCGGGTGACCCATAATCTATTCTCGGGTACCCCAGTGAACAAGTTGCTTGATCCTGGGCAATCTCCCAGTTCCTCAGAGGACTTGCCCTTCAAAATGGGCTTTGCCGAGAAACCCTACTAGTAAGCACTGTATAAAACCTGTGCATTTATATTTAATCAGACTTCAAAATCCTTACCTCTGTTTTTACTCTCCCCTCGGTGAAGACCGCACGTCACACTAGTCAACCAATAGACGATTGACCATCATCATTTAGACTTTAGAAGGGAGGGGGGGGGTTCCCCCTCCTTCGATTCATCTTTGGACTCAAGACAAGAAGGATTCAATGGAACTTCATAGGGTTTACAGCCTATGACAAAGTTCTCTGCCAGGGATGTGAATACAGAAGGCATCCAAAGCAGAGGCAAGCTCTGACCCCTAACCATGGGGTGAACTGCTGTGGACCAAGTTTCCTCAGCTGGGTGTGAGGGAACCCCTGGGTGTGCCAGCCAACTTCCTGGAGTGGAAGCGCAGACCTGAATCACTCACCTTGTCCTGAAGATCTTGGATTGGGCCTCCCAGCAACCCTGGATCCCAGAAGTAGCTGGAATCCTGTTTCACCGCCTCGAGACATCTTTGAGCAGGATAGATCATACTTGATGCCCTTCAAGCCGCCACACTAGCTGTGCCACTTTGAACCACTTGCTGCACTTAGAGCCATCCAGACACTGTCTCGACTCAGTAAAGCGACAAACTTGATTGTGGGTACACATGTGTGAAATGGGCTGTAGCACCGACTATACTGCTGGGAGCCAATGGCCTCGTCAGTCTTGCACACCGACATGACCCAGCAGGACCATTGTCTCGATGACTAGAGCGCTGACCTGAAACATTTGGAGCCATCGTCTCACCATATCGAGCACTGACTCGGCCCCTTTAAGAGCCTGCATCTTCAAAGTGACTTGACGCCAACCACACGTGTGGCTCGCATTAACTCTCTGGACATTGGCACACCTAAAAGCCAGGCTTGGTGCCCTCAATAACCAGTGACAAGACCTAAAAGTCCCCCTAGTCCACTGCTTGGGACCATAGTGACCTTTAAGCCCCCCCTTCTCAACTTTTTAGACAAGAACATATATATATTTTTTTTAATAACACATTTTATTGTTTTTTCCATCTTAACATCACAAAACATACATTCTTCATATAAACATTCAACCTATATGACCAGTGGAACAGTCCCTGGTCAGTTGAAAAGAAAACAAGAAAGAAAAGAAGAAAAAAAAGGAAAGGAAAGAAAAGGGTCTTGCAGTGTCTGTTATTTCTCACGCTATATGCCAGATTGGATTACTTTTGCACATTGTGCCTTATCATCCATTGTTCAGGTTGGTACAGTCATTGGGCTTCCTCCCATGTGTTCCATATTTTGTCTGCTTTCCTCGGACACCCCCTGGCTGTATATACTCTCCGTTCCATTGCAATGCATATGTTGACATCCGTCACCCATTGTTCGTACTGCAGTGTTTCCGAACCTCATAATTGTGCAATGTTCCTTTTAATTATTGCCGAGGTCGTCGATAGAAGCAGCTTCTCGTATTTAGATGCTTCTCCCTCCTCCTCTATCCCAAGCAGGAGTAGCTTCGGGTCTCTGTGTATCGTTCTCCCGAGTACCCGTGAGAGTTCACCGCAACATTTTTGCCAGTACTGTTGTATATGGTTGCAGTCCCACAGTATGTGGAAGAAAGTTCCCTCCTCCCTCTTGCACCGAAGACAGTGTGGGTCAGATGTTTTCCCCCAGCGATATAATGCCACTCTTGGGTAGTAAATCCTGTGCAGTAGTTTAAGCTGGATAAGTCCAAGTCTGGCCGAAATGGCCACCTCCCGAGGGTACATGAGGGCCCACACCCAGACCTCCAGTTGTATAAGTCCCATGTCTCTTTCACATTTGCCCTTTAGGCTGGTTAGTTCAGTGGTGGCAAAGGAAGGGATTACATTATACATGGTGGACATTACTTTAGTCTGTATGTTTGCCTCAACTATGTTTCTTTCGAGGGGAGTGCTTTCGGCCATGTCTTCAAGTGCTGGGAGGTGGGCTTGTAGGGCATGCTGCATCTGCGCATATTGGAACCGTTCAGTGCCTGGGAGGTGAAATCTGGACTCCAGGGTTTCAAAGGACACCAGTCTGCCCCATTCTACGATATCGCCCACTGTACTGATATCATGTTGTAACCATGTACGCCATCTCGGAAGCTTGTTTACCTCAGGTAGATTCCCGTTGTTCCACAGTGGTTGTAGTGGGGTGATTTTCCCTTCCCATCCCAGGAACTTGTGTGTGTCGTTCCATGCTCGGGCAATGTGTGATAGCATAGACTGTGGGGTTGAGTTACGAATCGCTTTGTAAAGGAGTTCAGTTTGAGGTCTAGCGCGTCCTCTGGCACTCCCCAGTCTATTGCGTGGCAATGTGGTGTCCCCATGCAGCAAGTCGTTGACGACTGTCATTTGGCTAGCCCAGTAGTAGGACTGTAGGCAGGGGAGCCCTATCCCTCCCTCCCAAATGGAGCGCTACAGAGTGCCCAGCGCAATACGTGGATGTCTGTTGTACCAGAGGAGTTTCCTTAGTGCGTTGTCTATCTTTCTGAATTCTTTCGCTGGAATGTGTAGTGGGGCGTTTTGCAGTATGTATAAGAAGCGTGGAAGAGCCATCATTTTGAATAATGCTGCCCTTCCTAGTAGGGTCAATGGGAGAGAGACCCAGTGCCTGGCATCTTCTGTGAATCTGGTTGTCATCGGGTGGAGGTTATAGGTCACATATTTACTCAAGTCGTTAGTAATTTGTATTCCAAGGTATTTAAACTGCTCAGTTTCTAAGCGAAAGGGACATTTAGCTGGCGGTATGGCGGTATAAAAGTTGTGGTGCCTATTGGGAACAGTATTGATTTGGCCCAGTTTACTCTTAGCCCGCTGAAAGTACGTAGCTGTCCAGTATGTCTACAATCGTGGAGCAGGCGTGGTGTGGGTCTTTTAAGTAAAGAAGCAAGTCATCCGCGTACAGGGAGACTATCCGCTCGCCCGTCTTCCCACTGAATACCACACCAGGCCGATGACGTTCTCAATGCCTCTGCTAATGGTTCCACAGCCAGGGCAAATATCATGGCGGATAATGGGCACCCCTGTCTAGTTCCCTTCCCAAGCTTCAAGGTTTGCGATGGCCACCCATTCACTCTCATTTGTGCCTCAGGGGATTCATGTAAGAGTTGCACCCAGCTCAGAAACTGGGGACCAAACCCCATCCGACGCATTATTTCCCAAATTGCCTCCCAGTACACCGAGTCGAAAGCCTTTTCAAAATCAATCGCCAGTACAGCCAGGGGGCCTCGGGTGGTGGGTGCATTCTCTATTACAGTATGTAGCCTATGAATGTTCATGTGAGTCGACCGTTTCGGCATAAATCCGCACTGTTCGGGGTGAATTAATGTTGTGATGACCTTTTGTAAGCGGTTGGCCAGTACTTTTGCTAGTATTTTGGTCTCACTATTAATACGTGAAATTGGTCGATATGAACTACAGAGGTCTGGAGGTTTGTCTGCTTTGGGAATCACTATCAACGTGGCTTTCCGGAGGTCTGCCGGTAGGCGTCCTCTCTCCTTGGACTGTAGGAACATTCACAGTAAGTGGGGGGCAATTTCATTCGTACCAAGTTTACGCCACATCTCAATCGGGAAGCTGTTTGGCCCTGGTGTCTTTCCCGTCTGGAGTTCCGACATGGCCGCTATCAGTTCCTCCTCTGTGATATCTTTCTCAAGTAGAGCCTGTTGTTCAGCGCTTAGAGTGGGGAGGGTTATGTCGTTTAGTACCGATCTATTGATAGGCGATGTGGGTGACCTATAGAGCTCTGCATAGTAAGCTGCGAAGCCCTCGGCTATGTCGCGGTCGATCAGTAAGGGTTCAGCTCCTTCTGATCTTATCGCTCTGACCTGGCCGCTGCCTATTTCGCGTTTTTCTAACCATGCCAGCATTTTGCCAGCTTTATCACCGGTCTCATATATTCTAGCTCTCATCGTCATATGTGCCTGCCTAGCGTTGTCTAGCGCAACGTTCTGTAAGCGTTTTTGGGCAAGTGTTAGTGCTCGATTTGTTTCCGGTTGGTCTAGTGCCAGGTGGTTTAGTTCGGCCTTGGTCACTTGCTCTTCGGCTTCTACCAATTTCTGTTGGTGTTTCTTTCGGTGTGCAGCAGACCATGACAAAATCTTACCCCTCAGCACCGGTTTGAGTGCCTCCCACAGGATCCCCGGATCATCCACTAATCCCGTGTTTAACTCAATGTAAGTTTTTGTCGTATTTGCTCCAGAAAATCTGGGAGGCCTAGGTAATAGTTATTTAAGCGCCAGGAGGGGGGCGGACGTGGTCTAGCCATGTTAAACTCAATTAGCAGGGGGGAGCGATCTGATATGCCGCGCGGCAGTAGAGTTGCCTTTGTGGCCCTGTGAGTCTCTGGCCCAGGCAGAAAGAAGTAATCTAATCGCGATAAAGAGGCGTGTACCCCCGAGTGGAAGGAGTATTCCCTCGTGTCTGGGTGTAGGTCACGCCACACATCCCGCAGTCCCATTGCTGTGGTGAACGCTGCTAGTTTGGTTCGGACAGTGGGGTTTCTTCCTCTTAAGTGTGAGCGGTCCATCCCCACCTCCATGACTTCGTTGAAGTCACCCCCAATTATCAGTAGGTCCGAGTTATCTCCCGAGATCAGAGGTGTAATGTCCTGTAGCAGGGTGGTGAGCAGAGTCGGCGGCGAGTAGATCCCGAGTAGGGCCATCGTCTGGTTCCATAGTGTTCCTGTAATAAGTGTGTATCTGCCGCCAGTGTCTTGGGTCACCCCTGTCATGGTCAAGAACATATTCTTGAAGATTGGCAGTTGCACTAATCCTGAAGTGTACAATCCTGCTTATCAACCAACAGTGCCCTTTCACACAAGGCTCTACATTCTCAACAGGATTGAGTTTATGGTGTACTTATCTAGGTTGTTTGCATTTTAATAGTTTGATTTAAGTACCTATATTTTTATAGAACCTTAACTGGGCATTCATTTATTGTGGAACCGTTGCACCAACACATTTTGGTTTGCCAATGCTATCCACTCATACACCAGCGGAAGATCTAGCTTGCTCTCGGCCCGCGCTACCAAAAGAGGCAAAGGAGGCATACCCTTCAGGTTGAGCCTTGCTCACTTTTAGGATTGGGATCCCTGCTGCTTTAGTAGAAGTGTGGGGCCGAGTAGGCGGTTTAGCCACTACCCATCCCTGTACTCCTGCAGAGCAGTTGTAATTTCTTGACATAAGCGCACACACACTACTTATTCCCTGGACCCCAAGTTGCAGGTTTTAATGATAGGACAGTGGAGAGGAATCCAGACTTTCCTACCCTTTTCAGTCTGGGCTGCATTTACTGTGTCCTATTCACAGAGGGCAGCAGGGGAACCTCTGGTTCAAGAGGTGTTTGTAGCGTCTGCTTACCAAGTGCAAATGTAACAAAATGACCATTACTTCCTAAGAAACTAAAGGCAGGAGGCAAAATACGTGCACATAAATAAAATGAAAAATGGTGATCCATTACAACTGACATTTGGAAGGAAGTATTAAAATAAAACCACTAGCACGAGAAGAAGAGGAAGTGCAGCGGGTGGGGGGGGTGGTGGGGGTGGGGACGGGGGTGTTCAGAGAAAGTGTGACTGTTAGGAAGGTCAGATTTTCACATTTCAGACCAGGAAGAAAGTCTGCCCCAGCACGCGTACACACAAAAAATGAGGAAGAAAGAGGAGATGCGTAAGTAAACGAATAAAACTGAAAAACAGCCCCCCATAACATGCACAATTGAAAAGTAAGAATTCAAAGAAAACACAAGGATGGTAAGTAGTGGAAGTCCAACAGGTGCGTGTGTGCGTGGAGTGTGTGGAGGGTACCCCTAAGGAGTCAGAAAAGTGGATATTAAAAAGAACACGTTAACATTTCTGTCAAAGCTGCATGGGTACAAAGTACCTAAATACATTGATCTTGGACAGAACAACATTGCTTAACATGCCACATCACACAAGCGACGTCTGGCATGTGAATCGTTACATGGTTATACCAGTCAGTACTTGCAAATATGAGGTTTCAGCTGTGCATGTGAAGCTGAATCTAGCCATGTCCACCGGATCCTGGTATTGCAGGCGGTGCGCTTGCAGGTGAGGCGCAACCGGCGAGGAGGAACCTGGATGCATGAAGATGTTCCAGCACATCTTGGGAGCATGTTGGCCTACAAGGAAATGCCTGGGCCTATGATGGTTAAACCAGTACTTATGGTACCAAGGATGAGTAATCCCGGGTCAGTGAATGTGTTCCTGGCACGTTTGTTGGCAAAAGTATATAGTACAATTAATGTAAAATGTCTAAGTGTAGGTGTGTACTCTGAATAGAAAATGGGTGATCATTCAGAACCCCTTTTAAGTTTTCTGCAACCTCCTCCGCCCCAAAAGTGGTGTGGCTTGAGACTTCCTATCCAACTAGGGTGCAACACTGCAGAACCTTCATGTTTCTACTGAATCCTTGCTGTTTTTTATATTCTATTGTAACCACCCCATTTATGTCCCATGATGGCAGGTGGAGGAAAGGCCAAAAACAATGCACTGGGCATAGAAGGTTAATGAAATGTGGGTATCCAACATCCAGGAAAACACCCAAGATCATAAGGTGAGCAACAACAGACCTACTTTAATTGCTGAACGGTTTCTGTCTTTTTTTCCAGTTTAAATGGTGGAAAAAGTACCCACTTCTGTACGATAGGAAGGCCAAGAAATAATGCCAGTATAAGGGAACACGGCGAGTTGGTAGATTCTCAGCAATCATGGCGGGTGTGCGCGCCAACCCAACCCCCCTCACCTTTAATACTGGAATGCCGTACATCCCGGGTGCAAGACCCTTTCCACATACAAATCGCACGTCTGTTAATGACAGGTAAGCAAAGGTAAAACGAAAGGAAGCTCAAAATGGGACGCTGCAGCCCCGCTTTATCAAATATGAATTGCCACTGCTTAGGGGCAGCTCTGGCAGGAGGTACTCTCCTGTAGTGAGTTACAGGCTGCCCAATGTCGCAAGCATCCCGATTTCCGACAAGGAATGATGGCAAGGAAATCACAAGGATCAACCAGTGCTCGAGGATTCTACAACACATGTTTAAGTTTCAAGACACAATGCAGGGAGTGATAAATCAACACTGAAACGAATAACCGGAAACTGACTAAACACTAGGAACAAAGGACTGGCAATGTTGAAACATTGTGATCAGCCTTTTGGGCGTGCTGTGTTCTTATGTTGACAGCATCCGCAGAGCGTGGGGTGCGGGGGGCTGAGAGGGTCTGAAAGACTCCCGACAGCATGTCATGTTCCCTCCATCTCAATGAATGAAACTGAATGAAATTCGCAAAGTCCGGATGCCCGATTTGGACGGTTGACTAAGGCACTCGGCAAACAGAAAGGCCCTTCACGCTCCTTGCACGCAGACTCACAAAGGAGTTTGTTGTGCGTGGCGGTCAGTGCCCGGGACGCACACCGGTGTATCCCATTGCTCACAAGCTCACGTTCTCCTTGCTTGGCTGGGTTCTTGAGACAGTTTGAAAGGGCCAGGAGACCCGTGAAGGGTCCAGCCTTTAGTTTTTCAACCGAACCGGTCATTCATGTTCAAGCCATCTGGCTCCAATCAACGCCAACGCCTCACACAGGAATCGTCTAATGAAACGTTGCCAGAAGCAACGGCTACAAATTCTTTTAACATTTAATCATTACATGTCTTGTATATGCCAATACTTCACTAACGGCAGCTATACAGATCACGTGATAAGACCTCCACCGTGATCCATTTTTCGAGATGGAACAATGTCTGGTCCTGGGTAAATTATTCATGTTACTCCCCATTGTCAAGACCATAATTCCCACTCCCAAAATGGATCTCTTAGTACTGTAAAAAAAGTTCTCAATTGACATATTTTCAAAGCTTTTCAAGTTGGCTCATCGATCTGGGCCTTTGAGATCGTTCTTACTAAACTCAAGACATCCATTTCCATCGCCCCCTGGCCCTTCAAAAAATAGAAAGTTTGTGCCTGACCCCAACATAACCAAGACACCTATATCAGCCACCAAAGAAGGTAAGAAAGGGTTTGACGACCAACTTGCAGATCTTAAAGTAAATGGCGGAAGTGTGTAGCATGCATGGAAGCAATCTGGAGGCCAACATCTCAAAATGGCTTCCATTATCTACTCCAGAGGTTAACGGGCAACCACACAAAGGACAGAGTATTTCCATCAGAGACTGTATAAAGTGCCCAGTAAACCTGAAAGCTAACATTTGCAAAAGGTCTCTCAATCTTGCCAGAAGCTCCCACCCCTCAGCTACAAAAACTGGTGCACAAACTTGCTCACTTCTTCACAATCGAAATATCTATGCCTAGTCCAACCCTCATTGTAGTTCCGAGTGAGGGTAGCCCGTTACCTACTCCCGTTGAAGTCAGTACCATTAACGCTAAAGAGCACATGAAAATTGTTCGGAACATGAAAGTATCCGGAACACGGCTCCCCGTGTTCAGCTCACCCAATCCAAGAGCTGATCTCCACCCAGACTCCTAATCTCAAACTCTGTAATGTCTCCTTGGAAAGGGGTTGCTACCCTGCCATGAAAACTGCCATCACCTCTGTTTAAAAAAAAAAAAAAAAAAAAAAACAAGACGCATCAAAGCTCATCTGCCAGACATGTCGAACTACAAACCCATTTGCAAATCTACTGTGTGGGACCACATTAATGAACTCAAAGACACTGCCATGGTAGACAATCTGCCTTCAGGCAAAACACATTGTCTATAGGCGCTATATAACTAAACTATCAAATAAACTAGCATAAGAGGAAAAACATTATAGAGACACTAAAAGTCAAACCACCAACATACATGATGATTCCGTCAGCCACATAGGCTTTGACATCATATGGGCCTCCTGGGAACTGCACCAAAGTGGATCACATTGTTCTTGAAAGGCTGATCAGCCTTCATGCATATGGGGGATTCGCTGATCGATCCCAATGATAGACTTGTGTGGTCCCCTAGAACACACCCGTGATCATGGCAATTGAATGCTTACTTGATGCCCTTGGCAATGTTGATCAAGGACTCTGACCCATCTTACCTCCTCTATGCCAATGATGCTAAAAACGCCCGATTCATATGGCTGACGGCGCATACATATTGAAATTATTCAGCTGCGGGAAATCAACTTAGAAATGTATAGCTGACAGTTGGAAAATGGTTAAAAAAACAGGGGATCTCATGCAGAATGCTCATGGGACCACTGAGTTGGCATACTTGGCCACCCTTGTCAGGCCCACCCTCCTGAACGAGTATTAATAACTAAATACTGCATTTTCTTGGACTGCGATTCTTATTGCATCTCAAAAATGTAACCAGCAAGTAGCAAATGTCCATTCCAAATTGCACTTTGTAAACTTCTCCCTTTCATCGATCTCGACCATAAAGTTGAAATAACTCCCGTGTTAGTATGTCCAAAAATGCGCTCTCAGCAGCATGTACACCAGCGCACCTTACAAAAAAACTCCAAAAATGGCACGTCATCCAAAAGCGTAGCAAAACAGATCCCCGGTCTCTGCCAACCCGTCTATACCTCCAAGGCACTTCAAACCTTGCATGGGCTCTCAGTCCAGTAATGCATAGACTCCAAGGCCGCGTGCATCATTCACAGAGCTTTCTGGCTGAAGGACCACTCCAATGGGTTCGGCCTCTCCACAGTACCTCATCTTACAGACTGACCCAACCATCCTATAGGAGAAAGCGGCAAATAAACAGTGAATGCGGTCGACTATTCCCCATTTAGTGTTATATAACAATAAAGAGCCACTGAGCTTGCAATATAGAGACTAGTTCTACGCCATTGCTCTGAATGTATCGAACTATTGACTAAATTGCTTATTTAAGACTACCACCTGTCATGCTATGAGAATCACTAGTCCTAACAAACGGGATATCACCTGGAATACATCTTGCCTTCATAAAGACAAGCAACATTAAGGAAACATTTTCTGGGATTAAATTACTACTCACCAAGCGGTCTTCAATGGCTTTCGCAACAATACAAAAACACAACAAATCAACACAGGATTCAAAGGCAGGTGAGTCCCACGGCGTGAGTAAACCATGAGCAGTTCAGTCACCGCGCCTACAAGGGAGACAGTGGTAAGCGGGAAGTGCTCATTTCATGAAACGAAAGAGGCATGGAAGATACTTCATGCCGTGTTTGCACTATGATAAGGAGTCTGGTACGGTGGCCCTTGGCTCCTTTAACCATGCCAAAGACAGGTGTGGCCAGAAAGGAGGTGAAAAGGTGGGTATGAGAGCAGAAAGAATAGAAGAAAAGAGGGAACAAGAGAGCAGGTGTGTGACAATCAAGTGAGTAAAAGATCAAATGAGGATAAAAAAAAGTGCAAGAGAACAGTCCTGAGAGACACAAAGTGAAAGGGGGACGAGAGAGAGAGATAATAGGGGGAAGAAATGGTGCTAGAGAATGGAAGGGGTTAATAAGAGCGTGTGACCAGAAAAGAAGAGACAGATTACAAGGGAGGAAATGGAAGGGAGAGACATAATAGGGTGAGACACGTTGGAGGGGGAGAAGCGGTAATGACAGAGCAAGAGATATAGCAAGAAAGCAGGAGAAAGACCGCAAGAGTGGGAGAGGAGGGGGATATACACAGACAATTAAGAGAGCACGAGAGATAGAGGGAGAAGGGAACAGACAGGATTGGGGGATGGATGAGAGAAGATTGACAGAGAAGAGTTCAGGACCTTCCCCTTCAAAGAATGGCTCCTTCCGTAAACCTATTTCCACACACACTGCAGTCCCCACCCTACCTGAGACTCGATCTGCTAGTCACTGTCTTCTTCTTTTGTTTGTGATTCCTTGATGCCAACTGCCCATCCTCACCCTTCCCAGTTCGTGCCGTGCTCCCTTTTTCTCTGCTTCTCACTGTGTTCTTCCCCCCCATGATTGTAAAGCGTTCCATTGCTTCCTGAAGGTACGTCTGCGCTCAATAAATACAATAATATTTATACATTAAAAAAAGACTTGGTGGGAAGGCGAGCACATGAAGGGGAAGAGAACAGTGAGGAAGGAGAGACCTAAGGATGAAGGATGGAACAAGGAGAGAAACTCATCTGAGGAATAGAGGAAAACAGGAGTGCAGCAGGGAAGGTGAAGGAAGAGGAGAAAGAGCTAAAGAGTCAGGACATATGTAGAAGAAGGGAGGTAGAACACAGCTAGCAGTGGGTGGGTTTGGGGAATAGGGCGTTCGTTGCCAGCCCAGAACGCTAACATTGTTCAAATCTAAAGTGGTCCTGAGCGCACAGATTCTATATCAAACCCATTGTTGTGGAAACAATCCATGGGTGTGGGATAGTGATGTTGATGAACAAGTTACTTTCTTGCCTGGTAAAGTTCTTTCGATGGGATGTTCCTCCAACGTATTCCACATCTTTGACATGGATTACCACAGCTGTGCTGCTTCGGAAAACTTTCGCCGTAGGCATCCTGTGTCGATGACGTCGATACGCTCCTTCGAGGACCTCCTCTGACGGTCAACGTCACCGGATGTTATATGTACGACGCACAACGCCAGTAGCCTCAGTTGTAGTTTTTCCCCCCAGAACGTGTGGCACCAATCTTCTGCCAGTATTACTACAGAAAGCCTTGCGGAAACGGAAGCTTCAATCGCATAAGAAAATCTGTAGCGGGGCAGGTAGGGACGGTATGATGTGGAATACGTCGGAGGAACATCCCATCGAAAGAACGTTACCAGGTAAGAAAGTAACTTGTTCTTCGAGGGGATCGTGTCCTCCGACGTATTCCACATCTTTGACAGACTACCAAAGCAGTACCAATGTAAGGAGGTGGGGAAAGACTTTAGAATTTTTTAGAATGCCCAATCAAATTGCAGAATAGAGGACTGCCTTGCCAAAGGCCAAATCTTGCCCATGTATATAGTGAAGGGAATAACGTTTCACAAAAGTATGGACAGAGGCCCATGTGGCTGCTTCGCAAATATTGCGAATCGCAACACCACTCTGTAGTGCCGTGGCGGCAGCCATACCCCTAGTAGAATGAGCCCATAAACCCACTGGAGGGTCCTTTCCCGCCAAACGATAACATTCAGAGATCATCAAAATGATCCATCTAGACAAGATCTGCTTGGAAACAGCCTGACCTAAATGCGTTCCAGCGTAACCAATAAAGAGCTGATCGTCCACTCTGACCCGGGACATCCGTGAGAGATAGAAACTGAATGCTCTCCTAGGGTACAACCTATGGAGTCTCTCCTCTTCCTTACCAGGATGTTGAGGCGGATAGAATGCTGGAAGAATTACCTTCTGGCTCAGATGGAATTCTGACACAACCTTCGGAAGAAAGGAAGGCCGTACCCTAAGGACAACCCTGTCCTTATGGAACACAGTGAAGGGTGGTTTTGGCGGAAAGTTCCTGCAATTCACTCACTCTGCGGGCGGAAGTAACCGCAACTAAAAATACTGTTTTAAAGGACAATAGTCTCAACTACTCAACTAACAAGAATGCAAGGCCTCAAATGAAGCTCCCATTAGGAACTATAAAACCAAGTTCAAATCCCATCCCGGCACCTGGAAAGGTGACGGTGGAAACACGAGTTAGCCATTTTAGGAACTGAGAAATCAAAGGGATTTTTAATTAAGAACATTCCTCAGACGAGCGCTTAAATACGGACAGCGCCACCAGGTAACCCTTAATGGTACCCACATGTAGGCCTTTGTGGGCTAAAGAAAGCAAAAAAGACAAAACCAAAGGAATGGAACATTGGAAAGGATCCACATTCTGTACCCTGCACCAGTCGCAGAACTTCTTCGAACGGCAATGGTACAGGGATTTCGTTGCGGGCCTTCTGGACGAAAGCAACACCTCCATCACGTCTTCAGGGAGGTCCCAATCCTTATATCTCAGCCTTTCTGATACCAAACATGAAGGCTGAGAGACTTGACCTCTGGATGGATAACTCTACCCCCCCCTCCCATGAGAGCAGATCGTCTCAGTAGGGAAGACGACGTGGAGGGCAGATGGACATGTCTAGGCACCACGCTCTCCTGGCCCGTGCCGGAGCAATGAGGATCATCCAGGAACCGAACCTCTGCAACACCTGCGGAATGACGGGGACTGGAGGGAACACGTACAGCAGTGGGAAGGACCACTCCACTACGAACGTGTCCCCTAAGGCTAATTCCCACAGGCAGAATCTTTCGCACTTCTGGTTTACACAGGTGGCGAAGAAATCAACTTGTGGGGTTCCCCAAACAGCGAAGATCTCCAACAGAACTTCCCGAGCCAGCTCCCATTCTTGAGAGACCGTGCTCTGCCTGCTCAGAGCGTCCGCCGCCGCGTTTTCATCTTCGGCCAGATGAACTGCCGAGACTGAAATTTCCTGCTGGATGGCCAAGAACCGGAGCTGCATTGCCTCGCTGCACAGTGGGAGTGACCCTGCCCCCCTTTTTGTTGAGGTAGTGCATGGCCACTGTATTGTCCGTGTTAATCAGGACATTGTTCCCCTGCACAGACAGCATAAAAGCCTTCAGGGCTAGCCTGACAGCCCGCAGCTCTAACGGATTGATGTGGAGTCTGGACTCTGATGGAGACCAACGACGCTGGCTGTCAGCTCGTTGGCATGAGCTCCCCAACCCGTAAGGGATGCGTCCGTCACGATTGTCACCTCCAGCCACGGTTGCCAAAACGGAGCCTCTTTGAACAGATTTCCTTCGACGGCCCACCACAAAAGGTCCTGGGCAACCAACGGCGGGATCTGAACGGGGTCCGACATCCTGCCAGAGAACTGTGACCACTGCATCTTGTGTGCCCACTGCAGAGATCTCACCCACAGCCTGGCCTCTGGCACCAGTAAAATGCAGGATGCCATGAGGCTGAGCAATCTCAAGAACTCAAATGCCAGGAGACTTCGGGCATGTTGAAACATGTCCACCATCTGCAGAATGTGGTGAGCCCTCACCTGGGCAGGTGAACACTTCACCAGGGATGTGTCTAGCACTGCCCTGATGTACTGGAGCCGCTGGGTAGGTGTCACATGAGACTTCTTTAAGTTGAAGGAGAAGCCCAGCTTGTGAAGGGAGTGGCAGGTGACGTACAGATGATCCAAGACTTGCTCGGGCAAGCGCGCCCTGATCAACCAATCGTCCAGGTAGGGGTAAACTTGAATCCCCACTTTCCTGAGGTGCACTGTCACCACCACCATCAGCTTGGTGAAGACCCTCGTGGCAGAGGTCAATCCGAACGGCAGGACCCGAAACTGAAAATGCGAGTCGCCAGCTGCGAACCTCAGGTACTTCCTGTGCTCGGGAAGAATCGGCACATGAAAGTAAGCATCCTTGAGGTCGAGAGACACCAACCAATCCTGAAGTTGAAGGGACTGGAGGACTTGAGAAAGAGTAACCATCTTGAACTTGTCCTTCCTGAGAAGCTTGTTCAAACCACGTAGGTCTATGATGGGTCTCAATCCTGCATCTTGTTTCGGGATCAAAAAATATGGGGAATACCATCCCTTGTTCCTCTCTGCTACAGGCACCAGTTCTATGGCACCTTTCTCTAGCAGGGATAGGATTACCTGCGCAAGGAGTGGATCTGGACGCTTCAAAGAGCTTCCCCAGTGGATTGTCGTGAGGCCTCTGCCGGAAAGGAAGACAGTAGCCGTGGGCTATGATCTCTAGAACCCACACATCTGAAGTAATGGCATGCCATTCTACAAGATGCTGCGCCAGCCTTCCCCCCCCCAATCGGCGAACCATGGGACATGGCCTCATGACTGAGTGGAAGCAGCTGCGGCAGTGCCTGCAACTGCCCGAGCGGCTTTGGCACCTCGAGTACCATGCTTTCCACCTCTGGTACTCCTACAGTGTCCCCCTTGACTGGCAGTTCCCCTTGACCTACCAAAGGAAGAGTAGTATCGAAAGGAACCTTGCCTCCATTGCTGTCCCTTAGGCCAAAAAGGCAGAGGTTGACACACTGCAGCGTTCAAAGACTTTGCTGCAGCTTTGGCGGTCGTCCACCTCTCAAGGCTCTCGTCAGCCTTGCTGACAAAAAGATGGACCCCATCAAAGGGCATGTTCAGAAGTTGGGACTGTACATCAGGAGCAAACCCCGACTTCCGCAACCACACAAATCTGCGCATCACAGTGCTCACCGCCATGGACCGGTTGACACAGTCTGCCACGTCCAGACCCGACTGAACGGTTTCACACATGGCATCCTGCCATCCTGAACGAGGGCAAGAAAACCATCCCCTTCCTCCCCGTTGGGAATATGTTCAGCTGCCAACGACACAATTCCACAGAGTGTGCGTGAATCTTGCAAGGGCACAAACGGAGTTGGCTGCCTTTAAAGCCATACCCCCAGAAGAAAATACCTTCTTCGCCCAACCCTCAAAGCGTTTGTCGTCCCTATCAGGAGGGATTGTAGGGTATGCAGCCTGCTTCATTGAGGCCATAGCCGCCTGCACCACCAAACTCTCCGTAGTAGGGTGCATAGACATGTAGCAGGGGCCACCACTCGCTGGGCGGTATTATTTCGGCAACAACTTATTCACTGCCGGGAGACTCTCCGGAGTAGTCCAAGCCGCTGCCACTCTTCTTTGTAAGGCCATATGAAATGGCAACATTGGGTCAGTGGGTGGACCCTGGTCCAAGATATCCGTCAGGTCATCCTGCAGAAAATCCACAGGTGGCGCAGACCACCCCAGATACTCCATCACCCTTGACATGAGGCGCCTGTACGAGGAGTCAGCATGTGTAGCAGGCTCAGGCCTGCCAAACTCAATCTCTGGGGAGGTATCAAGACCACTTGAGTCATGTAAAGATTGACGAAGGTCTTCCAACTGGCTATGAGCAGACAACAGGTCATCAGGAACCCCAGGAGGCACAACCCCCTCTTCATCAGGCCCTTCCTCTACTTCTGAAATGTACTCCAAGGTTTGGAACAAGTCCACCCAGTGAGGAGGAACAGAGTATGGGTCAAAAATAGGCCGCACAGACTTGCTGAGCACCTTTCTCGAAGCTTCCATAGCTCTCCGGGGAACCTCTGGCAAATTTTCCTCAAAAGGCGTCGAGGGCACCGATGGGAGTCAACGTCGTGCGAGGTGCTGACTACTTCGGCAAAGTCTTTGAGGCCGGAGCCCCGAGTGTGTCCTTCGACGGCCTCGGTGCCAATGACTTCCTCGGAGCCGGAGCCTCGAGCAAGTCCCTTGACAGACATGGCACCGACAGCATTGATGCCTTCTTCGAAGGTCTCATAGGCTCCAACGGTCTCAACGGCGTCGAGGAACAGGATCGGGCATGGTGGCGATCATCCTTGTCCGATCGGGACCTCGATGGCTCCCGATGACAAGCGCCGACCGGCTGAGCCCAAAGGCGTGCGAGCAGTGGCTGTAGCGCATTCCCTGCCGGCATCACTCAAAGGCGCGGACGGAACGGTGCCCTGCGATTCGAAAATTGCCATGATCTGCTGGCGGAATTCATCCAATTCGGCCAGCGAGTGTTTTGTGGGACAAGCCACCCGCCATCTGGCAGAGTCCTCTGACGAGGACAGGGAAGGCGACTGGTGATGTTGCTTCCGGGAATGCCTCGAAGAGGCAGAGGAATGGCGGGACCCACTCCTAGAATGAGACCCCCTGGACTTACACCAATGCAGAATGTTACCCCACGAATCGTCGGTTGAAAGTCCAGTGGATTTAGACTTAAGGGGTTTGGAAAGCCTACATTCCGACAGCTTCTTCCGCTCCCGCAAGGCCTTTGACATCAGAGACTGGCATTCGTCGCGGTCATCGGTGGCGTGGCTCTCGCCAAGGCACCAGAGGCAGACGTTGTGCAGATCCGTAAGTGACATCTTGGAACCACAGTCCCGACACTTCTTGAAGCCCGACTTTGGGGTAGCAGAAGACGAAGACATCTTTCTTGTAACAACAATAGAAGAACCAATTCAACAAGAGAGAACTGAGGTGCGCTGAGATTTCGAAGCAAACACATTTGCAGAAAAAACGGAACGGAGGCTACGGGCGTCGTGCGTCCTACATATAACATCCGGTGACGTTGACCATCGGAGGAGGTCCTCGAAGGAGCATATTGATGTCATCGACGCAGGACGCCTACTCTGAAAAAGTTTTCCAAAGCAGCACAGCTGTGGTAATCAAAGTCAAAGATGTGAAATACGTCGGAGGACAATCCCCTCGAAACTTCAATATGTGGATTGTAAAGAAAAGCTTTTGGGGAAGTTTGTGGGAGATTTTGGAGGGGTGGAGATAGCATATGCTCCCCGAATTGTATGGGCACAATGAATAGGTGACGCAGACTGTTGGCAACAAAGTAGCTCTTGGCGGGTCTTCAGTTCCAGCTGCTGTTTTCAGTTCCACCCTCATGATGGTATCCAGCGAACATTACTGTGGTGCTTCAAAAAAGTAGTATGATATTTACTGAACCATTAGTGGGTTAGGAATTTGTGGAAAGGGTGCAGAAAGAGTTGGGATCCACTGGCATGGTGTGCTGCCTGTACCCTCCCCAGCCAGCAGCTGTGCATAGCAAAGGTTTTCACATAGGCTGGTTTAGGTTTTGCTTTCCATTAGGCAATATAAGGGTATGGTGGAACAGATTGTTTTTCTACATAGCGTGTTTATTTCTTTATGCGGCTATAGCTTGGTGTTCTATGCTTCCCCACCTTACAGTGCTGTGCCCATTATTCTACCTCCATTTAGCCCCCCCCCCCTGTTTCATCAGGCTTCCCTTTTTCCTTCTATAAAACGGTGGTGGGTCGGTGGGGTATTGTAGGTCAGTTAGGCTAGTTTTATTTTCTCTTATAGCGCTATGCAGCAAAGGGCTTTGCAAAATGAATGAGATGGTGGTAACAAAAGATCACAGAAAATCCAGAACAAGATTAAAAACCAAACCTGCAAGAAAATGACAGTGAACCAAAAAGCAGAACACAGTGAAAGTCCGGCAAATAAATGAGCATTGCATGATAAGATGATGTCATCCAACCAGATTAGCTTGGATAACAAACAATGCTGAGAGTCCCGGGTCCAAACCATGTCCAGGAGGGGCGCAAGGCTCTTTAAAATGGGATTACAAGGACTGCTTTTAATCGAAAATAAGCAGTTTCAGCTTTTGGGGTACAAAAAACAATATTTATGCTAGAGAGGCGGGGGCTCAGTATATTGATTACAACTGCCCTACATGCAATATCAAGTTTTAATTCTAAAGTTAAAAGAGCCTGAGCTGAGAAGGCAATTTTCTTGTCCCATGGTTTTTGGCATGTCAGAAGTATTAAATCCTTAAAGGGTCCCGGTCTCTAACTCGCTGTTCCTGATGTCGGAGGATCATCCAGAGTTTATACAGCGTAGACCAATGCAGGTTTCCAGTCTTCCGTAAGGGGGGAGCATTATATCTTTGTGACAAACCCAATTAAAAAAAGTTGAAAAAAATACTTATCAAGTGTTGAGAAACCAGAGGGTATCCTCACAACTCTCCCCTTGGATCCGCTTCTCAGGTGGGCAGGGAAAGGCCATTGCTTTTGGATCCTGACCCTGGGGCTGGAGATGCGAGGGAGGATCACCTGGGTCGAGACGATATCCACAAGAGAGACATGGTATCCCTTTTCCATATGAGATCCAACATCACCCTTCCTTTGCCTTTACAGGCTGTTGTAAACCCTCTCCCTTAATTTCCTTTCATTCGTTTCACTATAGTACTGAGACGAGGAAGACGTGAGTAGGAGTAATGCACACCAACAGATCACCACTGTATTAAGGAGACTATATCTACAGACTGGCATAAGGGTCAGGCATGTCCAGAGTGCTTCACTAATTGTGGTCAGCCAATTGGACCTGAAGACTCACACCTGCAACCTGTTAAAAGGTTGCAAGTGTATGAAAGGTGGAGTTGGAAAGACCAGCAAGGTGGCATGCAGTGGGAGAAAGCCTGTGGACTACGAGGCAGCCAAGGGTGATCCAGTCAGGAAACCAGGACACCGGCGAAAGCTGGAAGTAACGGTGGCACCGGGGCCAGGAAGGCCACAGTATTGGCAGCATCACTGGTCGGTGCCTTCATCAGGAGCTGCGGGACAGAGCAGAAATTCAATCGTAAGTCACCGGCAGAGTCTGCAGAATGCGACTGAGCTGCCAGCAACACAGAAGCGAATTGTGAGCACAGCTCACTGACCAACAAGGACGTGTACACAGAGCAGGTGGTGACAGCTGCCTGCAGGAGACGCTGGAGACAGTCGAGTGAGGAAAAAGGATCAATCTAACAGAGGTACTCCTGGGGCTGTTACGCAGCAATACAGAATGCCGAAGGAGCGACAAGTAATGTGCAAGACACATTGAAACAAAGTAAATGGTTTTGTAAAGTGTGAGCAAATAAGAACAGAAACTATTGAATACCGAACTGAATGAAAGCTTTTGGTGAGGATATGAAAGCTTTTAATAAACCAATGTACAAACAACAAGTTGGTGTGAAGATCGAATACCATATATTTAAAGTTAAGAGTGAATCAGATGAAATGCAAGGTAAAGCAAGTATATAACATTGCTGAGGCGTGCGAGAGCAATGTAGTGAAGTGAAAACGACACCACAATGTGAACGGTGTAATAAAACACATGGTGGCAAAGTCCAGAGACTGGTTAAGAGTGAAACATGTTGTGGCAAAGCCAAAAGGCTGGCAAGAAGAGCCAAGTGAGTGTGAACCAGAACACAGGTGAAGTCAAAAGAGCACCTGTCTGGCCAAGCAAGCCTAGGGCGACCGGTTGCATGACCTGTAATGGGTGGACCGTGTGGTCCGTCAACTGCACCTAGATCAGGTACACCCTATCTGTGGAAGCGAAAGAAATACACAGAGAGCAATTACAAGTGTCTGAAAGATTGCTCAAGTGAAGCAGAAGAAAGCAATCTGTATAAACTATCAATAACTAGGAGTACAAAATTGACCTGGAACTGGTTTTGAATATAGAATATTGAGACCAATTTTGAACTGTGTTGCCTTAGTGGGGAAGGGAACCCTGAGACTTTGTTGAACTGTCTTGAACTTGGGGAAGGGGAGCTTGAGAGTAAGCCCAGAGCTGGAAGAAGCTCAGAACTTTATTTGGAACACGTTCTTTTGGATGCTGACATCCCTACACATTGTTTAGCTTTAGCTGTGAGGGTAGTGTAGGTTTTGGACACAGACTTAATTTGAATTTACTGACTCAGACCATCCTTAATTGTATAGGGAAATCCCACCTTCAACCATCCTGACATTTAAGTTAATAAATAATGTTTGTTTCAACTTTGAATCCGTTGTCAGTCTTGCTTCAGGATGCCTTCACAGTGTGCCTAAAGAAATCGAAGCAGATAAGCCTCTGTGGCTAAAGCACTTGGAAGTCTTTCAATGAGTCTTTCAGATGAGTGGACGTCTTTCGTCCATTTCACAAAACTTAAAAGGGAGGCGTCTGCTGCAGTCCCAACTGGTCAAAGGTTGTGCCTGCATGCCCTGAACACCGACAGATATCTTGGTTCGATGTTCGATTTAAGGACATTTCTCGTATGCACTTGCAATAAGCACCATTGTCACTGCAGTGACCACACTACACCAGCTGCAATTACGCACCCAAGTTCCCTCCTGGACAGCAGGTCATCCAGATGATGACTTTTCTGCTGAGTATTCGCACAGGAACTTGATTTTGAGAAATATTTCACCTGACAACTTTTTTGATGGTGACTTTTTCACAGGTTGCCAAATCGACCTATGCACTATTAGGCATAATCAGTCATGTATAAAAGACACTAAGTTACATAATATTATCCATTTGGAACTTTATGGTATGTATTGGCTCCAGGTTTGCTAGAGACAGCTTCCGCTTACTGGCCGATGCCAAATTCCCAGGAGTTTACTTAAATTCTGTTCCTCACATTTCTATTTCGCTTTTTGTGTTTGTGGGGGCATGCACTGGGGAGAGGCGTAAGAGTTAAACCTCAGTCTGCACAGTCCCCTGCTCTATGGGCATTGCCTATGGATCAAGAACAAGCGAGACCTGGAACGTACTCGTGTGATAGGAGGAGATGCAACACCTTGCAACACATCAGCACTGAATCTGCTTCAACAACCCACAGAACCAAACAATACGAATGAACTGGCCAGCATTGTCTCTTATCCAATGCAAGAAAGGCCATAAGGAAAGTACATGGGTGAAAAACACCAGGAGCAGTGTGAAAGAATGGGCCCAAACACACATACCATAAAATGCCACTTCACAGAAGATGGGCAATCACTAGAGGACCCGGCTAGCTTGGTACTGAATGGAGATCTCCTAAATACGAGGTTGGACAGAAGACCGCGCAACTCAAGCATTTGAAGATGCTCAACCTAAAGAACGGAGACTTGGGTTTCATGTCTCACTACGGTGAACTTTGAAGCCTGGTCTATCAGGCAACACTTGGCAATACACCCTTTAATTTAATGTGGGTGTCAACAATTAAACTCAGTTGCCAAGGCAAATGTCACACAGCATGTGCCCAGACTTAAACAACTGATCAATAACTATGCATACCAGTGTAAAGCCTTTACAGTAGTGGTTGGTGTTAAAACAGAGGTCAGTCAGCATTGGGCTATTAGAACAAGCAAATTAAAGTGTACTTGTAAAATGCTGCTATAAAACACGCTCCCTCTGCCGATTCAAATCCAGAGGGAAAGCGGGAAAGGGAAGACATGGATCCATACGAGACATTGATTATGCGTGAGCACTGTGAACTTTGAGAGAAAAGTAAATAAGGAGACGAAATGAACTTTTACACAAGTCTAACATTTAAAATAAAAAAATACGCTGAAGCGCAGCAGTTTTATTTTTGTTGTTTTGCACGGCCAATACACATTTATGCTCATTTTATTTTATTTGAGCGTGTGCTCCACTAAACCTTTTACTGACACATCGTACATTTACCGCTAAAAAGTTTAAATAACTATGGCTAGATTTGTGAGAAGTTAAGTTAGTTAATACTTGAAACAGACAAAGATCAGTTCATGTAATAACATTAATCAATGGCTGCTGGAACCGCAGAGGCAAGCATCGTTCTGGAGCAAAGCCGAGCTCTGACTGGAAACACATGATACACGCTCAGCGACTCGACTAGTGCAGCTCATAAAGTAGAATTGTGCCATGACACAAGCCCACCGAAGCTGCGGGCTTAAAGGGCATAATATGGCAGGGTACCGCCGCTGGAAGAGTATCCTCCTCCCTGGAGTACCTGAGGGATCTGTGGACCACAATCGGCCCACTTGGAGTACAGGTCATGGGTATGGAGACACGCCTCAATCAGTCGCCTCAAAAGCACTGGGGTACTATCTGCCAGGCACAGGAACGTAATTTCTAAGCAAGCATGCCAACACGATGTGGTGTCAGAGAGAGCAGGTCTTCTCCAAAGCTTTCCTCCAGGGAACAAGACTGGCTGGCAAAGCACCAAGAAAAGAATCCGTGGCATTTGAAAAAGAATAACGATTGACTAGCATCAAAACTGGGTAGACTGTAACCCAGGTTTCCCCCAGATTTTTGATGGATCAGACCATCAATAGCAATGCGTACAAATACTCAGTGGAGACCACCACTTATTCTGGATTGTAGAATAACGGTCATCAAGCAAGGAACAGTCCAAAACCATATTGGGGCAGGAGGGCTGCAGTGATTCTATGTCACGTTTCATCTCAATAGCCAGGAAGACCACTGTGGGCCAAGCATATGTGCAGTCTGCGCTTAAGTAAGTCGTTTCCAAACTCCAAATGGGGTGGGGCCACTGTCAGAGTAGACCAACCTACCCATTGACCGCTCATCCCTCCAAGAATGAAGGACAAGAGTGGTTACAGCACATCAGAACCTCTTCCACCATTAGAAGTTGTCTGTATGTGGGTAGAGGAAGGGCAAGAGGCAGCGTTACAGACCCATACATTGTATACAACTCCTGGAGCCAATCGCCCGCCTTTTATAGAAGGCCGACGCAAACCATGCCAAATTGAGCACTTCCACACATGCTAACATCTGGGAACACCCAAGAGAGGATTTGTGGCAGGAAGATGTAAACTTGTGTTCATATATTTTTCATTTATTTTTGCTTGAGGGACTTCTACATTTGCCTTCAAAAAAGAAAGAAGACGGAGTCTCCTCCAGTACAAGGGAGAGTTGGCATGCATGTGCCATCAAGGGTGCCAATGAGCACTCGCAGAGTAGGCGATCTGAGGGCACAATCGCGCCACATGCTTCCGATTAGATGAAGTTTGGCTCATCGAAGTGAGAGAAAGAACTCTCCTCCCATCCAGTTTGCTTCTAACTGGGTGGGCCCCTCAAATGTTGCCTAAGGTTCAACTTGGGAGGTTTTGAGCCCAGTATTCACCATGTTCTAGCGGCACCATCCATGGGTGGAATAAAGACCCAACAGAAAAGGATACCCAAAAAATCCCCTAGTATTCCCAGTGCTTTGGGAGCAGAGCTCCAGAATGAGCAAAATGACGGGATGGGGCTCCTTAATGTTATACAGTAAGAGGATGAAAAACACAAAGGGCCTCATTATACGTTTGCTGGCCCGGAAACAATAGCGCCGGTAAATCTACCGGCGCCATTGTTTCCAGACCGGCAAACTACAAGTCTGCCTGCCAGATCTGCTTTGCCCGACAGCATTGACCCTTCTGGGCGCAGCGGCTACAGTAGGCAAACTTGTCACGAGAGCATCGTCACCGTTAACGGTGCTGGTGCTCCCGTGTCCCCATTCCCATTGAGTGCCATAAGACTATGGGGATGGGGATTAACTAAACTGCCAGTGCCTGACTTCCCGGCCGCTGGACTTGGAAAAGCCTGCGGCACCGGAAGTCAGGTGCAGTAATTCATTCAGTTAGCACAGGCAGAGTTACCGCTGGACTCATAATGAGGCCCAATGTTGCTGACAGACCAGTTTCTGGAGGGGGCGGCTGCACGGGGAGCAGTGCTCATTAGATCATGGGGGTGGGGCGCAGGTTGGATCCCATAAGCTTGCCACTGAGAAAAAGCTCTGCAGGCACAGGGTTTGTCTCTCCAGAGAAATACGGGATAGGCATGCCTTTGTTCTGTACTGCTCTGGAGGCACACACCCTGCGCCCTCGCCCTTTGCGTTGACAGTCTTTAAAGTGGTGGCAATTTAGGAGTGATTTTACTTTTTAGCTACATATGGCGCAGGCCTGGCAAAATTAACTAATTCTTTTCCTCAAGTATTCTAGTGGCTGCTTTGGAACATTAACTAATTGCATCTGCTCAGCAGCAAAGATATTGTCAATTTCCTAACAAGCCACTGCCTAGCGCACACCAGATGGCTCCTCAATGCAACTTGGCTCTAATCAGGAAAGCAGCGTTAATTGTGTGCAGCGTTAATTGTGTGTCACCATGCAGACAGTAGTCCATGGCAAATCAATGCAGTGATGTGTGCAGCAATGTTTTGTGCGTGTTATGGGCCTGCGTGGGCCTGAAATGAGACGAAGACTCCAGATACGTCTTAACTCCTTCATTAATTACCAACTGCCGTCTCTCCTTCCCGCCTCCCCTCCTCCTGCCCCGCCCCTCTTCCCTCTTCTCCTTTCGTTTGGCCTTAAAGGGCCCTGCATCCTTTTTCCCTGCACAACACCCCCCCCCCTTACTTATCGACTGAGTCCATGTTCTACATTTCTTCGATGAGCCGGGTGGGCCTTCTGGTCGACCTATGGGGCTGATCGTCTCCGTCGTCCGGGTGCGCCGGCATGGGCGCCTCGGGCAGATCTGGGGGGAGTCTTTGGGTCCTCGTGCTCCTCCTCTAGAGGCATGTCCTCAATCTGATCTTCTTGGAACAATCTACTAAAATAAGATGCGTTTCCGGTTACCTCGCCTTGGTTTCCTGTTGCTGTGATCATGGGTCCTTTTACTCCGGTCACCATCATCGGCTTGGGCTGATGTCTCAAGTCTGTCTTCCGGTGCTGGGTTTGCCGGACCAGTACGGTCTCCCCTACTGGGATTAGTGGTACTCTGGCTTTCCGTTTCCTGTCGGCCCATTCTTTGGCCTTTTGTCTTACTCCACATCTTGCGGTCATATCTCGCCATCCACCTCTGGTGTATAATCCTCAAGTTGGGGCAGCCGGGACCGTGGCTTGTACTTGATCATGAGTTCAGCCGTGGTGCGGCCCGTCACCTCGTGTCGGGTGTGCAGATAGCTTCGTAGCATCTGTGAGATGGCTTGTGGCATTGAGGTTTGGTCTGTCGCCGCCTTCTGGCGCATGCGCTTGATATTCCCCCTGAAGCATTCCACCATCCCGTTGGCCTGGGGCCATAGGGGTGTGATTCTTTGGTGGTGGAACCCTAGAAGTGCTGCAAATTTCTTAAATTCATGTCCTTGAAACAGGGACCCGTTGTCCGTTCTCACCGTGTTTTGGATGCCAAACTAGCTAAACAGTTCATCTACTATGCCTACAACGTGGTGGAAGACTGTTGATTGCACGTGCTTCACCAGTGGGAATAGGGAGTACTCGTCACTAGCAGGTGGCTTCCCTCTTACAGTGGGCCGTAAAAGTCGAGTGCTACGCGCTGCCATGGTCCCTCCAGTAGTGGAACCATCTGCAGTGGGCAAGGTGGTGAGCCGTCTGCATTGACTTGGCAAGAGTTGCAGTGTCTTAGTATGTCGTCCACTACGTTGTCCATGTGGGGGAACCACACCTGGTTCCGCAATATCTTTTTCGTGTTGGCCACGCCTCGATGGCCTTCGTGTGTGATCATGACCAGTGGCTTCCTTAGGCTTTTGCGTGCTACAAGGCGATTCCCTCCGAGTAGTGTGCCTTGGCTTGTTGTGGCCAGTTCGTTGTGCATTTTCTCCATCCTGGCTAGGTCTCTTCTGTCTACTTCCCCTTCCCCCAGCTCAAAGTGTTCATTGGCCGCCTGTCACCACTTGTTCATGTTGGTGAGGTGTACTACTGTCCTGATGGTGGGGTCTGCTCTGCTCTTTTCCGCAAACTGTTGTACTGTGATAGCTGGGGGAAGGGCATTCAGTGACAGGTATGCAACGTATCCGTCGGCTTCTCCTTGCATTGTGTTGTCGGCCGCCCCGTTCGGGTGTCACGACAGATAGTCTGCGGGGTTGGCATCGCCCCCAGGTTTGTGGATGATTGTATAGACTTATTCATGGAGGCGAATGCCCCATCGTCCAATGCGCAGTGGCATTTTTATTTTTGGGTTGCCGAAGAGGGCCAGCAGGGCCTGGTGGTCCGTTATAAGTGTTAACGTGTGTCCGATGATGAAATGGTGACTTTTTCACACGCCCACGCGGCAGCTAAGCTCTCGCGCTCCGCCTGCGAGTAGGCTTGCTCGGTGGCGTTCAATGCGCGACTAGCGTAAGCTACAATGTGGGTTGTGGCGTCGTGCTGTGGGTCGGTCTGAGCCAGTATTGTCCCTACCCCTACCGGACTGGCATCTACGGTGATTTCGGTATGCCATTGCGGGTTGAAGTATGCTAGTTGGCGATTGGTTGCCAGTTCTCGTTTTATGGAGGAGAATGCTTGTTGGCACTGGTCTGTCCATGTGAAAGGTTGATCTTTATTCAGCAATTGTCGGAGCGGGCACGTGAGTTAGGCGTATTGTGGGAGAGAGCGGGCGCAGTACCCTGCCATGCCCAGGATGACCGGAGTTCAGATGCATCCTTTGGGTTGGGTAGGTTTGCTATGGCGCGGATTTTGTCCGGATCGGCTTTGATGCCTTGGTCTGAGAAAATGTGGCCGAAGAAACACAAGGTGCGTGTATTACTCTCGCATTTCTGACTATTAGGAGGGAGACTAGCGTCTTGGAGGATGTGGCAGACATGGTGTAAAGCTGCATCGTGTTGGTCTTGGGTGACACCAAATATGAGGATGTCATAGCTGTAATGGAATGCGTTGGTGACCGGACTGATTAATCTGGATTGTTTACTGGAAAATTCGGCAGAGGATGAGATGCCGATGTTCAGCCATTTGTAGCGAAATAATAGACCTTTGTGAGTAGTGAATGTTGTGATGGGTCTCGACTCGGGATCGATGACTAGCTGGTGGTAGCCTTGGTTGAGATCTAACTGAGAATTTGGTGGCTTGGTTGAGCCTTATTAACATGTCTTCAATGTTCGGGCCTGGATGTCTCTCCCGTTGAATAGCTGTATTGGGGATCCTCATGTCAACAGAGAGGCGGAGGCGTCTGTCTGCTTTGGGGATGACTACAAGTGGGGATACCCACGGTGTAGGCCCTGCCACTCTCTCTAGGATGTCATTATTTAGTAGTGTCTGCAGTTCAAAGGTGACTTTCTTGTAGGTGAAACCCTATCCGCCAGGGGTGTTGTGGCACAGGTCGTACCAATGGGTCAATGTGTAGCTGGATTACATTGTCCTTCAGCATGCCCACTCCTTCAAATAGGGCCAGATAGGTGGTTTTTAGTATTTCAATGTCCAGGGCTTTCTGGTCGATGGCCTGTATGAGTTGGGCGTTGGGCAGGAGCCCTTGAATCGCTTCCGATTCGTCATAGTGGATGTCGATAAGGTGTAAGGCGACAGGGGTTTTGTGGCTGAGTAGACACCTTCCTGTAGCTGGGCTGTGGATGACTTGCATCATCGCCTGGACTCTTACCCCTGTGGATGAGGTCACACGCGAACTGTCCTTTGGAAGTCAGTGGTTGCATTTCGCTCAATTGGAAGATGTGGGTGTAGGATTGTTGTAGTGGGAACATATCTGCCAGGTGTTCGTATGTGAGGTGGCTCATGACATTGACAGTGGCACCAGTTTCTACCAGGAACGGGGTGTCGATTCCCCCTATGTGGACTGTCATCCGTGTTGCAGTGCTGTCGTCAGAGGCTTCAGAGATGAGGCGGACGTACTCTCTGCTGTATCGGTTATATTCTGCGTATTGTTCCTGTTCTGCTGGTTGTTCTTCGAGTGGTGGGTTCTCATAGGGGTCCCTGGTGACACTCTCCCTCTGGGGTTCTTCCTCCGGGTAGGATTGCATGTGGTATATTTGTTCTTGGTTGGCCTAAGTCTCATTCGCCTGTTCTAATTGTAAGTTCTCTACCGCTCTTATGAACCCGGCGTTGGCAGCGGGTCTGGGGTTGGTGGCGGTCTTGGTGTACTCTTGTTCAGGGTATGGTCGTGGGTTAAAAGGTCTTGGTGCCTCAAAGCGCCCCACTGCTTGTTGGCTGGGCAGCCGGTATGCTGATAGTAGGGGTGCCTTTTCCCGGCACATGCTCTGGAAGTGATTCTCTTGGCCACACCTCATACACATTTGGCCTATGGCGGGGCACTGGCCCTTGTGTGGAAACTCACAGCTGCACCGGTAACATTGTCTTTCTGGTGGTGTACCTCTTGTGGTGTTCCACTGGTCTTGTCTGTATGTGTTGCCAGGTTGGCGGCCTGATTGGCTGCTGGTGATGGCCGCAATGGAGTCCAGCTTCTTCTGGTTCTCCATGTGGGCGGCCTGGATGTCCACCCTCTCGTACACTATGGCTAACTCAGCTATCTCTTTCAGGGGTAGTGGCTTCTTCAGTAGGTGTTTGCGGAATATTGATGAGACATCCTTCAATGACCCTTAAGCGGATGGCTTTGTCGTCATTGAAGTTAGCGAAGTCGCAGTACATGATTTTCCTTTGCAAGCATAATATGAATTGTCTGATGGTTTCTTGCGGCATCTGGGTGCACCGATTGAAGATGTATCGTTCATAGTCCCTATTTGGAACGACTACTAGGCAGCTATTGATGGCTTCGATGAGGTTTTGGTATGTTGTCTTCTCTGCTGGCGGGATGGTCTTGACGCGCTTTATGTCTTTTCCCACCAGGTTTGTCAAGATGTCTAGCTTGTTTGGTGCGTCTTGGTTTCCTACAACCCTCAAATTCTTCGAACTCGTCCATCCACTCCTGCCATCTCTGTCCTTGATTCTCCTGGGGTTCGTGTGAGAACGGGTTTAGGTGGCAAAGGAAGGATACCGGGTTGGTGGGTGTCACTCCGGGCGTGGCGGGTGCTGTTGTGTCTACAGCTGCGCCCCCTGAGTGCGACCTGGTTGGTGGTGTCTGGGCATGGATGTGGCGCCGCAGCCACAATCCTTGTGTTCAAGTGTCTTTTGGTTGGCACTAGCGCGTCCCTGTGCTTCCTCGCTTTCAAGTGGCTTATGGTTGGCACTGGCATGTGCCTTTGCTTCCTCGCTGTTGCGTGTCTTATGGCTGGGCTGCTGCGGTTGCTCTGTGCCCCTTTCCCCACGTGCCAGGTCCACCCAGACTCCGTACCTATGCGCCCGTGGCTTGCTGCCGTCCTCTCGTGCTGCTGGGCCTCCTCCACCGATGCTTTGCGGGTTTCCATTGTTCTCCTGTGGCGGCAACCTCTACTCTCCTCTGTTTTCTGACGGGCCTGTCGGGCCTCCTTGCCGGCGCTGCTGCTCGTCTCCTCACTGGAGCGCTGAGTCGCTCCTTGACTCCAGTGCCTCACTGCATGCCTCCTGTCCTCCTTTCCCTTCTGGCTGGAGTGCTGGATCTCCTCTCTGGCGCTGGTATCGCTGCTGTGGGGTGGCGCTGGGTCCCTCTGTGACTCCACTGCTCGCCGCACTCCTCCATCTCCCCCTGCTACCTTCTGGCGTGTGTTGCCGGACCTCCTCATAGGCGTCCACCCACCACTTACTGCTGGCGGTGCCGGGTCCCACCGGGACTGCGGCTGCTTTCTGCTTGCGTCATTCGCCTCCTCGACGATGGGTTCCTCCTTACTCGTCACCAGTTATGGGCCCGCGTGGGCCTGAAATGAGACGCAGACTCCAGATACGTCTTAACTCCTTCTTTATTAATTACCAACTGCTGTCTCTCCTTCCCGCCTCCCCCCTCCCGCCCCGCCCCTCTTCCGTCTTCTCCTTTCGTTTGGCCTTAAAGGGCCCTGCATCCTTTTTCCCTTCATAACACTGCGCTGCACAAGTCACCACTCTGTCGGTTAATGGCGTCCATGTGGTGCTCTCATATGAAACGGCACATATGCCAGTTTGATGTGTCCAATATCCATACAACAGCTCACTGGAACGTTTTCTGGATATGGCTCTGACGAGTATGCCATACTCTGCCCACACTTAACACAAAGCAATCAAAGAAGTTGCCTGAAATTGTACAATACTTCACAGAATCCACAATAAGAAAAATAGCCATTATGTGTAGAGTCTAGAGGCCATGGAGACAAGGAATAGAAAGTGGGCAGGCAAGCGTTACAAGCTGGGAGGGAAATGTGGAAGAGGTTCTGCAGTCCATCTTTACATTAGATGATTTCTAAGAGATAGCTGGTTTGCCCTTTACTGAATTTCAGGAGCGAAGGGGCAGTTTGATGTCGGTTGTTCCATATTCTTGGCACGTAGATAGGCAAAGCTTGCTTGCTGGTCTTTCAGCGTTGCAGTTCTTGGCTTGCAATTTGGCGATGTCGAGGCTTCTCATGGTCCACTGGTCTGGCACGCTTTTGCTTGCACCAATCATCGTTGCCCTCTTAAGGGGATGAAGAGTTCTTATTCCACTATGGGACCTGCCAGAGTGAAAAAGCAACTCATTTCTACCTTTTCTGACATTCGTATTGATGGGCAAAGAAGGACTGTTGCCCGTTCAATTGAGTGTATACACATTGCAAGATATGTCAATGATCAAGGAACTGCATGAAATTCGGGGAATTCTTGCCATGAGGAACTATCTTGGCAAAGTTTGGCAACGGACTACGAATGTTAATCAACTATCCGGCACAGGGGCTCAGGGAGATTTATCTCATGGTTTAAATGGTGCTTTTTCTTTTAGCGTGCTACATCTTCAATTCATGTATTTTGTAAGAAAAGCCGGATAGCTGAAGCCATAATGAATATAGGTTGTCACTTCCTCCACCTAGCCGGACAACCTTGCTCGACTGTCCCACCAAAGTATTTTGTAATTGTCTCTAAATGCCTTCACCACGGCTTTCTGATACTTAAACGCAACACTGTCTCTGTGTGCACTTCCCAGCTGTGAGCAGCTTCCACGTTCATGTGCTGTGAAAGTTTCACATAACGCTCCCTGGCTTCAAATCCCCTTTTTTTTCCCCTATGGATCCGGTTCTGCCTGCCCACCTCCTCACCTCTGTGTACTGCCAGGGGGGGGGGAGGGGCGCAGCTGATCAAACGGCCCTGCGTGGTCCCAGATGCGGCTCCGGCGGCCTCACCAGCGCTGCTGCTCCACCCAGCCCTGGGCCTCCAGCCTTCCGCGCTGGCGAGGCCCTGTAAGCAGGGAGGGGCTGGGGTGGTGCTGCGGGCGGCCCCTTACAGCGACAGCGAGTTTACTTCTCGCTCACCGCAGGCCGCGGACCGTCTGTGTGCCGTGGCGGGCCCCCTCGTCCTTGTCGCCGGAGGCAGGATGGATCGAGGAACAGGCAAGTTTATTCTCAAAAGGGGCCTGCCGTGCCCACCTACACCTCAACTCCTCCAACGGTTCACTGGGTCACGCGAACCAAGCTCCGTAAGAAAACAAGGAGATTGGTTCCCGTGGCCCAGCATTCCATTCATAACATTCTCTACATATTTCTTTAGGCATTTGACTTAACTGAATATAATCAAGTAAACATTATCCTTTGGTGCTCTATTGTGTATCCCACATACCTTTAGGAGTAGGAATATCAGTTTGAATGATAAATACCTAATTTGCCAATAGGTCAAATTGGCCTAGAAACTCAATTCTCTATCCCTCCGATTTACATAATTGACAGTTTTTCATTGTAGGAAATACTCCATCAAGCCCCTTCTGCATCTTTGAGTGGTAAGATATGCAGTGTAAAGGAAATCAAGTGACTCGAGTGTCAAAGATAAGTTGCCATCAAATTCTGAGTTCTTGTCTTAAACTTTCTAGTCTGTGGTTACCTGTACTCTGGAGCCTCTCTAAAGCAAGCCGTCAACGAGGACTTCAATAGTGTGGGCTGAATTTCCATTTCTGTTCTTAATTCTGTTAGACTTTATCTCTTGGGTCCAGGTTTAAACAGTGCAATTCCACCAAGTCAATGAAGTGATGGGTCAACTTTTCACTAAGACTGAATTTCATTCACCATAGCTTCCCAGCTGCGTTTGGTGCAACCCGAGAAATTGTGCACCAAAGCCGTTCAATTGCAGACTACACTTTGCATATTCCAGAATCGTAGGTGTGGGCCTTCTTTGTAGCACATTTTTCATGATTTCTGTCACCCTTTTGGCCAAGGCTTGCAAGGTCTTCGAAGGGCAGCAGGTAATTAATAAGGGTTCTATGTGGGGATTTTTTGTGATAGACTGACATAAATATGTCCAGGGGGAGACCCTCAAAGCCCATCCATAACGTCACCCCCACATTAGTTTTTCAACTATACGCCACCCCCACATATATTTGGGGCAATGTTCTTTGAAAAAGATTGGGTTAATTTCATGTAATCTCCTATGAATAAGGACCAGCCCAGAAGATCAATGACCTACCAGCCAGTTATACCCTGAAAAAATAGGCAAATACTCCCAGAAAAAAAACAAGTAAAAATGCACACAAACAGGAAGCAATGGGTAAATGAGCCAGCCCCCTCTGCTTCCACCCACACAACTCCACACATGTGAATCCGTGGCACCAGCAGAGCAGGGTCACGCGGAGAAGCTCGAATATTATTACTACCTGATCTAAAGAAGAACATTATGGTATTTATAATAAAAATGCATCTCATCATTTGCATGAATTTCTAGGTAGTATGATATGCAAAAAAGACATCTGCTTTAGAGTTAAAAAAAATAGCAGTTGCCGAAAAAAACAAAAAAAAGACCCCTAGTTATACTAATTACATTTTTACTACTGAAAAGTGAATTCTCCCCCCCACACCCCTCAACTTCAGAAAAAAGGGGCAAAATACTTCCACTACAACATGTTATGTGCCTTCCTTATTAGGATGAAGTGGCTTTAGTCCTGTGGGCATTTTTTCAAAGGAGGAAGTCCCCTGGAAGCATAATGCAAAGAGGATTTCTTTAGCCCCCACTTAATTGTGCAGCGATAAGGGGTCTCCCGTAAGTGTTTGTTCGAAACAAAGCTGTGATCAGAACTAACTCGAGATGTACACAACTGATTTTCCAATGGTACATCTTGCTCATCTGTGGCTGGGAAAAAACATTTACGTTTTGAGTATATTGATTTTCAGTATATTTTCCCTACAATATCCTGTCATCACTCTAAAGGGGCACAGGGAGCATGTAGGCGTGATGTTTCCATCGTATTCCGACTTGTTGTCTTGGTTACACCTTCTAATACTGGTTTGCTGGCACAGTAGCCTTCATCCTCTTCAAAACAAGCCACTAGCGAGGATTTCGACTGTGCAAACTATTGCAGTTTCTGGTATGAATTGTTAGATTTGATCACTTCAGCGTAGGTTGCATCAAGTCAACGAAACGATGGAAATCCTCGTCACTAAAACAAGGTCCTCAGCAAACGACAACTGTAGAGGTTCTATTCATAAGGACGGGAGAACATCAAAGGACTGGTGATAGGGTTTCTTGCAGACACGACAAGCAGAGGCAAGACAAGAGCGGTGCAGTGGCGTGTGCAGACTCTTGACTGGGGTGGCCCAAGTGAGGCACTGACTTATGGTGCGGTGGCATGAAGTATGAGCATGCGCGCACACAATGATCACAGATTAGTGGAATGGGGGGCTATCAGATTCCATTGGTAGCACGTGCCATCGCAGGCCACTCCCTGGACGCGCCACTGGAGGGGTGCAAGAATACATCCCTGCAATGTATTCATTGTTTGGCAGCATGACCAACCGTATCCAGATGTCCGGGGACACACCCGTCTCTGTATAGTTGCCTTATGCAATTAAAGGACAGGAGAGATGCAAGGCCCTAATTAGATCGCTTCAGTCATAACTTGTCTATGGGCTACACAGTCAAAAGCAGGAGACAAACCAAGCAATTAACTGAATAAAGATGCATTGCATGCATGCCATTTCTCAGCCAGTATTAGCAGTGCGAGGCATCTGCCTGCTGTTGGCTGCCTTTTCTTTTGGTTGGTTTGTTCGTTAGGGATGATGGATTTTCCTTTGCAACAATCTTTAATGATTGCACAAGATCTCTCACACAAACCTCTCCTGGTAGTATTGAGTTGGGTTATTCTGCAATTCCAGGAGCAGGAACGAGAGCCTTTTAAAAAAGGCACCTGTATACTTGTGCTGCCGCTCGACGAGGAAAGGATCGAACTACGCAGCACGCAAGCTTCGACTACCAGCGCACACACAAAAAAAACAATGTATTTGGCTGTACCACGCAAGTTGAACCGCCATTAATTAATATTTCCAATTAAGAGTGTTTTCTTTTTTTTTTTAAGGTGTCTTTACTAAATGGCTCTGCTCCTCTAGGCAAAATGTACCTACCACAGAGGTTTCGGAGTACTGACTTTGTATAGCGTTTTGTGCCAAGGCCATTTCTTTTCTGTAGAAGATTTAGCCCCAATTCCTCTTACTGGAGGAGACCCTCGAGTAACACTTCCAGTCATCACTGCAGTTTTTTTAGGGCTTTAAAAAGCTTTGTCCTATCATCGTCACTTTTTTTTTTTACAGCTTTATCCCTTCGAATTTGGAAGTTCTCGTTTTGCGCCCTCGTGAGCAGGGAGAAAGAATAATGGGCAGATTCTAAATCTGTTTTAATGGATTTAAGAGTTATTAAAAGTACCAGATAAAAACACATTGATCTGCAGCATAACAGTGCACTCAGCTCAGCGACACAAAAGGAACGTACAGAGCACAAACACTTCAGTACAATCACACAGCTCAATTCAGCGTAATCCCCCCCCCCCCCCCCCCATTTGGTCAACATCCTCATCTGGCAAATGTATGTGGACATCTACATGACCTATATCCTTCCCTCTATCGACATGCAATTATCCTAATCCCTTTCGCCATCTAGAAACATTAGGTGTTTCTTTCGACCCCTAACCCATGGCAACATTACATTTGGCCACAATCAACACATTAGAGATTAAACATTTTTCGGACCGGGAATAAGCCGTCTCTCCCCATATGCCCAACAGAGCCAGTCGTTCGGGATATTTTCCTTTGAACGGCAAGCCAGAACCTATGGATTTTCGGACATAGCCGGACCGTGTGGGTAGAAGGTGCCAGCTGCAACATGGCAGCGTAAGCCGTTGGGGTTCCCGGCTCGCCCACATCTAATCATCATATCATGAGTATAATAAATCATGCAGTACATTGAACAGGACAAGCCGGAATCTGGCGGAGATCGCAGTTTCACTTGGTGCCAGCAGAGGCTCCTGCCAGTCTTTTGTTTCAATGGGGCGACATTCACTCCCGATTCCTACTGGTTGGCGGCTAAAATTAACAACCACCTGATATAGTGCTGCAATAGCATTTTTCAGCATCAGTCCATATTCAATGGGACTCTAGCGAATTCTGATCAGGGCAGTCATAGGTTTCGTCAAGTTGTAATTGGATGGCGTGTTTGAACCAGAGATTGCGGAATTAATCTAGTTAATCCAAATCTGCGTTGCATATTCGCACAGGTTAGCATCCGTCCCTCAGACAGCACATCCCGGCAAGACGTATACTTTCCCGCCACCATGAGTTGGCGAAACCCAGTTTATGGAGGTCTAGTAGATTACCATTGTTCCATGGGGAGTTTTCAGGGTGACCCTCCTCGCCCATCCCACTGCCCTAGTGGCAGTCTTATGGACCTGGATGACTGCCTATGATGCCATTGGCACTCTCCCCATCTGAGTGTAGTTGTAAAGTGCCGGGAAGGGGGCAGGGATTGGTGTCTGACAACCATTCGATTTCAATGCCGCTGTGATGTGTTACCATGTATTAGCAACTGTCAGCTGGGCGGCTCATTTCTGGAGATCAGGGACACCTATTCCCCTTCACACACTGCACTGTAAAGGTGATGCAGTGCAATACTAGATGGTGACCATGAGATAGAAAACAATACACTAGAAGATAAAGCCGAACCTACTAGGCCTTGTGAGCATTCAGAGCGCGTAAGTGCAGAGAGAGGAGGGATAAGTGCTGGAGTGCCCATGCTTGTGAATGAGCAGCAGGTGTAAGTGCCCAGAGTAGGAAGTGCTTTTATCTGTAGAAAATAAATGGGTAAGTGCAGGCCTACAGTGGCAAAGGCCAGTAAGTTCCACGGCAAGTGCTGTGTGTAGGCAGAGGTTGAAGGCAATCGAGTTTGGGAGGCCAACGCCCCGAAAAAAACACATCAGGGCCCTGGTCACCAATCAAAGCGACCATGAGATTAGCCGAGGTGGGAAGAAGGGAGGGAGGGGTAAAAAAAAAAAGTCTTGAGGATCTTCTGCAATTTGAGGAGGTAAAGCTCAAGATGAAGAGGAAGGAGGAGGCTGTTCCATTAGAGCGAGCCAGCTGAGGAAAGATCGACCTCCGGCCCTCTGTTTAGCAAAGCGCTTGACACACAGAGTTGGTACCAGAGGAACGTAGAGGTTTAGAGGGAGAGTATTTGATCAGAGCAAGTTGCAGATGGTGTGGTCCCTGGCACCAGATAACCTTATGGATGATGCAGAGGGATTTGAACTTGATCCTTGCAGAAACCGGTAGCCAGTGAAGAGATTTTAGGTCAGGAGAGATGCAGGCCCTGGGCTTGAGGTCAAGGGAAGCCTTGCTGCACTACTCTGGATTAGCTGGAGGGGTCGCAGAGAGGAAGAGGGTAGATTCAAGAGAAGGCTATTGCAGTAGTACAGCCTAGAGAGAATCAGACCTCTGGTAACAGCTTCTGGGGAAAGTGAGAAAAGGGAGAATTCCTTTTAGAAGGAAGAGTTGAGAGTTGGACTTCTTGGCAATGTCCTGAATGTGAGGGAGGAAGGAAAGAGGAGTCCAAGATGACTCCAAGGTTTCTGGCTTCAGATAAAGGAGAAGGGGGAGAGCCCATAGAGGATGGTCAGTGAGGGGAAGAAAGAGGGAGCAGGGGTCCAATTTGGAAGGATCTCAGTGTTGCTGGCATTGAGGCAGAGATCGTTGGAAGTGCACCAGGACTGGGTGGCAGATAGGCAGTCTGTCACGCTCACCTGGTCTCCACAGGGGCATAGCACGTAGTTGTATGACCGGGAACTGCACTGGTGTAGTTTTGATGGTATAGCGGTGTCCTCTCCCTGGTTATCTCCCCAGAAGGCGTTAGCCTGTAATGTTGAAACAAGACGTTAGCTATGAGTGGGCTGGATTGGCCCCACTACCTGCCACCTCCTGATGCCAGACTCCTCCCCTGCTCACCTACGAGTTTGGTGAGGCTGGCGCTCCGTCCTGCTTGACCTTCAGCAGGGGCGCGGTGGGCTCAGTCTTTCTCTGGGCGCAGTTACTTCACTGTTCCAGAGTGCTGTTGCTCCTTTTTCGGAATGCTTGTATAATCAGGTGAGTCTCTATCTCAATAACAGCCTGGTATAGATGCTCATATTGTCCCAAGGCTTTAAACGGGTTTGTCTTTCTTGCAGATGCAGTTTCGTGCGTCATCCGGGTGAAGATTCAGTCCTCCTCGGATGCTGCGCTGGTTGCCTCCAGGTGAGTATAGGTGCGAAATGAGTGGCGCCGGATGACAGAGTAAATGTTAGTTTGTATGGTGCGTGACTAACCGGCTGTTTTTCTGTTCCCCTTTTGCAGGCACGACGCGGCCCCAAAATGAAGAATGGAAGAACCGCTCTGAAGAAACCCAGAGGATGCAGAATCCCAGGTGAGTATCGGAATCTGTGTGGGAGTCCTTTTCCAACAGGGGCGGCGATCAGAGAACCAGCCGGACAAGAGACCGATGGCCGGTTTTGCAGGCAAGGGCTTGTCGCTGTAGTAACTGCTGTTCTTCTCCTTATCTTGTTCCAGGCACCGATGGATGGAAAGCACCAACGGGCATGGCTGAAGAAGCTCGAGGGCAGAGCAGACATGGTGAGCATTACGCTGCAGGAGTGCAGATAACGCGAAGTGTGTTCTGCTTGCACGGTGTGGCTAATATAGCCTTGCAAGTAGTTCTAGGTAAAGTAGTCCCTTTACCACACCCTGTCTCTGAAGAAAAATAGTCCCTCTGCCACACCCTGGATTAAACAGAAGACTCAGCCTCACAGGCAGTTTAAATAGTTCCATAAATTCAGCCCATTTCATGAGCCTGGCACCAACGGCGCCAGGACTGAGTCCATGAGACTCTGGGGCCCTTCCTTGGGGCCTGCCAAGTCCTTCTGGTTGGCGGGGATTGGGATGGGCCCAACAGCTCCAGGGGTTTTGGAGCACGCACCATGACACAGTCTGGGATGATGGAAGATACCAGAGGGTCTGCAGGAAGTTTGAAGAGAACACTAGAAGTTGGGGGAGAAGGAGGAAATGAGGATTGTCAGCTGAGCAAGGTAAGTGTTAAAGAGCAAGGGGGAGAGATTGGAGTCACGGAGGACCCCACAGGTGGAGAAAGAGGTAGGTGAAGAGAAGCTGCCCAGAATAACATGGGATGGTCAGCCAGCAAGGAGGTCAGCCAATTCAGTGCCTGCTCCGAGATACCCAGGGTATCATGGGGCCGTTTTAGGACGATGGCGTTGTTGACTGTGCCAAAGGCAGAGGAAGATGGAGTAGAATGAGGACAGCTGCGGAGTTAGAATCAAGAGCTGCAAGCCGAACAAGTGTTCCAAAGATCAGTTTCCATGCCTCTGGATGCTCGCAATCTCTGTGAGTTTTCCCTAAGAAGGGAGTGATAGAAATAGGGCGATAGTTGGCTGCACAGGTGGGATCAGCTGAAGGTCCAGTGGCAAAGGAGAGGTTGCAGAAATCAGCAAGTGCAGGGGCAAGAGAGACAATGCCATGGTATTGCAACCGGGGTGCACTGGAGAACAGTTTGCTGTTCTCCCGGCCAAACAAAACTCTTTCATGAGAGGGTCTCTGCGTAACCAGATTGCCAGTGGCTCTATGGCTAGAAATAAAAGCATTCCCTGACTCCATGGGAAGTAGCGAGAGGTCCTTCCATTGACTCAGATCACAGCCATAGGAGGTTTGTATAACAATTGAACCCATTGTAGAAAGTCACTGGTTCCACTCCCATTTAACACTGCCCAGATTAATTCCCAACATACCCTATCTAGTGCCTTCTTGGAGACAATGGCTACTATCGCGAGAGGGCTCAGAATGTACCCCGCTTGGTACATAGCAGTATGCAGTCTGCGTAAGTTCATAGGTTTAGCCCTGTCCGGCAGAAATCCATCCTGGTCTGGGTGGATCAGTGACTGTAAAACATTAGACAACATTCAAGCAAAGATTTTGGCCACCTCTTTAACTTCAATGTTGAGGAGCGATATTGGCTGATGAATTTTTCCAGAGGTTTACTTTTTTGGTGAGGACCAAGATATTAGCCCGGCATAAATCAGGAGGGCAGGAGGATCTTCCCTTGTCTCTGCTGCCCAGAAACATGGACAGCACAGGCTTAGATACTCTACATGTAGTAATTTCCACAACCTCACAGGAAGCCATTGGGCCCAAGGGATTTACCCGATTGGAGTGACATTGTTTCCACCACCTCAACTTCCATAATATTCGACTAAGAGGTTTTTCTAGGCGTCCGTAATGGTGGGGCCAGGGAGTTAGTCTAAAAGGTACGCAAATTGCAGATCAGTTTACTCCTCAGGTGCCCCATACATTTTTGAGTAATCTGCAAAGGTCTCACCGATTTCAGCATTCATTGTGGCTATTTAGCCAGTATACTTTGTGACAACCCATAGATGTCTTAGGAAAGATCTGCTCCTTTCTAACCAGACTAATTGTTTCCCAGGTTTAACGCCGGTTTCGCATATCGTGGCCCGTAAACCAGATCTGCCTGCAGAGAGTTTGCATCAATCGTCTGTCTCTAGGGAGCAGTTAGAGATTAAATGATGCTCTAGTCTTCAGAGGTCTGTCTCCAATTGTAGGAGGTTCCCCACCCTTTCTCGTTCATTAGTCACGAGAACTGAAAAAGTTTGGAGCACTGCTTCATACCCCTCCTGGGGTCAACACATGACAGTGAATTTAACTGAAAACATTCTTCAGTTTTATCCTCAAGTCTTTGTGACCTCCAGAACCCCCAAATATGTGTTCAATCTCCAGGAGAACTGGCCCATCCCGCATGGGTAACCTATTCCCAAAATACCACATGGCAGATGCTGCATAGTGGCAGCCTGAGAGATCTCATTATTTGGCATAAAACAGTATTTTCAGGATATGGAAAGATGTACCCCGGAATGGAATGCATAATCTTGTTGGTGAGGATGGAGCACCTGCTATAAAATCAGCTAGGCCTGAAGCATCCCCAAAAGTCTTAAGCACAGTATTAATGCGGGTCCCACCCACAGTGTTGGGTAACCGATCAAGAGCTCTTTTGAGGACATCACTGAAATCCCCTCCCACAATCCAAAAGGTGCACCACATGTCCTGCTAGCAACCATTGAAGTTCAAGTAGGAGATCCCATCCCAGCGGCAAGGGGAGGCATACACTTTGAGAAGCCCCAGCATCTCCCCACGATATTGTCCAATCACCACTATGCAGCTTCACTGGCACCACCACTGTGATCTCAAATGGGACCCCCTTCCGTATCATAATCATGACCCCCCTGAAACGGCTTGTGAATCCAGCATGAACGGAACTGCCTTAGTAATTTCTCAAAATGAATTTACAGTCTTTACTGGCCAGGTGCATCTCTTGGTGAAATACAAATGTGAGGTTATTAAGGTGTTACAAAACTGTGCCCTGCTTTATTTTGTTACAGAGACCATCAACATTCCAGGACTTACACAAACTTATTCTCACAGTCCATTTCAACTTCTTTAACCGGGACCAAATCTTTGCATTGAAAAATATGCCTAAAACACAGAAAATGAACATTGTATTCATGCTGATTCCAATGGGCAACCGCATACATCCTAATACTTTCTCCCCATCCTACAACTCAGTGATTCTGTCAACCAACTAACCAGTTTCCAATTTCGGTGGAGGCAGAAAGCAGAGTGATAAGCGAACTTGCAAAGTACAACTGCATACCCCCATAAACATCAACTGACCTAAGAGCATAGATCACATCAGTACAATCGCAGAGTGATAAAATGGACACCAAACCCTGCCTTGGATGATAACCACACCCACACCCACACCCCCCCCCCCCCCACACACACACACACACACACACACAGATTCAACACACCCTTGTTCACTGTGATGGGGATCATTGGGTCTTCATCTGTTTTGAGTCTCTGGTCCATGGAAGCGGCAAAGGATCTTTTAGCACTAGGAGCCTGTTTTCTCCCACATTGACGTTCCATCGTATGCCCTGCCTCATCTCCAGCCAGTCCCATGCTTTCTCGGGGTCCGTGAAGAACAGTGATCAGCCCTCATGATAGACTTAAATTGGCCAGATAATAGAGAGCAGATTTTATATCCATTGTCACTATTTTCTTTTATAGCGTTGAATGACTGTCTGGCCTTTTGCACCACCTGGGTGAAATCGGGGAATATTGCTACCCTGGCTCTGTGCCCTTCAATGGTGCCCTTCTGTCTTGCTGCCTGTCGGGTCACTTTGGAGTCTGCGTAGCTAAGGAATTTTGCCACGATTGCTCTGGGTGGGTCTCCAGGTGGCAGGGACTTAGCCTGGACCCAGTACAGGAGAAAATGTTCGATAGTCCGATGGGTCCCACTAGATCTTTGAACTCAGTTCAGCAGAGGGACCCTCCAACCTCTCTAGGAGGCACAACGTACAGACGTTACTCAGTCGAGATCTCCACTTCACCTCCGATAGCGGACAGTAGTGAGAACATCCTCCACATCCAACACCCTGTCGTACACTTTGCCCATCCGGCCTGAGATCTTATGAAGGTCTTGCCGCAGTAGGATGACAGCCATCCCGAGAGAATCCATTTTGCTCTCCATCAATGACCTAGAGTCATTTATGGCCTGCATAATATCCAGCATGGAAGCTGTACCAATTGCCTCCTGTGTGCCCATAGTCGATGTCCCCCCTCCCACCAGGACTGTCCCTGGGGACAGGCAGAAAGGTACAAGCCTCCATCTTGCTCTTTAAACTGCTTGGATGGCTTATTTTGCACCATTATCTTTGTGGAGTTGGGGCCTCAAGACGTCACGAAATCCAACAGAACATGAACCTGAGCAGGGCTACGAAGGGGGCTGGGGCCCACCGGGCCATCCCCCATACCTTCACATTCCCACTTGGTGGGGGCCTAGCCCTGGGGCCAGAAGCTGCCGCCAGTTATCTTCATTCCAAAAAGATCTAAAAATGGCTCAGCACTGATCTCCTTCACTCCACCGTCAAGTAATCTACCAACAGGCCAAAGGATCGGGTCGGCCACGGTCCATGTGCCCTCAATACTCTGCCTGCACTGGGCCACACCCTTCGATCTCAGAGGAGGGGGAGAAAAGACTGCCGCCGCAGAGCACTGTGTGATGACCCAAAACAGCACAGAGTAACGTGGCCTCCCCCAGCCAGCTGATCTGCTGGCAATCTTCCAAGGCTGGTCACCGCCACAGTGGCCCACACCTACAACATATCACAAGTTGCCTATGGTGACTGTCGCTCTGTTCATGCTTGCTGCAGCGTCAGCCCATACTAGCCGCAGTGTCTTCCAGGCAACCCTCTGTGGGGATGCTATTCCTCCACTTCCACCAGTGGGATGTGCTCCACTCTTGAGCTGCAAGCTGTGCTTAGTTACCGCACTGCAGCGGGCAACTCAGTTTCTGGAGAGAAACAAAACTTTGGTGGTCATCGAAATTCAGGATATTTGCAAGGAGCTCCAGCAACCATCGATTTCATCCAGTTGCTGCGCTCTAGCGGCCCCACCCCCAATGGTGGCTTATATTAACAGTTGACTTGTAGCAATACCATGAAGTAGTGCCAGCCGAACAATCAGGGGTAGATTGAGACCTCGGATGCTTCCGAGCAATATGAACCCTGGATTTCACTCTTCCTACTAGGACTCTTGATACGCTGATGTGTTGGTAACCCCCTCATAGTGTAGACTGGATCTGCAAAGAGAAGACCCACAGTCCTCAAAAGGCATGAGGACATTTTGCACGCATCCTCCCACCATTCACCCACCTGGCAGAAAGGGGATGATTCTCTGTTTGGGGTCCTTCTGTCCTCCTTCCATGGGAAACTTGTCCAACATCTGCATCTGTAAAATGGTACACAAAGATAAAGAGGATGAGCCAGATGTGGATTAGAAAGGAAAGAGCATGCGCTTATGTATAAGAGGACAAATAATGAGGAAGAAGGAACCATGGCAAGTGAGGGACACAATGCGTGCATGCATGGGCACCAGATGGTGGCGGCTCACCACAGATGGGACCCCTTCTCTCATCCTGGCAAGTAACTTATGCAAACAGATATTGATGACTTCAAAGCTGCCCAATTCTCTACCTGCTACATTTAACCCTACCATGCCCTCACAACTCGGAAGTAACACGCTGTATTGCCATAAAGTCAAATCAATGTACCCACAAAATGTGAAGGTTCGACAATTCCTCAGTATTACAAGTTTGCCATCAAGACTAGAGTAAAACATTTTTTAAAAAGTTCCAAAAATAAATTAAGAAATAAAGTACAACAAAGCCCAAGTTTACTCCTAACCTTTCAGGTACTATGTGGTATGAAAGAATGGGGGTTGGTGAACTTTTGACATCACCATTGGAAACTCTGATTAAAATGTACTTAGTGCTTGTGGTATTTCATGCTACAATACCCCCACATCTTTGAATATTATGTGACAAGAAATGCTGTAAGAGCATATTTTACAACTGATGATCAAATTGCTAATAAAGGTATCCGTCCCCAGCACTTTTGTGCTCACACTGAGATTACTCACTTGTTTTCACCAAGCACTATTTGATTTTGGTTATTCATTTACTTCTGCCCAACCACCAAGCTCCCCTGACGCGTGCTTAAAGTAAGTTAAGCTTTTCACAAAGTTTTTCATGAAGAACGTCAGTAGGTTAGTCTAGGGTCTCCTTTGCTTACGGGCCTGACCTCAGGGGTAACGCACCCGGAGTATTGTGGTGCTAAACTCATGCAAAATCTACTGGGCTCTTATTCATTTATACCCAGAGGTAATAACACATCTAGAATACAAACCCACTCTTGCTGGCTATATGGATACAAGTCATTGCGTGCGCTTTAAGCCACAGGATCCCATTAGCCATTCACCTCGTTGCTAAAAACACAAGCCTTTAATTGGTGTCTAAAGGTTACTTCCATTTTTGCCTCTGATGAAGGTACCTGAAATATATTTGCCAGCTCCTTGCGAGGAACTCCTAGGAAAACCTAGCCAGTCAAGTGGCACAGCGAGTAGAGGGCTCGCTTTGACATCAGTGCAGAGCCTGCCAACGCAGGTTCGAATCCCGGCAGTGCCAAACTCAGCGTTTCATCCTTCCGAGGTCGATAAATGAGCACCACACACCGTGGGTAATAATAAGCAGCGCTCAGATACCTGAGGGTTTGTAGCGCTATATAAATGCCAAATTATTATTAAATTATTATTATTATTAAAACATGGTTATGTTCTAATATTGTTGGAAAGAAGCACCACTTTCTACAACTTACTCAGCAAGTTGAACTTATAAGTTCAATTTGCATAGAGACCAGAAGACTGGAAGACCTCATCAAGGTACTAGTTATTTTCGGCAAATAAGGAAGCGTGGGCGCAAGGAGGAAAAGTAATTTCCCAGAATTACACATTGTGTCAAGTGGGAACGCCATGGCTAGAATTGGGGCATGCAAGTTTGTTAAGTTCCTCAGAGAACCAAGCTGTTAAATATGCTACATGCACCACTGAGACAGATTTCATAATGTATTTCTTACATTCCTATGAATGTAAAATAGGCTGGTTTTAAGAGCTGCTACTTTTGAAAAGCAAAGGAACTTTCATGCAGGTCTGCAGTAAAATGATTTGCCCAGGGTTACACAGAGTGGGCAGGTCCCGGTTAGAACTTAAGTTGTCCGAGATCAATTAAATCCCTAGACAACATAGTCTGCCGTGAAGTAGAGTCTTGCTCGAGTCCAGAGAACAAAGTACATTTCTCAAGGAGGTCAATAGCTGTGAAAGATTGGTAGGGCCCGACTTCTGCCTCAAGTGGCCAAGCGGCCCCAAGTCTACTAGCCTTTCCATATGGACTGTTTGGTTGCTCTCCGTCTTAAGCATGTGTCACTTGGGTTGTAGTACCAGCCAAGCACAGTTGATGTTGTCCTTTAAACATGGGGCACACAGATCTATCAATTGCACGCTGTGGGATGTATTGACCCACTCCACTGTGCTATGCGGCATCACCCTGCAAGTTATGGTGAAAGAAACTAACAATGGCGGCAAAACCCTTGTGCGCGCCAAAAACCCCGGGCTTCAGGGCACAAAAAGAGGGATGCACAACCCGTCACCCATGGTGCATGTGCGTTGGAATAGAGCACACCCTGCAGAAATGTGCCAGGGGCGCCATGAGTAGCAAAAAGGGTGCATAGAGAGAAGCAGCACTGCAAGTGAAACCCCAAAATGTGCCCGCACATGATTTGCTTTGTTGCTAAAAAAACTCCTAAATGCCTATAACACAACACTCTTCAACATTCAAAATCTTGCCTGGTGCTAAAATTCATGTATCTAATGAAACATTGTGAACATACAGAGTTGTAATGTGAAGAGCAAAATATTCTTCAGACAAACTGGGTGCAGTACCCGGGGCTACCTGAATGACAGCAATCAGAGGAGTACTGATGAAACTTTAAAATGACCTAAAACTAAAATTTGCTGGATTAGCAAACATAAAAAGGATTGTTGCCAAAAAGGAATACAGATTTTAGTTGGGTTTTTGATCCCACAGATTTAAGGCTAAGAAAGAAATGTATTCATGTTTGATGCAACAAAGTTGGTTTTGCTCGAGTTAAGAAGTTAATTAGCTTGGCTGAGTCACAAGAACTGGAAAAGCAGATTTTTCTCCCAGAAGGAGGGCCTTCCTCTCAGCAGAAACTCACTGAGAAGTGTTAATTACGGGTTAGAACAGACTGTTGTCTATGGAAAGCGAAGGAACAATGACAGAGCTTCAGCCCAGGAAACTGGAGGTGTGAAGGGGATCGTAAATGGCTTCTGGAAGGAACAAACAAGGAGGGGGATGCCCTGGACTGCAGGGAGACAAAAAGGGGCGGAACATCTGTTGCTAAACATGATCAAAGAAGAATTTTTAAAAGACTCAACTTGCTGTTCAAAATGATGAAAAATATAAAAAAGGACAGATGTTAATTTAATTTTTGGCTGAACGTGCGAAGAGGCGGTAGAACTGTGTGACATGTTCTGGACAGGAATGGCAATATATGTGGCTTTATGTGAAATGTATTATGTTAGAATAGTGAAAATGTACACGCACATCTCTATGTTAAAAACACACATTTGTGGAAATTTGCATAAAATTTGGAAATTGTCTTCATAGCAAAAAGGACAAAATTCTGTAGAAAGTTGAGACAAGATCCAACTGCTACAGGGTTTTGAGGAATAGCTGCTACATAAAATATGGCATCTTTGTGTGCAATTTGTAGAAAGGTAACCAATGTAGAAATGTACATTTAGTATCAAATCCGATTTTGAGACCAGTGGCTAAAGGGAGGTCTCTGAGGACTGTAAAGCAAATCATAAAATGTGACATCATCCGGCCTTGATCCAATCACTCAAATTGCAAGGCTGAGATGAAGTGTGGTCCTATCCAAGCTCACAGGGGAAAGCTTAGCCAAGCCAGCCCATACACCCCCTTTGTGATGTAATTTTAAAGGATAAATAGAGAAAGCTGACAACACATAGGGACTCACTGATCCAGCCACTTTCCGGATTCCGGCGAAGCACTCAGATCCAGCATTCTACATCCAACTTTAACATTCTTCCAGATCCAGATGCCAAATCTCTTCCCAGCAATAGAGAGCTATTGATTTCCAGCAAGGCCCAAATCCTCAAATATATTCTCTCCACCCAGTAAAGCACTGTGTGGTGTGAGAATGCCTTTTAAACCAGTATCCTGAAATTCTCTGGCTTGCCACCACTAGGCTTGCTTGAGGAGCGTGCTATCCAGCAGATTCAAATACCCACAGACTAGGAGAGCAGATCGTGTGCAAATCCGACGACCGGCCTCACTGATCCTGTACCGTGCCAGATGTGCCGTCTTTTCCTAGACCAGACCCAATCCTAGGACAATAGCTGACGTCCCATCTGAACTTATCCTGTGAGTATTAATAGGAAGAACTGTGACCCATAGTATATTTACTTTGCCTCATCCCTATCTCAAACCCATCCTATCTTTCCTTCAGAACCAGTATTGTTAGAACTATCTTTGCGCTGACCCTTTTCTCATCTGAAGAAGTCGAGTTTCCTTAGCAGGCAGGTCGCACTGATCACGTGACTGTAAGATCCCTGTGTGGTATTCACTTTTTCATAGTCATCCTCTAGTGTAACCAACCCATTTGTCATTTTTAAAAGTGCATTTCTGTTTTCCGTTATCGCGCCGATCTTGCAAAAATGACCTTTACTAAAACCTCTATAACTTTGTGATAGAAATGAAATCACAACCCCTACTTGTACCTAACATCCATAGCTATCCATAAAACTCAAAACCGCACTACGATTCAGTGCGATTCTCCAGTTATCGCGAATATCGCGCAATGAAAAGTTTGCAGCAATTTTAAATATCTGAAAAGTTTACACATGTAAAATAGCTCTAAACTGCTTCCAACTTGGATCTTAAGATTTCAAATGTTTTCTGCTGACTTAATCATCGTTTGCGATTGTTTGCACCTATTCAAAGTGGCTCCCATAAGAATTTATAACAATTTAAGTACTTTTGACCACATTTGGTGTTTTTGCTCAGTCAATTCTAAAGACAATTGTAAAAGCCAGTCTGACAGCGGAAAAGTCCATTCGGTTTTTCTATTGTGTTTGAAGGGGGGGGAAGGGGACTGATATTCTGTTTGATTGTGCTATTCCTGAATACCTCCTCTCTCCTCCCATCTCTTTACATTGCATATTGGGGTTGAGGGGTGTTGCAGGGGGAACCTCCAACCATAGTGTCATCTGATCTGAACCAACACAAAAGTATTATTTTCTGTTCTGCCTTTGTTTTGCCCATTGCTTATTCCTCGTGTATTAAAGATATTATTCAGTGTTCCCTCACCCCATTGGTGATTGTTGCTTATCTATTAAAACATTGTGATTATATTTTCAATACATAAATAAATATTTACCTTTGAAAACTAGTCTGATTCCTGGTTCAGTGTGACCGGGGGTCTCAGGAGAAGGGTGTGATATGAGTGGTATATCGTTCAGAATATTGAACTTATAGACAAAAATAAATTGTGCACTACATGCTGGGCTTTGACTTGGGTGTGTGCCGGAAGTGAAATCACTTACAACGCCTCAGTGGAGCACAGGAGAGCCTTTCTTCTAAGGTGAAGCGCTGGATCCGTGGTCTTCGGGCATCAACAATGAAGGGGTTTTCAAATCATCATGGGATTGTAGCTACTCGTGTCCTGAGCATCTGGAAAGCCTTACCACAGCGATTGGTGTTCTGTAGGGTCGAGGTATAGGTGTTCTGCCTTTTCAGTTTGAGATGCACAAGCAGGGTTTCTCCATCTCCAGCAGCAGCTCACACAAGACGTGAGGTGGATTTGTGATGCAGGGTAGTAAACTGGAATTATATGAACTGGGAGCTTACTGGGAATGTGAAGCAAGGAGCGTCAAACTGGGTGTTAACTGGCCATGCCATGGTCTAATCGACTCTGCATGCATGCCATTTTTTTTTTAACATGATGGTATGCCAGGACATCAAGATGGCACCTATAATGTTACATCAGGGTGGGGTGGGAGGATGGAGTGGAAAGGGGGCCAGTGATCGCTCACAGTTTTAGTGCCTCCAGCACAGGAAAAGTCACTGCCCTACAAGTTGGAGTCCTGGCAACCCATCATCCTTCAAAGACTGGAAAAATTGAGTGCCATTATATGGTGTAATCGTAAAAGCGCTTAGAATTGCGAGGAATCTGGCATTTAGCACTACATTTTTTAAAAATGTGACATTATTATTATTACCTGTTCTGGGCTAACTGGGATCAGATCAGAAGTTTGCGTCTAGGATTCCTTAGTTTCATGGCAAGTCTGAGTTGATGGTTGAGGTGTGAGCGCAACAGCCAGATTAAGTCTGGCACAAAAAGACGATTTGCATGAGTGTTCGGGATGGCGCCGTAACATCTATGCTAGTTTTGGGTCCAGTGGGAATGGTGGTGCAAAGGCCATTGACCCAGGGCCAAGAGCAGTCGCACCTGGTCATAGTGTTGGATCTACTCTTAGCCATGCAGGTGAAATGACACCTGTGCCGTCTGGCACTGGCGGGACAGCCAGGAATTGTGCAGGTGCTTGGAGAATGCAAATTCTGGCCTTGCGCCAGTGCGAAGCCCACCGATAACCACTGCACTGGCACTGCAACCAGCACAAAACCGGTCGCTTTGCCAGTGCTGGGACCAGTACAACATTTGTCATTGCTCTGGTGATGCCACAAGCATATGTGCATGTCGCATAAATAAAGATTCCACAGGGAAGTGTTCGGGTTGGAGGCACCTAGAACAGTCAACCAGCAGACTAAGTGAGGGTGACGGGGACTGGCATTTCATAACACCTCAGCCAGCCTGCAAGCCAACAGCAGACAGTGCCCGTGGGCACAGTCCGTGCTGCTGTGCCCACCCTTGCTTACAGTCTGGCTACACAGCGAGGGCCCGGATTACACGGAGGAGCATTGGCCTCCCTTCTTGACAGCACCAACAACAATGTAAAACCTGACGGGAGAGGGTGAAACATTTATTATTTATTTATTCACATTTGTGAAGCGCGCAGCAGCCCCGGAGGCATCGTGGCGCTTGTTACAGACAGTTTACTTAGTTACAGAAAGGGTGAACAATTCCATTAATGTATACAAGCATGAAAAGACAGCAGTACATACAGTGGGTTAAATGTAGAGGTGGGTTTTGAGTTTTACGACAGGCAATGATGGCAAAGTGAACATGATGTAAACAAGCAATGTCAATGGCAACAGATTTGGCTCTTGTGTAGGAATGGGAAAGGATAGTTATTTATTTGCCAGGCGCTGCAACTGTCCGTCAATGGTAGAAGCTGCAAAATAATTCGAATGCCTGGAATTACAATAGCAGCGCGAGGAGACTTCAACATTTTCAGTCGGGCAGCATCTTTCTGGGCATCCTACACGAAGGATATGCCCCCCTGACAATACCCCTGATGAAGGGTTTCCCATGCTGCACGCAGGTGTGCCTCCTTTACTTTTTAACCATTGCAACAAAGGCGATATCAACAGTCCTTAAATTATGGAAATGTAGGTTTAAGTCAACCTAGCGATGCACAAATTGCACTGTTTTCCTCCTGACGAGCCACTTTATTTCAGTGGTGAACACGTGTAGAGGAACTATTACATCAAGTGCACAAATAAATCAGCAAGTCACGTAACTCCTGATCTCTTTGTTATTTAAAGATACCCGCCACACACCCAACCAGTAAAATTCTAGCGGGCGCGGCAACTGTGCGTATATTGCAGTGGTTATTCAGCAGACGCAATACTCGGAGCAGCATGTTTGCGACAGCAACACCCAGACAAAAATAGATCTGTTCGCCACAGGTTTGAAATATGCATGCACCTGCTTAAACTAAAATCAGAGTGCCTGGAAATACAATAACAGTACATGGCACATGCCTTTACAAAAACTATTAAAAAGCCAAAATGGCTGGCTTTGCCAATTCTTGTTTTGAACAGGGCTTCAGTGAGAGACGCACCTATCGCTTATAAAGCAAGAGGCACACTTCGTTCAGACTTATTACACCAGTAGTGCATGGTCAGCTCCAATTAAGCAATTAACTATCCACAGACTGCTGAGAAATAACCTTTGAGCCAACTTTTTGAGCGGTATCTTGTACACGGAATTCCCAGGAGGACACAATTGGGCGGGAAAGAGCAGAAGAGGTTGGGAAATGCCACAGACATTAGCAAGGCCATAGACAGTCAATAGTTGGGGTAAATAGCGAAACCTCTACAAGCATGTCGTGCCTTCTCATAACCACTCACCCTCCTAGCTGTACTGCAACGCAATGCAATGCAGTGCAGTTCAATTGTTGGGGCTTCCAGGTGGTCCGCCTAACAGTCGATAAAAACAGATACTGGCCCAGCCAGTAGGGCCGTTATTAGTTTTATTCCTGGCACAAATGGATGTTATGTTGCATTGTTTCCAAATTCCTTTCTGGCATTACTGTATCCCCCTTGTTGTACAACGCTCCGTCACTTCAAAGCTAGGCTGTATATGAAACCCTGCAAAAACGCACATGCATGCATAGTTATGTGGGTTACGTGGTACTGAGGAGACACCGATTTAAATTTCTGCCCCTGACCCCAGGGCCTGCCAAACACTACAGCACAGCTGTCTGGCCCCCTCACCATTGGCTCCTTTACTACGGATCTACGTTAAAACAACGCATCCAGACTGCGGATGCGTAAACATCACATTTTTTACAATGATTTTATGCGAAAATCCATGTGTGGGGTGATCCCCACATCCACCCACTTTAATACCCCCAACACAAATCCCCATTTATATTTTCACATAAAATCGTTAAAAATGCGATATTTTCTACCTCGTGTTAGAGGGCCGAAAACCCCGGCCCCCCCACCATGTGAGGAAGCCCTGTCGGTAAGGGCAGCCTGGTAGGCCTATTGTTAATACGCCACGCGTGGCGGCCATGACCACACAGGTCTCGGCGCCAACTGCAGAGAGGAAGCCCGTTCGGCACCTTTATTGGCGTGGGTCACATGCTCCTGCATGTGGCCATAAACATGTGACTCGGCAGGAGCCTCGTGGCTCATTGCCTACGTCACAACATCCCATGCCAAGGGTAAAACAAATAATTCACACAACAAACGGCATGCGTTATAGTGACCGCTAAAACTCACACTGCACTCGTGGTTTAACTGGAAACGCTCTACATGCCCTTATTTACACCCACTACTATATACCTATATACACACTCTTACATGGGTTCCCCTACTAACGTTTGGGCAGTTCAGTTTATTATCTCGTAAGAAATGGTGGTGAATAATTGACGCACTTGCAGTTCTGGCCAGCATTGATGACATACTATTTTACTGCACCTCCTTTAAGCCGGAAAGTCATACACAGGATCACAGTTTATAGTACACATAACTACTGAGTCCACTTTAAGCGTAGCAGGTTTGCGGTATCGCTGCATTATAAACACACCGCGTTGTCATGGTATACATTTACACAGATATACATTGGCGTGCCACACACCTTCAAACCCTGACCACTGCAAACTATTAGTCCAGCAAAATAGATGGCGCTCGACCAGCCAGGAAAAACCGCCCTTGGGACACATCGGCAGAATGGTCAAGGGGCAGACCCCATTCTCAGTCCACCGGAAAGTGCGGATCGCACCACTGGCCCGAAAAGTGGCATGGGATACTGGGCCACATCAGCAGGGCATCTCAGGGCACTTGCCCAAGATGGAGTGCGGCCCGCTAGCCAGCAAAACCGCGCCAGGGATAACAGGGCCACATCAGCAGTCATCTCGCCAGCAAGTCTCTTCCCCATCTGGGCTGAGCGTGCAAGCTGCTGATACACAGCCGGTCGAAGGTCTTCGCAGTCCCCATCTGCCCCCATTGCTGCAGGATGGTCCTTCCGGCAGGTCTGGGTGGTCCTCTCCTTGCGGCAGACAGTTTGGAGTCTTGAGCCCCCTCCCCGACATGAGGAAGGGGACAATGTGAGGATGCTCTCCATGAGTCCCCCACCAGGTGAGGAACAGCTGACAGCAGCAGGCAGGGCCACTCCTTTGTCTTCCCCCTCCAGGGGGGAGTTTTCTTGCTACTACGTTGGCTTCAGCCCCACCATGCTGAGGCTCCATGCTGCAGGAAGTGCCATGGGCAGTGGTGGGAGCAGCGCTGGGCCCAGGATCCCCTCAGGCCGGGGATCCTCGGCAAGCATTACAGCAGAGGTCAATGCCAGCCAGGTCCTCCCTCTTCATGACGGTCACACTCGCTTTGATATGGTTGTGCTCCCAGCCCATGTGCTCCCCTCTGGTGATCCGGAGCAAGCAGGGTGCTCCCTGCTGCATGGGCGCAGCTCTATGGTGCTGTGTGATTACGGCTATGGTTGCAGCCTCGGTCTGGGTGCCCCCATGGCCGAGGCTGCTGTATGCTGGTGCTCCCAGCCCCGACGTCCCGCTTGTTGTGTACTGCGTACACAAAGTACGCATGCACGAGCAGCTACGGGGCTACCGCATGCGCGTTAGTTAAATAAAGGCGGTGCCCGGCAGTTCGCGCCGGAGACCGGAGCCATCACACGTCTCCGTCGTGTCGTCCTTGCATGCATGGGTGCGTGTGGCTGTACATACAAAATTGGCGACGAGGTGGGATCGGAGCTGTTCTTCCTGTTTCCGACGACACCGGCGAAACGAAGCACAATTCCGCAGTCGCGGACCCGCTCTAACAGCCGGCGACCATTTTGAGTGCTCACTCACTACGACACACGCAGTGGTTGCGGCCCGTTGCGGGTGCTCGTGCGCCATCTGCCCGCTGCAAGCAGTTGCAGCAATTTTAATATATGACTCCCTCGACATTCCAGTGGCAACGTATGACGCTGTCAAGCAAGCACTTCGGGATCACTTCCTACCATTAGCCAATGTTGATTTCGACAGGTTTGTCATGGGGGCAGAAAAACAACGAAGCGAAGAGTCACTGGACCAGTTTTGTGCCCGGTTGAGACACCTAGCGAGCTCCTGCAGGTGGGTCAACGAAGAGGAAATGGTCCGCAACCAACTGCTGCAAGGTTGCTGCTCAGGAAAACTGAGGAGGCAAGTCCTGAGGGAACCAGGGCTGACCCTCCGGCAAATCCTGGACATGGGAAGAGCGTATGAGCTGGCGGAGGCCAGAGGATCGAAAATGGACGCGGCCACGCATCCCAAGAATGAGAAGGAGGCTCTAGCATTCGGACGGTTCACACCTGGGAAGGCCAGATGGACACCGAAGAAGGGAGAAGGACCCACGACTTCAGGTACCCCTCAGTCGTGCTCCTACTGTGGATATGACCTCCCACACAGGGGCGAATGCTCAGCCAAATCACGAACATGCGGCAGGTGTGGGATACCGGGGCATTACGCAAGGATGTGTAGGGCCGCCATGCCCGTAGCAGCAAACAGAGGACCAGAGAGGGCCGGTAGAGGTGGCGCTTGCACGGCAAGGGGCATATCCTCCCTTGAACAGGACGTGCACGACCTACACATTGCCGAAGAAGAGGAAGAAGAGGAGGAAGAAGTTTTCTTCATTTCCAGCATCGCAAATGGCCCTGGTACTAGACGAAGGCCCATATGTACTGTGGACATTGGAGAGATTCCCACCCCAGTCCTCATTGACACAGGAGCTTCAGTCTGTGTACTGGCAGACAGGTATTACAACGCACTGGCAGGCCCACCAACCCTGTCGCCCTCCAAAGCCCAGATATACGCTTTTGGTGAAGATACTCCGCTACCCATCCAAGGGGTATTTGTAGCCCCGGTGACCCATGGCCAGAACAGCATCAAAGCGAGGTTCTTTGTAACCAACGTCAGTCCGCACTCTCTTTTAAGCTGCGCAGCATCTGAAGCACTCGACCTGGTTCATTTCACTTTTGCTGTGTATCACACAGATCTGGACAGCCTGCTGACACGCTTTGAGAAGCTCTTCAGGGGCATAGGGAAACTGAAGGCTGAGCCAATAAGGCTCCACATTGACGAGTCGGTCCGACCAACGGCGCTGAAACATCGTCGCATACCGTTTCATCTGAGGGCTCAGGTGGAAAAGGAGCTGCAAGACCTAGTGGAACGAGATATCATTGAAAAGGTGGAAGGGCCCACCCCGTGGGTCTCTCCTATTGTAGTGGCCCCAAAGCCCAAACAGCCTGGGGCTGTACGCATTTGCGTAGACTTGAGATTTCCTAATCTGGCCATAAAAAGAGAACGTCATCTCACTCCCACTCTGGACGACATCGTTGGAGAACTTGAGGGTGCGAAATTTTTCTCGAAACTAGACCTGAGAGCGGGTTATCACCAGTTGGAGCTCCACCCAGAGTGTAGATATATTACAACCTTTACTACACACGAAGGACTGTATCAATATAAAAGGCTCAGTTTTTTAATTTCCTCGGCGGCAGAAGTCTTCCGAAATGCCATCAGGGGGGCTCTGTCCGGACTAAAAGGAGTAATAAACATGTCAGACGATATCCTAGTCTTTGCCAAATCTGAAGCAGAGCATATGAAGCGTCTGGAAAACACTTTTCAAAGGCTCCACAACCTCGGCCTGACGCTGCACCAAGAAAAGTGCGAATTCCTCAAGGACAGCCTGGAATTTTTTGGATTTGTCTTCCATGCGGGAGGCATATCCCCTGATCCTGAGAAGGTGAGACATTCGAGAGGCGTCGCCTCCCACGTCCCCGGCAGAAGTACGCAGTTTCTTAGGGATGGTGAACTACTGTGGGCGGTTTATTCGAGACTTAGCATCTCTCTCTGAACCCCTGAGAGCACTCACGAGGAACGAAGTGGCATGGACGTGGACTGGCAAGGAACAGAGAGCATTCACGGCCATCAAGGATGCCCTGTCTGAACAAGACACCATGGCGTATTTCAACCCAGCCCGGGAGTCCGAAATCATAGTGGACGCCAGTCCAGTGGGACTTGGGGCGGTTCTCGTGCAGGCGGATCAACAGGGATCCATGCGACCCGTTGCATACGCCAGCAAGGCTCTTACAGATACAGAGAGAAGATATTCTCAAATTGAACGCGAAGCCCTCGCAATACTATGGGGCTGTAAACATTTTAGATTATATATTCTGGGGAAACCTGTTGTTGTGGTGACGGACCACAAGCCCCTACTGCCCATTCTGGCTGGCGCTTCGTCCAAACCGCCACCTCGGATAGAGAGGTGGATGCTATCCCTCATGGAGTACGGGGTGAAGCTGGTATACCGCCCAGGTACGCACAACCCTGCAGACTATTTGTCTCGCCACCCCGGCGCAGGAAGACCCAGAGACACTACGGAGGTTGCAAACTGTATGGACACCATTCACATGGTCGTCGAGTCGGCGCTTCCCATTGCCCTGACAAGACAGGAAATTGCCAACGAAACGAACTCGGATGAGGCGTTTCTGAGAGTGAAAGGTGCGGTAGCCACAGGAGCATGGCGGGAACTCCTTCTGAACAATGCCCGAAGAAACGCAGAAACGCAAAGGGACTTGCAATTGCCCTGGGGTGCACGACAGGAACTGTCAGTGACTGCCGATGGTCTCCTGCTGAGAGGGCACCGGATTGTGATCCCCAGGTCACTCGTGCCGAAGGTCCTTCAGTTGGCACACAACGGACACCAAGGGATGACCAGAATGAAGGCACGTCTCAGACTCAAAGTTTGGTTCCCCGAATTGGAAAAGAGAGTGGAAGAGTATGTAAGGGCCTGCATCCCGTGCCAAGCAACGAGCCCGGCGGAAAAGGGACCCCCGATTCAGTCCTTACAAGGAGCGATTCACCCTGGGGGACAGTACATACCGATTTTGGCTCGACCGGAAAGGACTACACTTCCTAGCAGTGACGGACCAATGGTCCCGATATCCAGAGGTGGAACTGGTCGAGTCCCAGGCCACTGACCACACAACCCTGGCCTTGGACAAGATATTTGCTACCCATGGGTTTCCCCTCGAGTTATGTTCCGACAATAGGTCACCGTTCCAGGGACAATCGTTTGCTCGATACGGCGAAGAGAGAGGCATAAAACACCGAAAGGTCACCCCACTATGGTCAAGAGCCAATGGAGAAGTGGAGCGCTTCATGCGGACACTAAACAAGGTGTTTCGCATATCCGAAAATGATGGTGAAGACCTCCGACGGAATTTGTTCGACTTTCTCCGGGAGTATCGCACAACACTGCATCGATCAACTGGAATAGCCCCTGCTGAGGCACTTTTCAAGAGGATCCCAAGGGGACTCATACCGGAGTCTGAGGGAAGACAACCAGGAGTGATCGACAATGACCAAGTACAACTAGAAAGGTCATGGAGAAACGAGAATGAAATAGCGCGGAGGAGACTGCCAGAAAAGCAGATTGCGGTCGGGGATACCGTGATGGTACGAAATAGAAGAGCAGAAGGAAAGCGGTCGACAACGTACGAGACCCAACTACTGGGGGTAACACATGTGAAAGGTACCATGGTCACTGCGGCCAATGCCAGAGGAACCGTCACCAGAAACGTGTCGTTTTTCAAGCGCATCAAGGCCGCGAGTGACGAGGCAACAGCAGAACAAGTCCCGGAACAAGGGGAAGAGACAAGGGTGGAAGAAGCCACACCAACTGCAGATCACGAGACATCGGAGGCCCCTGGTGAAGGGGCACCACGGTACCCGAGCAGGGCCAGAAGACGACTTCCCCAGAGGTTCAGAGACTTCATCATGGACCCTGCACCATAGGCGGGGAAAGGTGTTGTTGCAAATCCGAAGGAGGAACCAGGTTGTACTTCTGCAGTCCATTGTTAATTGTTGTTGTTTCTGCAAGGAAGTGTTAATTGTTTATTTCCGGGGAAAAGGAGGGATGCACGAGCAGCTACGGGGCTCGCGCATGCGCGTTAGTTAAATAAAGGCGGTGCCCGGCAGTTCGCGCCGGAGACCGGAGCCATCACACGTCTCCGGCGTGTCGTCCTTGCATGCATGGGTGCGTGTGGCTGTATGCGTGTGTGAAGGCTGGAGGCCGACTCCAGCACATACAAAACCGCTCCGGAGTATGCGGGGTGTCCCCTGTGGTCTTTACACTGCGTGAGCGCGGTGGCAAATGTGCATGCCGGGTGGTCGTGGCATCTGCGGAGGCCAGCTCTGGTGCACCGGAAGCGGGCCACAATACTGCCCACCAGTGAGCATTTATCTGGCCAGCCGGCTAACGAGAAGAGAGCCCAACTCGATGTCCATTCTTTCCTTTGTTTCTCTGTTGAAGTCGTCAAGAAGTGCTAGAGTCGCCACTGATGAAAATACATGGGGAGAACGGGAATTTGTGATCAGACAAAAGCCAGTGCAGCAGACTAGAGCGAAATGTAGGAGAACAAGGCGGGGTGGGGTGTGGGGAGCGAGATTATGGGGAGAAAAACGACGTGACATACATGCGTAGGGTTGGGTGGGTGAACTTCATTTTCAAGGATGCCGAAAACGCACATCTGGTGCAGGTGTAACGCACACGCATATCCTTTGCACCAGACAGCCACTACCAACGCCCTGTGAATACTAAGCACCCTGCGCTCAGTGGCACAACAGCCTCTTCACCAAATTTTAGGTTCAGTTAACTTGACCTGGCTGACGTTAAGAGCCGTGACCCAACCTGCCTACATTTGAAAAACAAAAACCCTGAGATTTATGCGCCACCCATAGTCACACGAGACTCCTCCCAACTGCACAAGGCTCGGTCCACATGCCTCGCCCACATGTCAGAAAGGTAAACTTCGTTGGGAATGCGGTCAAGCAAAGTACAGCAAATGAATGCAACATGCTCAATAAATAAATATCAGGTTTGGGGCTGGGGGAGTAAAAGGAGGGCGGCAGTCCAAGTCTGTTTGAGGGCATGGGAGAGGTAGGGATCCTAAAGTCGAATGCCGCAAAGCATGGCCCTAAGGGGGGGGGCAAATTCCCCCCCCCCACAATTTTAAGCAAGGGGGATATAATGTCATGTATTCCCCACCCCCACAATCTTTCCACAATTAAAAGTGAGGGTAAAGCAGGGGTTTTATTGTTCCTAGTGAAGCAGGGCAGCGTACTATCTTAAGTAAAATCAGGACTGGACTTCCTTGGGGCTAAGCCTCTTGATATGGGGCCACTGGCATAACAGGGGCCCCTGCAGCCCCCACAGTGCATGGGCCCCTTTAAAAAATTGACATTTTTTTTAAAAATGTTGCTTTTTTTTCACTCTGCATACATAAAGAAATTATTTCTGTATTTTTGTCTTGGTGAGCCTTCAGCCTCAGGTTGAGAAGGTTCCTTCTGTACAGAAATACTTTCTTTGTGAAGGCAGAGAGAATAAAAAAAAAAAAAAAAAGAAGAAACCCCCACCCCATGACATGAAGACCGTAGGCTGGAGGCCTCCATGTCATGGGGTTGTGAGAGCCCTTTGACTTCAAAAAGAAATAGTTTATTTTTTAAGTCACTCTGCCTTCATAAAGACATTTCCGTTATGGTTCAGTCCTTTACGGAAATAATTTCTTTATGAACTCAGAGTAACTTCAAAAAGAACATGACCAGCAGCCTTCTTCCCAAGATCCTAGAATACAAAGTTCAAAGAACAATTTACAGCGACCATAATCTTTTGATCTGCACATGGCAAGGTCTTCAACTACAGAAAGAGTCATAAGTTTACGTCGAGCTAAACAACCAACAATCTAGGGTCCGCCTAACGAAGAAGAAGAAGTTCTAAAGCTAACGGCGAAATATGATCTCCCAGATCCCAATGACAAACAAGAGCCCGTAGTGCGACCGAATTACTTACCATTACCAACTCCTTATAGAAGACCGGATATAAACCACCCAAATAAGAAGGAGGATACAAACCATGTCTACGACAAATTGGTGGTGGAAAAAAGGAAAATAGTTTGAAAATGGAAGAAAAATGCAAAATAAAAATGCACACATGAAGCATGGGAGAAATGGCAAAGCGAAAAAAAGGTGTATAACCATTGGTTAAAACACCATAGATTGCTCCTATATCTCAAATACGTTGAAAACATGTTGAGATGTCCAAGCACAAAAAAAACCATCAGATTTTTGGGCATTAATTAAATCTTCAAACTCCACAAAAACATCAGAACTTTTGAACGCGGTCCCAGAGGAAAAATGGCAAACATACTTAGCGGCTCAATTTGCTTTGCCGCAATCAAATCGATCGGAAGTAGAACTGGATACCAAGTCCACATGGGTCGATGTATCAAATACATTTGACATCGGAACTACTATCAATAACCTGAAAACATCGAGAGCACCGGGACCAGATGGCCTACCAATTTGGACTTGAAACAATCTCCGGAAGCATGGGCGGGGATCCCCAGTAAAATATTCATCCACTGCAGTCAGTCAAAAATGGTTCCTGAAACGTGGCTAAAGGTCATAATTGTTCCGGTGTATAAAAAAGGTGGAAGAGAAGATCCAGAAAGCTTTAGGCCCATAGCGCTCTTGGACATTGTGGGGAAAATTTACGCTATACAATTGCTACATCATTTTAGAACTTGGGCAAAAAATGCGCCCTGTACAGACACCTTCCAAACCTGGTTTCAAAAAAATTGAGGCACTGCAATAAACATCTTGATGCTAAACATCTTAAAGGCAAAAATCAGAGAAGGCGCACCAAAAGCATACCTTGCATTTGTAGACTTATCAAAAGCATTTGATAAAATAGACCGGGAGAAACTATGGTCCAAACTACACAACTGGAAATGCCCAACGTCAATTTTGGATCCCATAAAAGCTCTTCACGCCAATACCAAAATCAGAGTGAAATTGAGTAAACAAGGAGTCTTGTCCGAGGAAATTCCAGTAAAGAGAGGAGTCAAACAAGGCTGTCCTTTAGCGGCAGCTCTCTTCATCGCCTTTCTTGGTGATTACCGACGTCATGAGGAAAAAATAAGAGCATTTCCACCTAAAATTGGGAAGGTGCCGATCTCGCGACTCCTTTACGCAGACGCCATTATAATCGACCAAACCCAAATTGGCCTGCAAAGGAAATTATCAAATCTGGCAAGATATACCAAAGAAAACAATTTGGAAATCAATATAGCGAAAACGAAAATACTGGTCTTAGAGAACGCAACTAAGAGGACAGTAAGACACCCAAAATGGTTTCTTGAGGGAACCAAACTTGAAGTCATCAACAGTTCAAATATCTAGGGGTGCATATTGACAGCTCGCCCACAGACAAGTCAATGCAAGCTCAATTATGGGTAAAGGCGAAAAGACTAACTGCGCAAACTAGATTAATAGACAAAAAAAAAAAATTGGAAAATTTTCCCTCCTTCCGGCGATAAATTTCTATAAAGCAAAGGTCGTCCCAACAATCATCTACGGCATGGAAACCTCACTGAATACTCCGAGAGAGATATGGCAAAAGCTGGAAATACTTGTTTGGAAAGTGATCCTAGGCCTGCCAAAGTCAACCTCCATGCCAGCGATTAGGCGAGAACTGGGTCTAGTCTCTGTCATCTTTAGTAGACCAGAGTAAAATGAGACTATATAGAAAAATCATCTTGGCGGTCACCCTCCCAATTTACTCCATAATCGCAGAAGAGCTCAAAAGTGGAACGTGCAAAGCACTCAACAAGTGGGCATTAACCCTTCAGGAAACTCTCGGAGAAATATCATGTTCGGAAGAAGGTCTAAAGACCAACCCAGACCGGGAAAAAAGAAAAATGGAGCTTATGGACTGGATCAAGACGATATTTGCACTGGCTGTGTGTAAGCTACTAACCCATCGTCCACCGACTTTCAACAAAGTCAAGAAACCCTTGAACTACTGTACAAAATTCCCAAATAAAAACATGCAATCAACATTTTTGAAAGCCAGACTAAATCTGCTGATGACACATGAAATCCTGGCAATCCGGGCAACGAAATCAGATAACAGCCGTCGCCTATGTGAAGAGAAAGAGCAAGTTGAAACACTAAAACATCTAGTGTTAAGGTGCCCTAAGACACAGCAAAACAGAGATAAATATCTTCAATCATGTCTACAAGGGGCAGTGACGCTAGATGAAGCGACAGTCTGGAACAGGCTAATGTCAGGAGAGACAACGAGATGGACTTTAACCATGGTGAAGCTAATAGAACTAGCCTTGAAATCTATCGCCAACTCTACTACAGAGGGAGACGATCTATGAAAACGAAAAAAATTGATTACATGAGAATTCAACGATTCTTGTAAAAATAAAAAAAAACTTTGATTAAAATTCAAGTAAATAAAAAATAATTTTTTTTAAAAAAAAAAACAATTTCTTTTTGAAGTATTATGGCTCCCCTCAACCCCATGACGTGTGCGTCTGAGAGTATGGTGTAAGGGTGTACACTTAAATGTATAGGTGGCTGCCTGTGTGAGAGTATGGTGAAAGGGTGCACACAAGTGTATAGGTGGCTGGGTGTGCGTGTACGGTGAAAGGGTGCACACTTAAATGTATAGGTTGCTGCCTGTGTGAGTGTATGGTATAAGGGTCTGCACTTAAATGTACGGGTGGCTGCCTGTGTGTGAGTATGGTGAAAGGGTGCACACAAATGTATGGATGTCTGGGTGTGGATGTGTATATATGGTGAATAGTGTGTGTGCTTGTGTTCAGGGGCGCAACAAAACCTACATTTCGGGGGAATAACCGTTCAAATGTTGGGAGAGGCGCAAACTTCACGTGCTGTGGGGAGGAGTAAACGTATTTGTTTGGGGGCATCGAACTTCTTGACGCATTTTAATGAGACTATTCTAGTGCAGCTTCAATGTTACATGCAGTTAACTCTCTCCTTTAAGTATGAAAGCACCCACTTATGGACTGCTGTGAGTGAGAATGACAGGTCTCCTGTTCCATCTCTACCGTTCCAATCACTCCCCTGGCATCCAAGTACCAAACCCACATCATGATTTCAATTGCCTAAATAATGTGGCATTTGAATGCATGTACTAACAGTGAAATGCTGGATGTTAGTAATTGCTAGGCCGGGCCCTTGTTAACAGCGAAACCCAGGTGATGTTAAACAGCTGTCCTTTTCTGTCCCGCAACTGCTCTGTGGGTCAGCCAGGTCGAGTCAACATAGCCCACAATTTCAGGGAGGGGGAGCGCTGAAGCCCAGTCAGCTCAATGGGGTTGCGCCACTACTTGCGTTTAATGCCTTCATTACTCATAGCCCTATTCTTCCTCGTCCCAGTACTTGTGTATGAGGCAGTACTTGTGACCTCTGCCTCATACACAAGTACTGGGATGATGTAGAAGTACACGGAGGTAATACCTGACTTAGCTGCGTGTAATCTTCATTATTCCTAGTCTCACTCTTCCTCATCCCAGTACTTACCTATGAGGCAAGGAGCCTCCTGCATAAGCACTGTGACAAAGAAGGGGGACGTGGAGGTAATTATTGGCCAAGGAGCTGATTTTGGAGGTTGGGGAAGGGGCTGGGATGGAGAGGGGAGGGGATGTGAAGAGGGGCGCGATTGTGCAATAAAACATAATGGTCGTCCATGTCCAGGCTAAGCAGGCATTATATGTGGTATTAGTGGCTAGAGAGGCATTTTGGTGCAGCCAGTCTAGTCATTCCCCAGTTTGGTATGACTTTTTTTTAACTGGCCATTTCTGATAAAGCAGTACTGCTAAGTGCAATTACCTGGATAGAATGGCATTTGGGTTCTGCCAGTCTACCCGTTTTACTGCGGCATTGTATATTTTCTGGGCATCTTGGATAAAATTATATAATAAGTCATAAATAATGCACCTGTACACAAGTGTTTTTAGGCGTGACAAGACAAGGGAGCGAAAACAGAGGGAGGCCAAGACAAATGATCTTACAAGGCCTTGTGTTATTCAGATTGTGCAAGTGCAAGAACGAGAAGTGCAAGAGGAAAGGGGGGCGGGGCAGTGCAAGGGAGAGGGGAGAGGAAAACAGGGCAGCAATGCTCTGAGTAAGTGCAGCGCGGCTCTGGGTAGTGCAAGGAGAACAAGGGACTGTAGGGTTACAGTTACAGCCCCTAAATGCATGGTATGCCCGGAGGCAGTGCAAGGGTGACTGATCAAGAAAGAGCCTGCACTCAGTGAGACTGAGGGTAGCCAAGCAACCAGTTGGTACAGCAGACAGGTAGGTCAGCAGGGGAGGGAGAGAGAGAGAAAACAGAGCAGAAGAGGAACATTTTGAGCTGCTTCCGGAACTTGAGGCTGTCTGGCTCAAGTATGAGAGGGGCAGGGCAGCCATTACAGAGGGAGGCACCTGCAGAGGAGAGAGAGAGAGATCTACCCGCCACTGTCGGCCTGGAGAAGCATCTAAACCTTAGGGCTCCAGAAAGAAGGTATTTTGGAAGCGAGCGTTGGATGTAGTGCGAGTCCCGGCCCCAGAAAACTTTGTGGACAATGCAAAGGGTCTTGAACTTGATCCTTGCAGCCACCGGGAGCCAGTGGAGAGATTTCATGGCTGGAGAGATACAATCCCTGGGATTGAAGCCAAGGATAAGTCTTGCAGTCAGGTTCTGGATTAGTAGCAGAGGGCAGAGAGTAGAGGAAGGCAGATTGAGAAAGGGGCTGTTGCAGTAGTCCAGCCTAGAGAGAACAAGGGCTCTTGAGACAGTGAGCTTCTGGGGGAAGTAACAAAGGTAAGAGTCCCTTTGAGGAAGTGCAGTTGGTAGTGGGACTTCTTGGCGACGTCCAAGATTTGAGGAGAGAAAGAGTGAAGTTGATGATGACACCAAGGATATTTGCCTCGCAGGAAGGTGAAGGAAGAGGGCCCAATGCGGGTGGCCAGAGTGAGAGGGGAAAATAGGGATATGGGTCCCACAACCTCCGTCTTACTGGCATTAAGGCAGAGGTCACTGGAGGCGCACCAATGCTGAATCGTGAGTAGACAGTCAGGAATGAGCGAGAGAGGAGAGGAGGCTGAGGGGAGCCTGAAGGAAAGCTGATTCATCTGCATAACACTGAAAGTTAGAGGAGAAGGTAGAGATCAGGTGGGCCAAAGGGGCTAAGTAGAGGTTGAAAAACCAGGGTGAGCAGATAAAGCCCTGTGGAACGCCACAGGTAGAGAGGTGGCAGAGAGAAATGGACCAAGTTCGACCTAGGAGGGGCGGTCCAAGAGGAAGGAGGTCAGCTACTCCAGAGTTTGGCCATGTGTTAGAGACTGCAGAGGCACAGGCTACAATGTGTGCTCTCTTCCTGATGTGTGTTATTACTTCGACTGGCATTTTGGTGCAACCAGTCTAGTTATGTCTAAATGTGGCCTGGCATGTTTACTGTAATATGTTAATTACATGTCTAGACTTGTCTACATTGTGCAGCCAGTTGTACATGTTTTCATTGTGGCATGGCATTTTTAATAGAAAAGCATTAATGTTCCTGTGCACGGTTAGCCAATTTTCCTCAGAAAGTGTGCTGTATATTGCATTCAAACACATTTATATCTTTCGCCTAGTGCAGTGTGCGGCATATCCCTTCAGCAGCACGTTTGTGCGTATTGCGCATGCGTGGTAATCTAGGCCGGCCCAGAGTGTGGTGCGACCCGTGATTTGTGGCCGAGTTGGGGGTGCCCCCCCATTTTGTGGTATGCCACTGTATGGGGCTTCTTTTTGTAACGAAGGATACATGAATGAGCTATGGTTGGCTGCACCTGCATCCTGTGATCACATTTTTCTTGTTGTTGCTCGTGTGGTCTAATTGAATAATAAACATTCAACTAATGGCCTTGACTTGCCCAGACCACTTCCTCACTTACTCTTTTTTCAACAAGACTTTTTATTGGCATTTGTAAACTAGAGCTTCACCATTCTTTAATGACATATTGCTGAGTTATAACAAACAAAAATCAACTTAGCCTCAACTGAGGTGAACAGGGACTGGGGGGAAATTCACCGGGGTAGACCGGATGGGGGAATTGCAGCAATCTCGGGACAATGTTACAGCGGACAAGTTATATGATGGCGGTAGGTTAGACAGCTATTATCACAGTCGGGGGAGGTCTAGTCCATTTTCGTCAACCAGCGGAGAGATGGTGGCTGTCTGGCTACTCTGGGGAATTTCTGCACATAGTCTAAAAATGGGGACCAAACGCTGTAAAATTCGCTTCTGTTGCTGAAACGGAGGGCAGTGATTTTCTCGGCTCACTCTCTTAAGCTTATTCAGGCCTGCACAAAAACGCTTGCTCTGGACAGGGTGTCGTTATGTCAACACCTAAGCAGTGCATTGGAGCAGTTGGATGCACGTGCCATGGCTGACTGTTCTAACAATGCTCAGGCGCTGCTCTTGGCCCATGAACTGCAGCCTTCTCGAGACGATACAAATGCGACAGGTAGCAGAGGCATAGGATTAGTGGAAGGAGAGCTTTTCCCAGCGATGAAAGATTGAGGTGTCAGGTGACATATAGCTGTCATCTATTCCGTCTGTGTGAAGCAGATCTAAAAAAAAATGGTTGCTGCCTGCGCAATACATTCAAACTCTGAAAGTTTCAAACGTCTAAGCCATTTAGTTTTGGTTCTCAAAGTGCTTATTTTTAATAAAACGTAGTAACTGGCCTGCAGTTCAAAAAAATAAAAATGTGTAATTCTGCTTTTGTCAACTGTGGAAGTTCAAGACCAGCGAGACAGTTGCAGGCAATGTGTGTGTATAGCACTCTCCCACAAACACGGGCAGAAAATTGCAAAATGTCATCAGATGTCTGGTTATTATGAGGTGCTTGATTATGCAGGCGAGTGTCCATGGCGAGCAAGGCTCTTGTGGAGTCGTTAGGAAGTTAAAGTCTATAGCAGGTAACGTTAATATTTTCTTTCAGATAGTTAACAAACTTCTTTGAAATATTTAGATGTTTGGAGTGTTGCATGATTCATTTTAAAGAGTGCTACTGTCGAGTAGGGGTGGGTGTCCATCGCCCAAACAAATTAAATAGGTAGTAGCACAATATGGTAATTTGAAAGGGTAATCTGAAAGTTAAAAAGTTAACGTTTGCGAAATGGTCACACGTTTAGCCTGCTTAGCACCTTAATACTTGGTGACATCTGATAACAACATTCCAAGTAACAGTCCACATTGTTTAAAACATGTCTACGCTACAAATACCACATTTCAATTCTTCTAAAACCTTGATAAACTCAACATGCCACATGTGATGAACACAACATGTTTGCAGTGCCTCTTCTACATGTTACGTCTGCATCTGGACATCAACTGTCCCAGTTTACTGAATCAAATCAGCCCCCTCAGATTACATAAAGTTACTTATGCACCTGTTAACAGCTTATTCTTGCCTGGTTCTGTGATCATGGCCAATTTACTACTCCCACAGGGCAATTGTTGTCAATCAGCAAACTCTGTAAGCCCTGGGCAGATGTGCCTGCCTTCAGATATGTAGGGGACTCAAAGTAGCCACAGCTGGGACCAGCACAAACAATGCAAACAAAACACACGTTTGTAGGCTGGATAGTAAAATTGTATACATCTAAACTACAGGGAAAAATGTCATGTTCAAAAGATAGTGGGTCCACAGAGTTCATGCACATGACAGTGTAGCGCAGTTAGTGTATATCTGTAACATTACGAAACGTTTTATATACAGCAAAAGACCTCTGTCACAAATGCATTGTCCTGTTTTGCTTTTGTCAGTGTGATGCAGCTGACATGCTTTAAAAGGAACAAGTTACTTACCTGTAACTGTTCTCCAGCATGGGTCTGGCATGAATTCACATGCTCGTGAATATTCCCCGTCAGGCTGGGAATCCTCGGTAAAGAAAAAATCAGTTTTGTTTCTAAACTGTCTTTCTACAAGTAACCAATCACTGGTCTCTGGGTCATACTGCCCCCAGCCAATGACTGCCCTCTACCTAAGCCCCTCCTCTGGCAGCCATCTTCAGATTTTTACCGCATGTTCAAGGAGGGAGGGTTCGCATGTGAATCCCTGGCAGACCCATGCTGGAGAACAACAGTTACAGGTAAGTAACTTGTTCCTTCTCCAGCATGGGGTCTGGAATGGATTCACATGCTCATGAATATAAGAATACATAGCAGTACACACATGCACAACCACGGGAGGTGGCAAGGCTCAACATTAAACATTTCATCAACTCAACATTAAGCAACTCTTACCTCCTCACCAGGCCCACCTTCAGGCGAACAGGTTGCGCAGCACTGCCTGGCCGACCCTGGACTCCTCCCTGGAATCCCGGTTGAAGCAGTAGAATCTCGTGAAGGTGTGCGTCGACCTCCACGTAGCAGCCCTGCAGATGTCCAGCAGGGGTACACCAGACAAAAATGCTGTGGTAGCAGCGATCGCTCTGGTGGAATGGGCTCTCGGACGGCCGGGCAACGGTCAGTTTGCCAATGACAGTGCATTATGCAGCCGGAGAGCCATCTGGAAATGGAAGCTTTCAAGAGGGCCTTCCATTGGTTCACAGGTCCAAAGTGCACAAACAGTTGTGATGTCTTCCGAAGGCTCTTTGTGCGGTCAACATAGAACTTCAGCGCTCTAGCTATATCCAGCGCGTGGAAGTCCTCTCAGCCGGCGACGAAGGTTACGGGAAGAAAACAGGTAACACCAAGGGCTCATTGAGATGGAAGTCCGACGGCACCTTGGGCATGAAGGAGGGGTGCGTCCTCAGCACCACCCTCGTCTCGTGGAAAGTCAGGTATGGAGTTTTACAGGAGAGGGCCTGGATCTCTCCCACTCGTCGTGCGCAGGTGATGGCCACAAGAAACGCTGTCTTCCATGACAGGAACTTCAACGGTGCCAAATGCAGCAGCTTGAATTGTGGCCCCATGAGCGTGGTCAGCACCACTTTGAGCTCCCACACCGGTGGGAACGATCGGAACAGTCCTTTTACGAACTCCTTCACCAGGCAATGGGACCATAGCGACGAGTGTCCCGGAGTTCTGGTTTAGCGGGCGATAGCCGCCAGATGGATCTTGATTGAGGCATGCGCCAGCCCCGCCTTGGCCAGCGATACCAAGTATGGCAGCACTTGAGGGGCCGTAATCCACAGAGGGTTAATCTTCTGTGCACAGCACCATACAGAGAACCTCTTCCATTTGTGTCCATAGCACTTGAGAGTCGAGGACGCCCTGGCCTTTGCAAGCACCTCCTTGCAGTCCGCCGGGATATTGTACCCTCTGAACTCTAGTTCTGCGGGAGCCAGGCCTGCAGGTTCAGTGACCCCGGGTCGTGGTGGAGGATGGCGCCTCCTTCTCTGGCGAGAAGATCCGAGTCTGTCGGCAGTTTGACGGGGGGGAGGGTGTACGCTGACATGTCCAGAAGTTCCGGGAACCAAATCTGCCTCAGCCACGCTGGTGCGACGAGGATCATCCTGCACCGGGACCGTCTGAGTTGACTGATGAGTCGGAGCAGCAATGGCGGGAACGCATACAGGAATGGGCCATCCCAAGGGAATGAGAAGGCTTCGCCCATGCTCCCTGGCTGGGGAAACCTTCTGGCAAACCTCCAGCACTTGGCGTTCATCGCGAATAGGTCGGTCTGGGGATTGCCCCATCGTCGAAATAGGAGATCCACTTGATCCTGCTGCAGCTTCCACTCGTGGCACGAGCGCAGCTCCCTGCTGAGTGAGTCGGCAACGGTGTTCTTTATTCCTGCCAGATGGAAGGGCACCAGAAACATCCCCTGGGCGACGGCCCAGTGCCACAGATCCTGCACTTCCTTGGATAGGGCTGGGGATCTGGTGCCCCATGCTTCCGTATGTAAAACATTGTGGTGGTGTTGTCGGTGAAGATCATCACCTTGCCCTTGAGGGACAGAAGGAATGACCTTAGGGCCCAGAACACGGCTCGGAGCTCCAGGACATTGATGTGCAGGGACCTCTCCTCCGGGAGCCAAAGGCCTCTTGCATGGAGATCTCCAGTGTGCACTCCCCATCCTTCCAGGGAAGCATCCGTCATCACTGTTTCCTGACGTGCTGGGGTCTGGAAGTCCATGCCCACCACCAAATGCGTGCGGGGGCCCCACCACCGGATCGCTTGGCGGAAAGTCTCGTTGAGTGAGATCCTGTCCTCGAAACCGCCCGCTGCTTGCATCCAATGGGCGTCGAGGAACTCCTGCAGTGGTCGCATCCGCAGTCTGCATAGGCGCACAGCGACATCATGCTGAGTAGGGACTTGATGGACATCACCCTGGTCACCTCCATGGTCGACAGCCGTTGCACCTTGCCCAGGATGGCCTTCGTCCTTTCCTCCGACGGGGAGGCCAATCGTGCCACTGTGTCGAGTCTGGCTCCCAGGAACAGGGTGACTTGCGACAGTACCAAGAGGGATTTTGCGAAGTTCATCGAGAATCCCAGGTCCGTGAGGAGTTGGACGGTCTTTGCTGTGTGATCGACGACAAGTTCCTTTGACTTTGCTCGGATGAGCCAGTCGTCCAGGTAGGGGTAGACTTGAATCCCCTGCAGGCGCAGCCACGCTGCCACTGGTGCCAGGCACTTGAATACCCTGGGCGCCGACTTCAAATCCGAAGGGGAGGGTTTACAATGGGGATGCGCGCGGGCCAGGGCATCTAGCACCCAACTGTCGATGGAGATTGACTCCCACACGCCGATTAATTTCTCCAGGCGGCCTCCCACCAGGGTGCTTGGGTGGGGGCCAGACGCCACGGGCGGGTTCAGTCCTGCTTGGCTGCGGCCTTGCCCTCCTTGGCGACGATGACGAGATCCTCCTGTCTTGCTGCGTCCTCTTTAGGCTTCCTGCGATGAGGAGCGGGCCGCTTGGCGATACGACGATGAACCGCCACCGAATCCTTTGGAGGCACCTTGCTTGCCTCCGGAGTTCTGAAAGAACGGCCGTCCTTGTTGACCACCCAAGGCCCGAGCCATCTGTGTCCGCCTTGATGGCCTGCAGTGACTCGTCCACTGTCTTGCCGAACAGGTAGTTCCCGTCAAAGGGCATGTCCAGAATTCTGGTCTGCACATCCTGGCGGAAGTCGGTTGCCTTGAGCCAGCCGCGTCGGCGAAGGCAAACGCTGTTGCCCATCTGGCGAAAGCCGGTGTCAGCGATGTCTGTGGCCACCGTAATGGCGTGGTCCGAAGCCACCTCCCCTTGCCGTAGGATTTCCTGGTCCTCAGCCCTCTTGTCGTCCAGGAGGAAGTTCAGCAGGGGAGCGATCTTAAACCACAGCTCCGTGTCGTAGCGAGCCAAAATCGCTAGGGCGTTGGCTGCTTTAATAGTCATTGCCACCGACGAGATGACCCGTCATCCCATGGCGTCCAGTTTCTTCCCCTCGCCGTCCGGCGGGGAAGTTGAGATTGAAGGCGTCACCCCCACCGCTTTCTTCTTGGCCACCGCGAAGACGACTGAATCCGGGGACGGCTGTGCCTTAAGGCACAATGGGGCGGAGTCCGGGACCCAGTACTACTTCTCGTACCAGTCCCTCTTAGCAGGAGCTGGAGATGTTGTCCAGTAATGGAACGGAGATGAGTCTTCCTCTTGGCCTCCCGCTGTTGGTAGAGGAAACCCTCCTTCTTCTGCTCTTCGGGGCAGAGCTGGAAGAGCTCAGATGCCCTGGCGATCATGGTGTGGAAGGAGCCAATTTCGTCGGGAGGGGAGGCCCGAGCGGGTGGTGATGGAAGGTCCATTCCGTCGTCACCACCATCGTCATCCACCCCCGTCGTCGCCGTCTCGGTTCCCATCTCATCCCTCGGAAGAGGTGAAGGCTGTAAAGGAGGAGGGGGATGAGTTCTCCTCCGCTTGCTCAGCGGGCTTCCCGACGGTCCAGGCTCCGATGGATCGTCCACTGGGGGTAAGGGCAACCTTGTCCTTTTCTCAGTACACAAGGCCTGAATAGCCATCAAGACTGCCCCCGAGTTGTCTTGTGGCATAGGCACCGGTTGCAACGGGAGCGACGGTTGGGGATTAGGATCTCCGTCCCCTACACGGCCCGCGGTTCCTCGTCAGCACCGCCGTCGCTTTTTTCGTCCGCCTCGTCGGGATCCCTCCCGTAGGAACGGACCTCCTCGAACTTCTTGTTCAGGATCTTTGCGACACCAGCCACCTCTTCTTCAGAGGAGGTATCTGTGTCCGTAAGGGCCACCGCCCCCCCCCCCCCTCTTTCTCTGCCTGGGGTTTCATTGATGGGATGAAAAGAGAATTCCCTCCGTGGTGGCAGGGAAATTAGGCCCAAAGGTAGTCTCCTCTGGGGTAGCCTCCACAGGCTTCACCAGGGTCGCCATGACTCCCTCGATGGAGGCCTTAGCTGGGTGAATCAAGGCCTTTGCGACTTTGGGCGTCCCGGAGGCCTTCACCTGGGGGGAGTGGAGGGGGAGGGGTCACCGCCTCACTCCCCCTCAACTGTCTCCGTCGGGATCGACCGGGACTTGTTCCGAAGCTTACCCGGGTTCTCAGATTTCCTCTTCCCCCGAGCCAGAGCGTTGGCTTGTGTTTGATGGCATCGGTGATGATGCGTCCTGCCTGGCAGCCGAGGAGCCCGACCAATCATCGCCCGTGGACTCGTGGTGCTTTGCCTTTTGTTGGGCCCCTATTGCCGGAGCGCCCTCAAAGGTCTTAGAAGACTGCCCCGACTTCTTCTCACCTGCTGCTGGGCTCTTCCCTTCCGGCAGTTGGCGAGTCGAGTAAGACGGTCCCTCATTGTCCGTTCGGACATGTTCTTACACAGTCCTTTTCCACGTGCGATTTGTCATTGTGAAGGCAGTAGAGGCACCGGGAGTGCTCATCCTCAAAGACGTTCTGTAGCCCGCATCCAGGGCAGCTCCTGAACAGCTTGGGTCCAAAAGGCATCATGCTTCATTTGTCCTGGGCCATGACCACGCGGGGTAGGCCTCAAAGATCTTCTGGAATCCTCAGAGAAGTTGACACTCGACGAAAAGATGCCCTTGAGGGGCATAGAAAGTTCCGAACACGCGTCCCCATTGATCGGAAATAGAATCGGTGGAGTTTGAGGCTCGATTGACCGAAAATATAAAAGCAAACTCTTTGAAAAAACGCAGTAAACGCTTGACAGCTAAAGCACGAGGACTCCCAACACTTGAAAATGCGGTAAAAATCTGAAGGTGGCTGCCAGAGGAGGGGCTTAGGTACAGGGCAGTCATTGGCTGGGGGCAATATGACCCATAGATCAGTGATTGGTTACTAGCAGAAAGACAGTTCAGAAACGAAACTGAAACTGATTTTTTCTTTACCGAGGATTCCCAGCCTGACGGGGAATATTCATGAGCATGTGAATACATGCCAGACCCATGCTGGAGAAGTAATGAAGCTCAACTGATGTGGCAGGTAAAATAAAAGACCCTGCCATACACTTTCACAAGCGATGGAAAAGATGCATTCACTCGTAACAATCTTAACTCATACAACTGCCTGCATGCAGCCCTTTACTGGCGATCGCCCCCCCCCCCCCACCATCATCAATAAAGAGCAAGCAGTGGCAATGACAACAGTTTTGGCATATTTATAGGGATTGCATATGCATTTGCCAAGAATAGCCATACTGGTAATACCCATCATTAACACAGCAACAGCTGGCAAATGGTGTCAGTACCTGGACATATTAGAGTGTCTGGCAAACGGCTAGCTAATGCCTATAAAAGAGCCAAAGTTGGTGGTTTTCCCAGAGCTTGTTTAACAGGGATTTAGTGCCTGGAATAGATGAAAGGATGTGCCCATTTGTTTATAAAATCAAGTGACTGCAGGCACATTTGGTTAAGGCATTTGTATTACATTGATATCCAATGTACAGATCCCGTTATGCCAGTAGCTCTCAGAGGACTGCTTGGATTAAACAACGGCAGCCCAGTAAAAGCCCATAGTTTGATTTTACTGAGCAATAGAGATAGCTCAAAGTGATCCTGGCAGGATGTGTTTTGCGCAGTGAAGGGAGTATAGTCAGTGGGAATGACCAGAGGGATGTTGGGATGGAAATGAGTCTATCCCACTCCCTAGGCACTTTAAGGTGAGGCACATCCTGTATGAAGTCATGTACTGTACAAGGTGGGAGAGAACCACGCTGTGACACTCAGCAGAGTATAATATTGTGAGAACGATAGCTGCATAGACTCAGTGTGCGCATAGAAAGAAACACCATTTTGTAGTTGTGGTGGATGCATAGCCTGGCAGGGCCGCGAATCACAACTTTAGCTCCCTGGAAGGACTCGACTAGGCCTATACCATTAAGATGAGATGAGTCTGCATAGCCAGTTCTCACGGAAGCTTCCCCTGGTCCCTTCATTGTTGCAATTACTTAGTATCACTGGGAGGAATGCGCCCTGCACCGCCGTGAGACAACACCAGGCTCCTTGCAGTGCCCCTTCATCACAGCCAAGCTGCCAACAGCCCTCTAACCCACTTCCAAACCTACTCCGAGCCATAGCCCACACCACTGACCCGATCCCCACACCCCTGCATCCTATTATAGTGAGTGACCCCAGTCATAAACCAAATGGCCATAAAAGATCCAAGCATGTGTGACTGTTTCACCTCTCCACATAAATGCGTCCTTTGTAGCACGAGGTACAGGGAAGGATACATTATAGATCAAAACGAGGGTGGAGGACTTGGGTGCAAGGGGTACGGTATCAACAAAGCACAGAATGTGTGGGTCAGTATGACTATTTCTTCCTCCCTTCCCCCTGGCACTAGTCCTCGCGGCTACCAGGTGCATGCCACAGTGATGATGTAGTAGGCTTAGTGTATCATAGCAGCTTTTGATAATGTAACTTATGAGAAGCCTCACATTCACTCTGCGCAGAGATGTGCCCAGCTGACCCACGTGGGGACTGAGACGGCGCAGGTCCGTGTATATGGTCTTGCCAATCAGTGATGCTAGTTTTTAATGTATACAAATGATGTTTTCTCCCCTTTTAAACCACTGCTCGTACTAAGTGAAGCCAGAACATTCTCGAGCAGCAGAGTCCTTTGCTGATAACTTTCCATTCTGTACAATTAAACCCCGTCATCCTTGCAAGCCATTTCTTGGCCTTCTTTCCCTAGAGGGTTGTATTCATTCTGGTGTGAGCATAAACAGGAACTTGCCTTCAGGGATTAGCATTTGCATGGTGGTCAATAGGTGGGTAAAGAGTTGCACAAAATGTACTAACTTTTTTGTCCTTCCTCACATTCCATGCCCTGATTTCTGTACTGGTATGGCAATAGTCTTGACTTTACACAGATAAAATGATAATTCAATTCTCAATTTGGCATAGACAATGTTTTACAATTTGTAAAGTTCAGCATCCAATTGTCTGTATTAAGACGGTGTCAGGGTGTGCAACCTGTGGATCCACAGATGTTTTGTACCATAACTCCCATGATTCCTCGCCATGGACTATTCAGGTTGCAGACACCTGGTTATTACTTTGCCAGCTAAGGACATGCATTTAAAATATATTTAGTATTCACTGACATTTTACTCTGATAACTCCAGCACAATACTGAGTTCCAGGCAATGAGCAAGAAACCAAACCTTTATTCCAGATATAATCTCATATTTCTCTACTCTAAAGGCAGTATTTATTCCCTGAGACTGTATAGAATCCAGTCTTCCATTAGCTACCACATTTCTTTGTTTCACACATACATGTTCTTGTATAGCTCACACTACTAATTAAATCACTTCTAGACACTTTAGTTATTTTTAGCATTGAGGTTTCACTTCTGTGCATGTTTATTTTATGTTTCTACATGTTTCCACATTGAGGAATAGCAATATTCAAAACATGTTATTAAAAACTGTTTACAGAGGTAATTTATTTTTCTAGTGATGTCATTTCCCATGATGTAATTTCCTGTGGTGTCATCATATACACATTAGATGGGTCCCACACTTGAATTGCTGCACTTGCCCCCACAAATCCTAGGAAGGCTCCTACGTGCAGGGACATAGAAACCACATCTTTCTGGGAACCCACTCACACATAACACACACTGACATACTAGATGTTTATGGCCCTAAAAGAAATGGATCAACCCCTCTGTGCTCATTGGCGAGTGTATGTTTTTGTCTAACACTGTTTTGATGAAAACGTGTTTACAATCAGCTTTACATTTTGTGGCATAGTTGAGAAATCTGCAACTTGATCGAAGCGTGACCGTTTTTAAAACTGCCCTTATTGCAGGGGTTTTCTTTTCAAATGTAAGTGTGTTCATCAGAGCTGTAAGGCTTCAGCAGTCGTCTGGCCTTGCCTTATGTTAGTTTGAATACGGATTGGTTTGTGTCTGTAGCAAAGTCCCCAAGGTGTCCCCTGTCCCCCCCAGATTTTATGCGTCTCCTACGCCCCTGCCGCAAAGACAGCTGAGCCCTGGCAATTACCAATGTAAAGCATGTAATTCTTAGCAACTGCATTCATATGCATACCTTTTAGGCAATTGAAATCGTGATAGGCTGTAGTACAACATTGAAGCTGCAGCAAAAAAAGTCTCCTTCGAATGTGTTAAGAAGTGAGATGCCCTCACACAAGTTTGCCTCTTCCCCACAGTCTCTGAAGTTAACCCCTTTCCCAACAATTGGAGGGTTGCCTCCCTACAAAATGAAAATCTGAGCCTACCTGCACCACTGCCAGCCTAGAGTTGTATTAGGTCCCGCCCTTGCCTCTGTACCATAAGGACAGCTTCGTCCGTTCGCTCATGGCAGAAAGCATAGCAGTGTTCGGGAGAGGAGGCGGGTGGGAGCCACAATACAGGCCCTGTCTGGTCCTGGCCACCGGCCATCACAATATGGACTGTGTCCGATACCGTAATGCAGGCGACAATGCAGGGCCTGTCTGGCCCCCTCAACCTCCACCGGCGCGAACATGCTCGCTCTCACCACTTTTGGCTTCATAAACTTTTGACACCATCAGATCGCCAAAGAGTTCCTGCTCCTGAACAGTTGTACATTTGTGTGTGCTGCCCGAGTCGCACACAATATTTGATGTGGCTTCGGGCATTCAGTTCTGTGTGCTGGATAGAGGGCAGCCTGGGCGTGGGGGTTGAGGGAGAGAGGGGCAATGACGAGCCCCTTTATTGGATGACTGACTCTCCAAGTCGCGAGTGCTCCCGTCTAGTCTGAGCGATGACTAGAATACATTGTAAAATGGCACCGCTTTGAGGCCAGACTTTGATTAGCGAGAATCGAGCTGAAGTCAACACATGGCAAGTCTTCAAACTCTTCCTGCAGGTCACAAGGTGCTCCTAACATCCGAGATCACGCGCCATTGCTTCCTAAATATGTTGACCCGGGCTTTTTGTTTTGATCTTGAATATGGGTGGTACCACCAGTCGATCTTTCTCAAATAGGTGGAGGCTGGGCCCTGAATACCTTTATAATAGGGTGTCCAAACATCCCAGTTTTGCCCCGCTCTCCCGAGAGATTTAACATTTTAAAAAGCTGTCCCCGCTTTTCAATAAACATTAGATCGCCGTCCACGTACCAGCTGTCTGCATCAACTGCTTGTGTCACAGAGACCGGCTGAGAAGCAAGTAAGTAGGGACGCATCTCATGTGAAACAGAGCAACAGCTCCTTTACTATTTGAGTGCCTTTTTAAAAGAAAAATGTGTGCGATAGTTGAAATGCTCTACTTTCCACGCTAAATACCATTAACAATCAAGTTCATTGTATACACGGGGTGTGAATGTCGGGTTGGGGGGGGGGGGGGGCGGGTCGAATGCATTGGGCACACATTGTGAGTTAACTCTGAATAGTATCAATTCACAAGGACACCTTAAATCAGGTGGGAAAATGGGTAAAATGTGTGGAGGTAAAGTCTTGAAAACAACAGGGAAAGCTTGGAAAGCTAAAGTGCACGGTAAAACCGTGATCGTCCTTTTGACCGTTAACAAGGAAAACTTATGGTAACACAACAACAACGGTTATATTGGGAAGGTAGATATTCTAGGTGCATCAGGAGTATGCTAACAAATTGATCAATTGGAGTGCTCACACTCAAACACAGAGAAAGAAGGGGCCACCCAACTCGGCGTACCTAGCCCTAAGGAAGAACACCCTAGCCCTGGCGGGGGTGTCTATCCCTGGGTAGCGCGTGGTGTATCGCCTACTAAATAGATATAGAGGAGAGAGCTGTCCCTCAACCTTCTATAGTGGTGGCTGTGTCCAGTGACAGACACATATCGTCCAAAAAGAACAGGATAAAAAGTGGTATTCTCCAGACGGTTGAGCAAAGTTCAACAAGGTATGGATTAGATCTTGGGCTGCTTGATCTAGTTTGGGGGTACAACCTGCTAAGCAGGTCAACTGTTTTTTTCCTTCCAAAGTGTATAACTTTACTGGTGCCCGTGGGTCACTAAGGTTGGGATAGAAAACAATTTGTCTGGAGAAACCACTGGTGGGTGGAGAGGTAAAACACAGCCGGAGGAAGGCTGGGGGGCTAAAAGGTGTCTCTGGTAAAAATGTTAAGCTCACTCGGTGGTGATGAGCGTGCTACAACAAGTAATTCAGGAAAAAATCTCTGTCGGTATGCAAGAGATCAGAGGTGGGTCATAAGAGCCCTCATGACCGAAAGGGGTCGACCGGTTTCAATGGCGTTAGAGGTTATGCCATCTTCGTCAGGACCATTGGTTTTAAATGCAAACTGGGTTGCCAGGGTTCAAAAAACAGCTGAACGTGATCAGGAATTTCTGGTGTCCCCCCCCCTCCCTTCTTTTGTCTCCTTACAGGAGACACCACTTTTTATCCTCTGTTCTTTCTGGAGGTAAAGTCAACGGCGGAAAGCCTTTTTGTGAATCACAGCTTCCTGCTCAATCTGTTGAAACAAATTCCATCATTGAAGTAAATAAACTCTGCGGATAGCTATCATAAATTGTGCATTGGTAGATTTTGAGTCTCCCTTAATGGTGGAGCTATAAATTTCATGCTAAAACGCAACATGGGGTTTAATTTATAGGTCCCAAGCATTATCTGGAGTTGCAACCCATAGATTTTACAACCAAAGCTCCACAAAGCCCCAGAGAACCACGGTTTGTTATCCTGTATTGCTAAGCCACCACCTCAGAAATGGATATCTTGCTACGTTTAAAAGGTGGATGCCTGAACTATTAGAAGAAATGTAATTTGTCATCACGGAACACATAGCTATCAATCTTTCTTGTGTAATGAAAGGGGGCTAAAGGAACTGATAGAAAAGGACATATATTTGCGTTTCAGGAAACATTCTCTACCGGAGAGTTCATGATTGAAGGCTACAATGTCATTCATCAATTGGCGATTTCACAAGAAAGAGTGAAACCGAATGTGGTGCGAAAAAGTATCGGAGTTTGACTAGGTTAACCATAGGTAGCGCTTGTGGCTATGTGCGGAGTGCCGCAGTAGAAGGGCTACCCTTCCCATTAAAAAATCTTTTTATCATCCATCTCTACGATCCACCAGGAGGCAATAACACTAGGAACACAGCATAAAGTTAATGCCCTATTATCAGAGTGCAGTTTCCGGTATACATTTAACAACCTAATTGTAATGGGAGACTTTGCAAATTATTGATCACCGAATAATAGATGAGAAATCTCAAGTAATATCACGAGAATATGGTGAAGGCAAATGAAGAGGTAAATCCAATAGGGAACTCAATGACATGGTAGAGTTACTAACCAAGCAGGACCTAGGAATAATGGAAATGGAAAAGGAGGAGAGTAATGGTTAAGTGCACTTCCATTTGGCCTACGTGTTTGCCAGCCCTCTGATCAGAAGACCATCCTTAACTTTGGCAATGGGCAATAATGGACTCTGTTCATGCAAAGCTCACTTGGCCGCTGAATCTTACTCAAAAGGATAAAGAAACTCCATGCCCCACACTAAAGTGGAGGTAAACTCACAGGGAAATAGATTGATCAGGAACTCGCGCAATGTCGACAAACGTAATGCGTATTTAACAGCAGATACACATTCTATTACCTCAGAGTTGGAAATACATGACTGGGATATTGTTGGTAAATTAGAAAAGCAGCAATTTCTCAAATCTTCTTGGGTAATAACAGACTTCAACAAAAGAACAGGCACTGAGTCTATACGATGTGCATCTAGCTGAAAGGAAAAGAACACCCCGTAAGGCACTCCCAACCATACAACGCAACTACAAGTTGATGTTAGGAGGGGAAAACTAATACATTTCCACTCTGCAAAAACAGGTTACGAAATCATAAAAATGTCTGAATAATGCCAACTGGAGATTATGTTTAAAATTTTATTAAAGACAAAACGATAGCCGGAAATTCTAGCATAGCTATCAAATACACTTGTCAGGCGATACTGCCTTGGTTCTCAATCCCATTTTGGAAGCTGCATGGGTAAATTACATCAATAATTAGTTTGTTCCTCTTTGCGATAGAGACAGCTAAATCAAGGTAAACTGAGCACATAGGGTTTCAAGGAAATAGATATTTTATTGGCTATTGGAAAAATTAAGGAATCCCACGCACCTGGGCCTGATCGCCTAGCTAATGTCTTAAAAAACAATCCAACATACTGGGCTCGGGTTTTAGCAGTGTTCTTTGCCAGAACGTTAGAAACGGGAACCACTCCTTCCAGCTGGGAAGAATGAATAATCATCCCAGTATTTAAGAAGGGATGTAGGACAGATCCACGACATATACTTGGATAGGATTTACTCAAGCTATAAAATCTTTGCCGGGTTAATCTTGCGTTAATTAAATCATTTGGTTAAAAAAAATAAAAAATTTAAAAAAAAAAAAAACACAAGGTCGATTGCCCAACTTCCAAGCTAGATTGAGAAGTGGTTTCTGAACATCCGTGCAGCTGTACCTACGGGTTATAAGGTCATCCCTCTCGATAGCGAAGCCCTTCACCAGGGCAGTAGGCTCGCAATCATTAAATCTCAGTTACTGGTCTCAGATTCCTTCTGTTCATACTCTGAATATGGAAGCTCTCCTGGTAGGTTATCCGCCTCTCATACTAAGCACTTAATTGTGTATCATCCCCCAGGGCAATGCCATGGTTTTATGCAATCTTTTGCTGGTTTACAATTGAATTTCCATAATTTACTAGTCCTGGTGACTTTAACATCAGGCAAAATCTGCCCCAGGCTGTACTCCGTTCTTAGAGGCTCTTGCAGACCTAGCAAGTAGCTGAGCCCACGCATCGTTAGAGGCATTTTGGACCTTATTTTCTCCACAGAGAGGACTGTGCAGGTCAAAGCCATCTACCCAGTGATCTGGTTCGATCATTACATGGTCTCATTCAAACTGCTGACCAGCAGCACTAATTTAAAACCGTCTCCGGACGCTATGTACCGTCGTAACTGATGAACAGCGGACTGGAAAGCCTTAATCTGCAGCACTACTACTCCTAGGGCGGGTTCTGGAACGAGCAGCCGGTGTGGCTGCTCCGCTAAAGCTCCCTTGGCTCCGCAATCGCCCCGCTGCACCTGGTTCTCGTTGGAGCTTAAAGTCACTCACCTGAAAGTCAGGCAGGTAGTACGCAATTGGCGGCACTGTTAAGTGACTTCAATTCAGCACTCCAACTAAGTCAATGCCGAGTCTGGGATGCCCAAGGGAAGCCCTTAATTATTTTTATGACAAGTTCATATATCTGGATGATAAACCCTTGTATAACGCCCCTCTCTTTGAATCCCCCTGACCTCACTGAGCCAAGAAGTAGGTTGGTTTTGCAAATTAAAAGATTTATTTGAAAAATTAAACGCGATATATATCACTATAAATAAATTTATATTCGATAGCACACTAATGAATATGACAGTGATCAACAATGGATAATATTACACTAGCACACTTTTTTAATTACTTAGGGGTTGGTATAGAGGATAAAGTAGCTCAGAATGCTTTTATGGTTTCAAGGAAATGCAATGATGGAAAAGAATGCAGCACAGAAATAACAGATGGTTTCCACAAGAGATAATATGATCACTTTTTCTTTTGACAATTCACTCCCCCCCCCCCTCTATGCAATATAAGGAGATGGAAGGAGAACACACAATTTTCAGGAATCCAATCAAATGCAATACCAATTCAGTTCCCCCCTAGCAAGCTTAGATCAACAGGGATGATTTTAAAACGCAGGCAAAAATACTTTAAATGTGATTTGCAAAGAAGTGAAAATATGCTAAAAATGATTTGAATTCCCTATAGGAGATTCAGGGCAGGTGATAGCTACTTAAGATTGGTTCAGGTCAACACTACCAATTATTCATGAGGGATTATTAGGTTGAAAACGAATCTCAGCAATGGACAGCAAGAATTAGCTATTTTTGACAGGTGAAGGAATGGAGTCAAATTTGCAATTCGCGGCACTTTTCCTGAGTGCGTCGAGCGCAATTACGGAAAGACTAGAAGGAATAGAAAGTCGGTTTTGGGCTTGTTGGAAAGCTTAGATTGTTAGCATGTAAGATACAGACGATTTCGTGGAGGTAGATTTTCAGAAATGAAATAATGATTCAGAATGGCAAATTACACTTTCACAGCTTTAAAGTCACAGAATGAACACGATTTCTAATGCAGTTCTAGGCAGGTTGAATTGGGTGGGATAAGCTTATTTTAAACTAATAGATGACTATGCACAGTTCTGTCTGGGTACTCACACTATAAATATGAAATAGGCCGTCAAGATCTGGTCAGGTTGGCTGTGGTTCTCTCGCCACGGGACGGTCTCTGGCACTGGTTCTGCTCACAGCAATCTGGTCTGGTCTCAGTTCTGGATCTCTGGTTCCGGTCTCGGCACTGCACAGCGGTCTGGTCTGGGTTCTGGATACAGCTCTGCTTTCTGGGTGTTCCTGGCACAGGAATAGTTGAATAGTTTGGTTAGGTTGCTGGATTCTGAGGCCTCTGAAGGATTCAGCTTGTGGACTGGGCCTCTCTGCTAAAAGTTCTGAAGTCTGGATTCTAAGTTCTGGTTCTGGAGTCTTCTGGATTTGAAGTCTGGAGTCTCCCGGCAAAGCGCTTCGCAAGAAATCAGTTTGAAGTGGGAAGTGAGTGTCTACCTGGGTCTCAATGACTCCTTTCATGTCTTTAGAAAGTGGGTGGGAAGGCTAACTTTCTATGCCCAACCCTCTGAGGATCCTGATAGGCTATAGGATTTTCTGTGCTCTCACTGGAGTTGTGAGTCATCCAGTGCTACCATTTTACAATCTATTGAAGAAACGCCCCTTTGCTTTTACTGAGAAAATCAATTTTACCCAAAACACATTTCCCAGATACACAAGTTGTTGAAAATACATGTATACATGATGGATGAATTAAGACAGGTCTCTGATCAAACCCCATGTTCCTGCGAGCTTGGGTTCAGAAATGACAACATTTTGCGCTTTTTAGTAGCTTTTGCAACATTGGTTTTTCCTCAAAATTTACACAGGAGGTACACCCCCTCCCTGAGCACATTACAATAAGTTTTCAATTCTCTAGTGTAAGCACAGTGTCTGCAATATTAATAAATCTCGGGGTTTGGTCTTAGAGCGTCACACAGAGTGGAGTTTAGTCTCAAATTGTAGGTTACGTTTTTCATATTAAGAATCTCCAAATTGTACATTTCTGTCAGCTTAATACAATATTTTATAAGCAATTTGATAAAACATACATTTGGTGCAATATGAAATCCACAACCCAGTCTGGCCCGCCTCTAGCTGGCTGAGTCAGATGTCACATGCTTTCCTGCAGAGCAACTGTTGACAATTACCTCAAATCAGCATATCCTGTTCAATTGAAAGAGGCTATTGTTCCTTTCTTCCAGGCTGCAGGAAGCTCTTCTCCCCTCCTAATTTACATGTCAAGGCAATATCCTGTACTGTTGGTGGTAAGAGCAGGTGTGAAAACTTCCCATGAACAGAGGCCTCTTGAACTGTTAATTGAATCAGACTGCCTTCTAGTATAGGGCCTGAGAACAGTAGGTGTTGAGAATTCTCATTAATCAGCAAGCCTTTGAAGTCCCAGCTAGCTCAGGATGCTGTTTAGCTTCTGAAATACAGGACCCCAGTCAGAGTTTAGACCGCTAGCGCCAGTTAGTGTCGAGCACCGTTACTGCACCCATTTTTTGGGAGCTGTCTTGAATTAATCCATTTCAAAAAGGGGGTTTTACTTGATAGAACATGATCCCCGCTTAACATGGCATTGATGTGGATCTGCAGTAGAGTAAAGTAGAACGCTCAACCAGAGTTGGATTTTTGTTTGGTGGTTCCGTGCCCATGATCTAAGCAATTTTTGACATTAATAAAAACAGATTTTGAACAGAACCATCTTTCTTTGCACTGGTTTTTGCTCTGTGTGTAGCCAAAGGATAGGGCCTGACAATGGTCTCTTGTATTAACATTGACAGAGGCAAAAATGGATGGCAACCTATTTTTCATGTTTTCCCTGTGCATTTTCTGGTGAGTTCTGGCCATCATGATGTTTTCAATGCCAGTAATGCACAGTTCTGTGGTAGGGCTTGGATGCGTGGGTAAAAACATCCCACAGCACACATATGGCCAACTAGAAAAAGGCATCTTTCGTAAGGTGTCTCATTCCTACCATGCCTCTATTGATCCGGTAAATCAGGAATTCTTCACTAGAAGGGTTATGTTTTCACTTAAGTCAAAAGAGCTGTTTTCAGTAGTTAAGTCCTTTTCCTCTACAGCTCAAATCTCCCAGTATAGGACCCACTCAAATCTTGTGGAACTTGCTTGCTATCTTATTTATGACCAAGGTCAGGAACATCCGTGACCATATACAAACTAATGCCCTGGCTGGTAGTGCACAGGTCAGTGATAACCCCAGTAAACCTAACAAGCAGCTCTGGTCCAGCTTTCCGGAATGGTCTGTGGCGGAAGACGCTAGGGAAATTAGCCGGCTGAAATGGGCTGCCCCTCTGGCCCAATCCTATTGGTAGTTCTGCAGGAGATTCTCCCGGCAGTTACCAAACTGGTGACCACGGCCATAAACAACTCCTGTCGATCTGGTATCATTCCGCCGGAACTCAAACCGGCCATGGTCCTGCCGCTTTTGAAAAAGCCTTCCCTTGACCCTGCTAATTACAGACCGATCTCGTTGCTCCTTTTCTTTATGAAACCTCTGGAGTCTCTGGTGGCGCCTCTTCCGTCATCTTTTCTGGAGCAATCCTCTGGTCTTGATCCTTTTCAATCTGGGTTCTGTCCGTGTCGAGGTACCAAGAGTGTTCTAGTCTCGGTACAAGACGACCTTACTATGCTTGTTGATCAAGGGCATGTGGGGTCTTGATATTGTTCGACTTATCGGTAGCTTTTGATACTACTGGCCACTCCATCCTCCTGGCACGGCTCATGGAGGCGGCCATTTCGGGCAACACTTTTCTGTCTGATCACTCCTAGTTAATCTCTTTGGCACCCTTTCTCTCTGGCTCTCACTCCCTATCTTGTGGTGTCCCTCAAGGATCAGCCCTGTCCCCCATGCCGTTTAATCTTTATGTTCAGCCACTAGTTGCTCCTATCCGCTCCTACGGCTTCAGATGCTACGCCAATGCCGACGACACTCAAATCTTATTAAGACTTGACCAAGACTAACCGCAGGTGTCGGCTTGGCGAGTGACTGGTGACCGCGAGGAGCTAGATGGATTGCAACTGGTTAAAACTGAATGGAGACAAGACAGAGGTACTGGTGGTGGGTTCCCCCAAGGTCACTCCTTGGGTTGCCTCCTGCAGGGCCGCCTGCACTTGGGGATTTTCCAAAACTGCCGTCCTCAGTTAAGAATCTGGGTGTCCATTTAGCTTCCTCTCTGTCCATGGCCATCCAGGTGAGTGGGATCTTTAAGTTGGGCTTTTTCAGCCAGAGGGTGCTTCTGTTCCTCCCTCCCTGTCAATCTGCGTCCTCAGGTAGTGGCGTCCCAGATTACCAGCCGCATTAATTATTGTAATGCACTATACCTGGCTCAGCCGTAAGGCCTCATTTTGAGGCAGCAATGGCTACATAACATGACAGCAAGGGTGGCCATGGGCTCTCCGTATGGAGCTCACCTCAGACCAGTGCTTCGTTCCTTTGACTAGATCCCAGTGGCCAAAAGGATTCAGTTTAAGGCACTTTGCTTATAGGAATTTTGCACCTTGACCCGAGAAGGCTCTATGTACTAGGCAAAGTTTTGACCTTACATTCCAGCCCGCCAGCTGCGCTTTGCAACTGCCAATCTGGCGGTTCTCCCGATTTTTCAGAGAGCAAGGGTGGGAGGCAGGGCATTCTCTGTGATAGCAGGAACGCTCTGAAATGATCTACACCCAAGGCCATGCAGCACTGAAAATCTGCAATATCGTCGCCTTTTAAAAACGCTCCTTTTCTAAACTTGACGAGCAGGTAGCTGACTTTAGTATACTAGTGCCATGGTGCCTCACAGTGAATGTGCGCTCTATAAATATGCTTAACATAACATTTGATCACATCTCCTGTCCACAATTTTAGCAGACGCTTAGTAGCTGGGGCATGGACACTAACCTGCTTGATTTAATGAAATTGCAATACACTAAACAGCACTGTCTGTCCGACTTCATTCAGAAGGTCTTCTCTGCCCATTAAAACCAATCTGAGGCTGCAGCAGGGTTGAGTTTCATCATCCCTGCTATTCAACCTCAATACGGCAGACGTGGACATGGCAGTAAGAGCAGCCCAAAATGTCCCACCTCATGTTGGAGATGTGGTGGTCCGATGGTTGGCATATGCCGACACTATCCTATTGGACCGAACGCCTATAGGTCTACAACATTCCATCGAGGCATTAGCCAACTAGGCAATCAAAAATATGAAGATAAATATAACAAAGAAATCGGTAATGTTGATCAGCAAAACTGGTAGCAGACAAGCACCTTTTTGCTGGAGACTATTTAGTAGAAATTTGAAAGTCCTACAAACATATATATTGCAATACTGATTAGATCTACCCCCAATTCCACTATTGTGGGAACGTATGCCTGTTTGAAATTAATGAAGAAATGGACAGTGATTAGAAATTCTATTATCATAAAAGGAGGTCAAAACATTGAAGGTTCTTTTAGACATACAGGACTGGCATTGTTCCGTGTATTCTCTATGGCCTGGAGTCCCTTCCTTCGAAAAATGATAACATGGCTTGATCGTCTTTAAGGCAAATTGTGACATTCTTATACTGGGGTTCCCCAGGCGGTGCCAGTAGAGGCACACTAGGAATGCCTTCATTACAAGATTCATGGCCGATACACTGAGTTGAGTTTTATGTTGTACTCTGCCAGGCTAGAAGAGTAATGCATTATACTTCTTCGCAAAAAATGAAACTAACAATTAAGCATAATTTGTTATATAATGAACTAAAGAAGTTGGCGATGACTCATTCAGAAACTATTGACCCTGCCTTGCCGCACGAAATCTCATTCCCTACATTCTTCAAAGAATTGAAAAAGAAAAATTTGGTATGGGATCATGCAGAAAACCTAGGTAAATTGGCTCTTAAGAAAAGAGTATAATAAGCAGGCTTCCCTCTAGAGGTGCCATGCTCTTACCCACTTACCCATTGGAACCTTGCACAAATGATTTGAGATGATTGATTAGTTCCCTAGGTCTCAACAGACTACACTGGAGCATGGAGAGGTACAGAAAAATAGAAAGACTGTCTGGCCTTTCAATTGAGGCTGGTAGACATCGACTCACTACGTATCTATAGCAAGAAAAATATGTATGAAGTATGGGTAATTTGTACATGCTACGATTGGATTTGACTCACATCAATTTTGGAGCACCCTCTAAGAAGGAAAGTCACTGGCAATCACTACAGCAGCCTTTCATATTTGGAAGGCGCTAAACAAGATCATAGAGAAATAATAGATTAGAAAATGATTACCTTATTCCCCCTTCACTTGGAGAAATAGTAATGTTTAACCAATAAAGAACAGATAATTTTATATTTACATGCATTAGTGTAAAATTATGAAAATGCTCGATTTTGATTCCAATGTTTTGATTACGTTTTTGATCATGTTGAGTTTGACCTTGATTTTTTTATATCATTTTGCCAATTCTTGAAATATTGAATGTATACTTTAGGATATATTATAGTGCTGAAGGGGTTATATATTTAACCATAGTGCTCTTAAAACGTTTCACCCTTCTGGTCTGGCTTGGCAGCTTTCACTGCTTCACACAGTCTACTGATAAGGTAATAAGTTAAGTAACAAGGGTGACAGTCAGAGGAACTGTGCTAGATCATGCGACAAAGTCATTAAATGCACATTTTACGCAGCAGGAAGTGACTGGAGGAAAGGCAGACTCAGGGTCACTCACCCCTTACATATCTTGGGTGCTTTGGAGTAAGTCCACATATCTAATTTGTGCAAGTGAAGTTCACCAAGAACATATGGGTTTAGTAAATTAATCTAGGCCTGAGTGGTGGCAAGCCTGCAGTGCTGGAAACTGGAACAATTTACTGGGAGATCCTCTCATCGTTGGAAGGGTGTGGTCCCAGGCCAGGTCATGAATACAGTATCTCTTCATAGAACCGAATCCTGAGGATTTGCATAAAAACAAAGAGCATAATGGGAACACAAGTATGTCCAGAATTTTAAATTTGAAACAAGTCTTACTGTAATTCGGTAAGAACCCCGTATGAGCGAATAATGGAAGCTGGGCTCTGCAGTTATAATTGGTCACGCTACTCAACCCAAGAAAAATCATTTCTCTACATTGCAAGACAATACCAGCGGTATAACGTTCATTCATCCCGGTCCCCCCGCACCATTTTACTGTTGATTTGCTGCAAAAAGTGGTGGGAAAACTTTGGCATCCTGCTCAGCCCCGAATCTGCCCCATCACCTCCCATTTCCATATACTTAAAACAACCCCTGCCCCATCTATCTGTTTCGCAGTAACTAAAATGGTACAAATGCAGCAAAATGTAATTTACTAAAAAAAAAAAAAAAGGGGGTAATACCTTACACAACTCACAGCAGGGGGTGGGGGAGTGCTTCGGGACCAGGGCGAATTGGACATAAATCACATCACTGTAAAAGTCTCCTTCAATAAAACAGGAAGCAAAGGCAGATTTAGACCCTCTATGCCACAATAGCAGCTACTTTCAGCTGTTGGGGAATTTCCTGGTCAGCTGCTGCGGGTAATGTGCCTATATGCAACCATCGTATATGGGAGGGAAACGTATCTTGTGGAGGAACGCTACCGAGGGCGGATAATGCATTATTCAACCCAGGCTGCTTTTGGTGTGTTCAATGTTTGCAAGCAGATAATGGAACTGTGGAGTCATTGCAATCATTTTCTGGAGGAATCATGTAAAGTTCTGGCTGTTGCCGGAATTGTGGGGTCAAAAGTAAGGTCTCCAGATGTACAAAACAGCAACATCCCAGATTGAACACCCCATGCTTTGGATGAGAAGAACATCGGCATCGAGAAATCTGGTGTCGGCTCCGGAACGCATTGCAGCATTGAACTTGTGAACTACTGCATTCCCACTGCCTAGCGATGTAATGCAGACCAAGATGTATTCCTAAACGTGACTTAAAACCTCAACCAGTTAAATTGGAGTCATTTGGCGAAAGCCTTGGCATTCAAAAATAAATAAATAAAAAAACACACTGGCAGAATATCTCTGGCAGAGAGAAAAGCTAGCTCTGGAACGTCTGGTTTTTAGGTCTGGCTGAACAGAACTTTAGCGACAGCTATTGTACCTGGATAAAAACCTCCAAAAACGCCCCATCTAGTGGCACAGGTGGGTCAGTGTGCTGCCTTCCAAGAAGCAGTCAGTGCTGCAGATTGAGAAGGCCGGAGTACAGGTTAGCCAGTGGCCTCCGTGTGGTCGGCAGCCGCCTCCAGATTCGAAATCGCTTCACCACAGAAGGGGAAAATGATTCGCTCTGGTGCCAAGGACCACTTACATCTGCAGACGTATTTTATATTTATTTAAAGAGCAGGGATGCCAATTTCGATCAAAATGGACTTCCAATAACACATTTACATATGGTGGAGGTATTCCCCGACAGGGTGCCTGTAAAATAGCATAAAGATGAGAGTAAGTGGTGAGCCAGTGTATGAGGGTAACAATGTGGCAAAAGAACCGGGGACAAACGCACAAAAGTGTGTAAGAAAACAGTACTTCTTAACATAAGGGGGCCAGTGCTATCAACTAATGAGTACTACATACATATACAAACTGTGTGGCAGACAGTGCTATCAAGTATATTCTGCTAGTGCTCTGGAAAAATTAGGAAACTATTTCAATTTTTCACCATCAACGGCTTCTCTGATATACAGTTTGGAAATTTTTCGAAAGAACTTTGAACTAGAGCGCGCTATGTGCCACATTTTTCCCCAAAGACGCCTATTGCCAAAGCCCTCTAAAATGTTCAGTGTGTTACCACTTCATCAGGCAGTATCCCTCTTCTGGCTTTCTCTGGAAAAGTCAGCTCCTCTGAAGCCCTCGTAGCGCTCATCCTAAGGTACCCCGCAAAACTTCCACCCAGGGGTGTGTTGTGCCGTAGGCTACAAGCAACCGGGCTCGTGCATAGTCACATGCAAGTGAATTGCACCAATAAACGTGTCGAACGGGCTTCCGTTCGGCAGTCACTAAGTAAAGCAGTGTGTGCGGTTACTGCCGCGCTGTGCTCAGATCATGTGCCTGGAAGGCCGCCCCGCACAACGATGTGATCTCTGGCCCAGCGCGTTGCTGCCAGAGTGCTTTTCCATACGTCCTGCATGGGAAGCTGGGCCATGCCCAGCGCAGGCTGTGAGCTGCTGCCCCTGGGGGTCCTGTACTAGCAAGGATACAGTAGAGCTCCTGCCTGGTGGAGGGATGCTGTCCTGCGAGGACCGCTGCCGCAAGCTGACAAAGGATTGAAGAGTGTCCCGGGAATGCCCCTCCTCAACCCCCATGAACATGACAGGCCAAAGAGTCAAAAACTCATGCAGTCACTCACTATTCAGCCAGTCGACAGAAGGACCAATTGCCATGTATGCAGAAAGATTCTCTCAGACAGCCATTCAAACCTTATCCATTCAATGCCTTTATGGATACAGGTGCTTCCACAACGGTCATGACCCAAATGCCTCAATGGATGACGTTGACCAATGCAGAGAAACCACTGTGCTGACATCATTAGTGACACCACGACATAACCACGTTAGTCACAAAGTACACTCACAGCCATGCACAATGTTCCACAAACACTCATGAATACACAAAGAACGAACATACACAGTTCTGTAGGTAGAGGACAGGTACATATACATACTATCAAAAGCTTTTATTATTTTCCTCATTAGCCAAGTGCAGAAATGCTGAATGCAAGGTAACGAAGAGATGCAGAGCAAGCTTGCAGTTAATTATGGGAACAAACTCTATGGGACTAGATTATCACATAAGGAACCTGGAAGGACTAGATACGACTAACCTATAGGAAACATAGCACAATATAGATGTGTAGAAATCATAGTATTAGTATAATTAGGATCACATAAGACCACAAGCCACAGGGCGAGTGACAAGGGAAAGCAGAACCAGGGTGCACAGAACAGTAGGCCAAGGCTCTTAGCCAAGGTCAGAGGCAAGCAACAAATTACAAACCAAAAACGACAAGAGGCCATATGCAGAAAAACACAAATCCTCAAATTGCAAGCAAACCAGAAGGGCTCGATTTTGTGGTCCTCAACCATGTGATGCGGCCAAGCTGGACAATGGTTATTAACCCACGGTGGGAAGACAAACAGTTCTCAGCAACACAGACATAAAGGGACACATGAATTGGTCAACAACGTTGCAACGTGGAGAGTACTCTCACAGGCAAAAGTGGTACTGCTAACAGATACATTGGGAACACAGTCATTCTCATCACCTTGGAGAGGTTCACAGAGCGCTGAGAACAGAGCTGGGTGCCAGGCCTGGGGAGACCAGCTCCAGCCAATTAGGGGATAGAAATCCAGGAGTGGATGGCATAAGGCAAGGGCCAATGGTAATCCTGTGACCCTGCAACAATGTAATAGTTTCTTGGGGGGAGGGGCAGACCAGCCACCCGACACAAGGCCAATTAACTAAGAGCTATAAGGGCAATCTATACAGTATACCACTCCGATCACCCAATCAAAAAGTGGGATATGTTTTTCCGGAAAGGTCCCATCTTGTGACGTTACTTTGCCACAAAAAGGCTTCACATAGGTTTGGGAGCAGCGACTCTGGAGATTTTTGAATGTGCTGTATGATCCCCGTCGTTTTTTAAAATAAAACGACAGGTCTAACTTGGCCTTGGCCGAGTCCTCGGTTTCTTCTGGGGGAAGGGTTGATGGGCCCTGGGAGCTGAATAGGTAAGCTCATAGCAACTCCCAGACCTCTGCCATACCACACCAACAGAATCTTGCTCCCACCCGGGGAGGGAGAACGCAGGTTGCAGCCCTTGCCAGCGCAGCAGTGTAATGAAAAAAGAAAATGTTAAATCTCCCGACTGGTGGAGATAATGTGGCAGGTTCCTCGCTATCCGGAAAGAGCATGGTGAAGAGCAGCCTCATAATATGCAAGTTCCCAGTTGAGGTGGAGCGGGCAGCGTACCCCTTGCTGACACAGATTATATTTTTTAAAGTATGATTGAGAAGGTACTCCCGCATGTGGTGGGGATGAGGGGGGAAAAAGGTGTGTCCCCTGCCACCGCCGCAATGGAAGACAATGTACATGTTGATCTCCCACTGGGGGTGGGGGGCTGAGCAGTGTAGTGGCCGTTGTTCAGTGACAGCACACAAAGAATTACAGTACCCATCATTGTGCCAGAGAAGGGTGGTCAGTGCCGCCACAGTAAAATTTAGTGCTCATACCTGGGGCAAGCAGGTGCCCATGCTGTTACAGTAACCGAGTACTTCTGCATGGGGGATAGTGAGTGTTGTGGCCTCTGCCGCAGCCACCACAAGTAGTGAACAGTACAACTCCTGAATGGGGGAGAGGAGAAGTAGCACACTACCACTCAAGTGTATGATAGTGGTGCGGCAGGACTGCTACCGCTGTCCTGCATTAAAAAGACCCCTGCCAGGGGTGGAAGACAGGAGCACCCTGCCCCTCTGGACACTTATACAGACTCCTGTCTGGGGGAGAGGTGCACTGCCAAAAAGAGGCTGGGGAAGCGAGTGGACCATGCCACTACAAATGACAAACACTCCCGTCTGTGGGAGAACAACGTCTCGGCAATAACCAATACCACAGCGGCTTACACAGGAAGACACAACCGTGACCATCTATCCTTGCGGCCAAAGTGCCAGGAGCAGGTCATGCCTCGGGGTACATCCCCATCACTCAACGGGATAAGAGCAGCGCAGCAATAACCATCGCCACAGTGGCTGTACCCCAGAGCCCATGACAGTGACCTTCCGTTTGGGAAAGCCCGCAATTGGCACGACATGGACCACAGCAAACTCTCGCCTGGAGGGGAGGCAACAAAGCAAGCAACAGCCTTGGCCCATCTGCGTCTCTCCCCTGAGAGCGTGGCCAGGCCAAAGGCAAATCAGGAAAACCGGCACAGCCCAAGTGCGCTGCCGTCAACTCCTGCCTGGGGGAGCCTGGCAACGGCACTACCATTGCCGATACAGCTTCAACATGAGTTTTAACTGCGAATGAGAGAGAAGACGTGGTGGGCCCTGACCGCTGCCCGTGACAGCTTCTGCAGCAGAGAACCTCAATGTGGTGGGGCTGCCACCACTGTGGTAGCGAGAATAAACTCCTGCCTAGAGTGACCCGGGTGTGGCCCTGACCTCTGCCGTCACCTGGTCCCACCTAGTGGGGGGGACTCAAAGGAGAGTGTCCACCCTTTTCCCCTATCCTCATGGAGGTAAGGGGGTGCAAAAGTCTCCAAGCTACAATCTGCCGCAAGGGAGGACCATCCAGGCCCTGCTTGAATAACCATCCAACAGCATCTGGAGCAGTGGCCTGCACACTCAGTCCAGAAGTGGCAGGGATTTGCCAGAAAGCCAACAGCCGATGTGGCCCCCGGCATTACCGGGCACAGCTTTGCCAGCTAGTGATGCGCATTCCATCGTGGGTGAGCAGAGTGATTGCCCTGTGACCATCTGCTGATGTGGCCCCGGTATCCCGGTGCAGCTTTTCCAGCCTGTCGGGCGATCACCTCTTTCGTGTGGTCCAATAAGGTTTGCACTGGTAGATCTTCAAAGGTGTGCGAACTACCAATGTATATATGCATGCAAATTCGTACCATGACAGTGAGGCCGGTTTAAAATGCTACGATACGTTTAATGTAGGCCCTGAATAAAATAACATGTCATGTCATCAGTTTTGGCCGGAACTAAGTAGGACAAGCGTTTACCATCATCACTCACGAGGAAAATCGGAACCACCCAACCTCTGGTAGAATACCCTCATAGATAATTTGCATAGTAGCGTGTCAAAATGACCCATGAGGTCAGTGAGTTTTGAGCGGATATTGTGACCCATAGGTTATTGTATGAATTATTTATTTTCACCCTAAGCATGGGTTCTAATGACGTAGGCTACAGGCTCATGCCTAATTACAGGTTATGGGTCACATGCACCAATGAAAGTATCGAGCGGGCTTCCACTCAGTAGTCACCAAGTAAAGCAGAGCCTAGTGGGGGCCGGAGACCCCAGTCCCCTAATAGGGTGCTGCTAGGTCTGGAAAAAAGATCTGGGGCTACGCTAATGTCGGAACTGGGGACTAGCTAGCCTTTTGGTTGTAGCCCCTGTGCTTTTATCCGGGTCTATAACCAAAAGAATCGGGGCTATAGCTCCCTCAGCCCGCACCCTGGCAATGCCTCTGCCTCCACCAATGGGAGTTTGGTATGGTGGGCTTAGAAGCAGAGCAGCAAGGGTTGCACCGGTGGCAGTTCACAGTACTACACATTGAGGAAAGTACCTAAAGGGATGAGTAATGAAAGGGGGTATCTCCACATTATCAGCAAACAATGCTATTTTAAGAAGCACAGGGTAACAAAGGACTACATCTCCCAAAAAAAACAGTGTTGAGCTACATGAATGAGTCGTGGTACTAGAAATAGCATTTTTTATTTATTAAGCATAGACAGTCTCTTGGAAGAAAGGCAACGCAGCGCAACACAGGTTTGAATCCAGAGTTTAGAAACTACTTGCTGGTATTAAGCACGTTATAAATTAATTACAAAAAAAATAAAGACTTTATACATCACTTCATTACATATAAACATAGATCAATAAAATACCATAAGGTTAGCATCATAACAGCATTACCATGCAATACCATTTATAATCTCCAACATTGGAGATTCTAGAATGGCCTCGGAGAGCAGCAGCTTAAGGAAGCAGCTCCTTGCCTCCACCCTGGCAAACATCTGAGGCCTAACTGACAATGTCAACCAAAAAGAAAACTGAAGCAATGGACAATCCTCTTTCCAAAAAACCAAATCAAGTCAATGATGATTCAGAGAAAGATATTCCTAGCATTGCTGATATTTTTAAACTATTGAAACAGGTGGCCAGTGACATGAGCGAAGTAAAGGCTACACTGAATGACTTGTCTGGTAAAGTCTTAGAAACTCGTATGGTGGATGTTGAGAACAGGGCATCTGGACTTGAAAGGGAAGCCTCTGGAAGTTAGAGCTTATCAGGAATTGCAGGAGGACATGTCAAAGCTACAGTTAACAAATATGAAGTTGGAAATACAGGCTAGGATCAACAATGCTCGCCGATTGGCATTCCTGAGAAACCAGAACAACTTCTGTCTGCTTTGGTGATTGATGTGCTGCAAGGGAGTTTACCTGGTTGCAGTATTCAACCAAATGATCTGGATTTAACTTTTAGAGCTGGCAAACTTGAGGAAGGGAAGCCCAGACAAATTGTGAAATTTGCACGGACATCTATAAAGGAAAAAGTGTTATACATGGCAAGGCAGCAAGATTCTTTGATATGGCAAGTGAAACAATTTCATATTTACCCCGATTTCCCAAAGGATGTAGCACTTAAAAGGAAGGCATTCACTGAAGCCAAGCCCCTGGCTAGTGAGTGTGGCCTAAAAAGTACCTTGATGAAGCCAGCAACTCTGAAACTATTCCTTCCAGATGGTGGGAAAATAACTGATAACCCTGAACAAGCACATGTTTGGCTTCGACACTTTCCATCTAAGAAACCTTTGCCTCAATAGGGCTTGCTTTGCTTGCTCGTTATAGTTTGGGGTTTCTATGCTTTTGGATTTAAGATTTTAGGTTTAAATTATCTTTTTGCTGTAATAACATTTTAATGCTTTGTTTGGTATAACATTTTTATTATATAAAAAAGCTTGTTTTATTTGTACCGTTTAACTGCCATGATGCGCGTGCATTTGAACGTTTTCTTTCGACCTCCGTATGCTCATTACGATCATTAGAGTAAGGTAACCATGAACGTGTCCTTACATGCGTGGACGTCTGTTTGCTTGTGCGTGCGAGTGGATTGGCTGCGCTTCATTATGAATAGCCTGTTGTAGGAGTGGCCGCAAAAGTCCCCCGGGTTGCAGTTATCTTCTGGAGACTCGATACGGTATGGCAGTAGGGATGTAACGGTATAACGGTATACCGTTAAAGATACTGTGAACCACTTAATTGAACAATAATAACCGTCACATTGTTTATACCGTTATACCGTTCATACCGTTAAGTGTGCTTTTCAATCTGATTTGTAAAGGCTGCAGTAAGCAAGTGCTGTGCAGACTTGGTCTTGCACTGTTGGATCTGCCGGCTGCCAAGTAGTTTCAGTTGGAGCAGTTTTTAATGCCATTCCATAAACCACACGTGCCTGACACAAAATCAATATGTTAGCAATAGGAAGAATAGATACAGTGCCAAGAAGGAAAAGGGTTTACTTTGGGGTGGCGGCTTTGTGGTTTATATATTTATAATAGATAATGTTCTCTAAACATATGGCAATGGGGGATTTCCCTGGTTCTATCATTGAATTTACATATAATAAGTCACACTGCGAAATTCACGTGTGTGTGTGTGTGTGTGTGTGTGTGTGTGTGTGTATATAAATATACATACAAGCGTATACTACCATCAGCCTCCATTGATCTGTGGCATGCAGGTTATCAAGATGGCAACATGTTCATCTTCACCAGTAGCCAGTAGGGGAGCAAAAAGTCTAAATGACCACTTAAGAAAAGCTATTTAGTTTGCTTTGCCAGTTGCAGCAGGGCCCCCTCCCCCTCTCCACACGTGTGTGTTTGGTGGAAGCAAGTAATTTCAGTGGAAAGTATGTTGAAAAGCCCAATTCTGGCCCTGGGTGCATGGTTTTGTTTGTGATGATAAATCTGTCAATGTATGACCTTTTAGAAAATATTTGTTAAGATTAGTTAACTCCACCTGCTATACCGCGATAACCATGATATACCGTCATTGGGCAAGAAGGTTATCATACCGTCATAAAACTAATACCGTGACACCCCTATATGGCAGTCACTACCCAATTCCGTGCTGTTTGTTAGAGAATGATGGTCCATTGGGATGACGGAGCGAAAGGTTAGTTCCTTGTTTCATTGTATGTTAATACTATCTTGCCTTATTGTTGCTGTGGTAATCCCCCAGTGCCTCACCAACGTGTCCCTGCATGCGTCCACCGTGTCGCGGATAGGCTACGCGTAATGTGTTTACATCATGCGAGAGTCTGTGTCGGACATTCAACAGCTTAATGTATTTGACTGTTGCTCAGTGGAAAGGTATATGATTTTGCTCCAGTTTGGGTGCATGGTTGTATTCGAAACGAGTTTAATGGAGTCACACTCGCCTGCCAAAACCGTTATGAACATAGGAGGATAGGATTGTATTATGTTTACACCAGTCCTGCAAAGAGAAACTAACTTCTATCTGAAGGAGGGATTGCAATAACAGGTCTGCACCTTTATTTTGGATGGTTTGTAAACATTGCGAATACAAGACGTTGCGAATTTAAGGAATTTAGTGCTGCAGTTAAAAGTTCAAGGGAGCTGTGTATGCGGGCAGGGAGCACAGTTTAAAGTAACTGGTCGCTGGAATTGAGGCGATGCATATTAATCACTAGTGGCTTGAGTAGTGTTAGATGGGCGTGTGGGCTTGTTTACAGGACCCAAGTTCTAAGACTTTAGTGATCTTGTGGGCGGTGCTTTGCGCAACATCTGCAGGGCTCTGGACAAGAAGGTAAAATATGGTTCAGTTGGTTAAAGCACTAGTTGCTAAGTTATGTGTCCTGAAGCCAGTTTGAGCGAAGGAGTCATTACATTAGGCCAGGAGGTATGAGAATTATGCATAGGTTATTGCATATTAGGAGTCCATCTGCAACAGGCGAGTCAGTGGTTTAGCATAGCACTGTTAATTCAGAATTTATTTGGGAAGGTTATTTCCTAAGCAGCAGTGGTTGGGAAGTGTTGCCAAGTTCTGTGTTCTCTAGCCAGATCAAGAAAGGGAACCTTTATATTAGGGCACAGTTGTGAACATTTTGCAGAAGTTATTGAACATGTTAGATTTACGGGTCGCTGGTTTACAAAAGATTCTTGGGGGGCCCCTCATTTACTGCAGACCTCTTAATGTACATATATGTTCCACATCATCAGAAATGACATTAAATGACATAGCATTACAGTGTGTATCATCAGACTCGGATACGCCTGTCCGTATTTGCTTGATGTTTCAATGTGTAAGCTCAATCAGCGTGTAGTTGTTTGGAATGAGAAGGAGTTGGATGTCGCATCTCACGCTATAGGAGGGGTCTCAGGTTTGGGAAGGAGTTGGATATGACATCTCATATTATAAGTGGGGTCTCAGGTTTGGTATTAGAAGCATTGAGATATCACATCTCATGCTACTGGGAGAATCTCAAGTTTATTGTTGACTGTACTTGGTCCGTCCAGAAGGACATGTATTAAAGAGGTTGGGCTGATAGGAATATGGGGTTGTGTCCAGTCATGTGTGATTGTGATGCCCCAACGGAGGCCTCCGAGTTAGAGCAATACTGGTTCTGAAAATCGCAGCTGACCTGGCCTTTATGCTCACTGTTGCTGATGTTCCATGTGGTTGTTTCTAAATTGATGTCTCAGCCGGTTATGTCGAACAGGGGATTGGCGAGTGGCGGCACAATTGCTATTGATTAAACCGCCCAACCTTTAGTTTTATTCCATTCCGCTTGCAATAGGATTGTAGAGACTGTGTTTTGGTCTATTGTTGTGCTGTATTTTGTGATCTTCCTGGTGGCATGTGTGGGGGAGCGGCGACTCATTATCCAGGTGCTGCTTTATTGCATTCAGTGATTCCTTATCTTATTGCAATCATATCATGTTGAGTTATTAGCCATGTGCTTTCTTCCATTGAACCTGAATTACCCCTTTTGTAGTTACATTGCGGGAATCACTAGCTGTGTGTTGGGTGTTACTTTGTTTTGCGATAGTAATTCATGATTTTGTGATAACCTATGGAGTTTCATATGTGATGTTTGTTCTCATGGCGTTTTTCCACAGGTGTGAAATGACTTTCAATTTATATACCTGTCATGTTAGATGTGTAAGATGCATGTGTGGCTGGAATGTGCATTAAGAACGCCTTGCCTAATCGGAAATGTAATATGAACAGTGCAATCTGGGGTGGCATATCCGAGATGGTCTGGGAAAACTTGTGTCATGTCTTTACTTATGGGGGATTATAAGTGTATTCCAATCTGTTCTACAAAACTTTATGAGTTGTTTGCCATTATTATTGGTGTGTGCTTTTTTCAAATGCGCATGTGGGTACTACGTGAAGGATATATGTTGTCCAGGTGTATTGCTATGTTATTTTTTAGCAGGGGGTCTATTTGATTTTCCTCTTTGAGGCAAGTTCACTCTGCTGTAATGGCAAGGTTAATTGGGCTATTTGCCACCTATCCGCTTCTATTTTTAAACTAATGTGTCTTGGGCCAGGTCTTACTTTGTCATGACTGATGGGTGGTCCCTTCCTATAGAGTGCAGATCTGCGACATCTTCTTGAGTTTGGATGGGGTCTTGTTTTCGCTCTTTGGCTGTTATGGCATTGCATTTGCTGTTTGGATCTCTATACTAGACTTTATTAGTGTGTCCTTGTTGCTTGTGCGATTAATTGATTAGGGGTGTTGTACATATTTAGTCGTTTGCCTATGGCAGAAAGTGAAAATACTTCGGTTTTATGCACTTCGTTTGCCATTAAGGCTATATGCTTACAGGGTGGTGGGGGGAAATTTAAGATCTTTTGCATTTTTGCTCTAGAGTTTCTTTGGTATTTCTTTTTAAAAGTGCTGATTTGTTGCTGTCTCTTTACAGTGTGTCATCTATTTGTGGCCTATATCTAACTTTTCTGTTTGCCTTTTGTCCTCTCGGGACATGGGTTACCGCCTTTTCTTTTACTTTTTCTTTTACTTTCTTTTATTTCCACTTGCTTTATTGCTCTTGACTAACCAGAAAACGTATTTCAGAGAATAGAATAGATTTGTTGATATGAATACTAAAATTGTGGATCATCTCAACATAATCTCGTGGAATGTAAATGTACTTAAGACTGTCACTAAGAGAACTAAAGTGTTGTCTTACTTACGCGCAAATTCTTGTGATATTGCCCTCCTCCAAGAGACACATTGAGTGAGAAACTGAAGCGAGGTTGGGTTGGTGAAACCTTTTTTTTTCAGCTTACACGTCCAGCAAAAGGGGAGTTTCTCTACTGATCAAGAGAAATCTGCCAATATCCATCTTCTCTAGCAAATCGGATGAAGAGGGGAGAGTCATCTGTGTCTTGCTCAAAGTCCAGGATTCAAATTTGCTTGTTTGTAATGTGTATGCACCAAACCTAGATGAGCCAGTTTTCTTTCATGAACTTGTGGCACTGCTTCAAAGCTTTGATGTGGATTCAATTGTACTGGCTGGTGATTTCAACTTGCTGCTAGATCCTGCACTGGATCGCTCAAATGGGGGCTGCTCAGGAAACCCCCCCCCCCCCAAAAAAGCAAGAGATCATTGGATGATCTAATGAAGGAGTTTAACCTGGCTGATATACGGAGACTGCAACACCCGTGTGAAAGGGACTATACGTTTCATTCTCAGTGTCATAACACGTACTCCCGCATTGACTTCATCTTAACCTCAGGACAGGTAACTTCCAGTTGTTGTGATTCTAAAATTGGGCTTATTGCACTGTCGGATCACGCTCCTGTGTCTCTGAACCTCTCTTTACAACACACTTTGATAAAGTCACCACGATGGAGGATGAACTATAACATTCTTAAAAATGAACTTATCAGGGAAGAAATCAAGGATGAACTTGAGAACTTTATCCAGATCAACAAGACTGATTATGTCAAAATCTCTTCCGTATGGGAGGCACTAAAGTGCTTTGCCCGTGGTCTGATTAATAGGACCGGTAAGCAAAGGAAAATGATGGCAAAGGTAATCCAGACACTCTCCAATGAGGCAAGAAGACTGGATAAATTATTTGCGAGCAGCAGAGATGAAGGTTTTAAGAATGATCTGAGGAGAGCCAAGTTTGAACTAAATAAAATAATATCAAGTCAAGTGGACTATGCCCTATTCAGACAAAAAATAAATTAATTTGAGAACAGTGAAAAGGCTGGAAAGTTGCTGCCATACAGACTGAAAATAGCAGAGGGTGATCGTTTCATTTCAGCAATTGCAAATCAAAGCGGTGGAATGGAGACTAAGCAGAGACAAACAAACAAATTGTTTCATGACTTTTATACAAAGCTTTATGAATCAGACCTGATCTGTGATGAGACGGTATTGAACATTTTCTTAATTCTTATGACATACCCCAACTCTCAGATGATCAAATCGGCAAGTCTTGAAGAAGAATTTACAGTGGAAGATATAAAATTGGCTATTTCAAAACTTACCGGGGGTAAGCCGCCTGGTATGGATGGCCTTCCAGGCGAGTTTTACAGAATCCTACTAGAGTTTTCTATACAACTCTTGTGTGATGTCTACAAGGAGGCCGTTGATTCAGGTTTGTTTCCTGGAACGATGTGCCATGCATTGATAACTGTTCTAAAGAAAAAAGACAAGTGTCCCACAAGCTGTGAAAACTACAGGCCGATTAATTGCGATTGTAAAATACTTGCGAAAATGCTGGCAATGCGACTGGAACCAGTGATTACAACTCTAATTCACAAAAACCAGGTCAGATTTGCTACAAGTAGGGCTGTGGCTGATAATATGCGCCGTCTACTGCTGATCAGGTGGAGTGATCCTTCTTGTTCTCTTGCCTGAAGAGGATGCGCTTTGGTGAAAAATATCAGCAGTGGGTACAGCTTTTGTACAGATGCCCATCAGCTAGTGTACTCACCAATGGTCTCATTTCTGATGCATTTACACTCCACAGGGGCACGAGACAGTGTTGTCCTTTCCCCGCTGTGGTTTACCCTGTCTATGGAACCGCTGGCGCTCTGAGAGCGGATGTTAACCTTAAGCCAATAATTGGCAGCGACCGTGACAATTTGCTTTGGTTGTACGCTGACGATCTATTGGTCGCACTCCAAGATCCAGTTAATGGCATACCCCACTTGATGCAAGACATTCATGAATTCCCAATTGTATCTGGCTATAAAATCAATTGAGGCAAGTCTGAAATTTTACCACTTAATAATCTGTGTCTGCATAGTGCTTGTGCACTTTTCCAATTCAGATGGTGTAGTGATCGAACCAAATATTTGGGCATCTGGATTGGTGAAATTGCCAGCGTTGAACTTTGGAATGCTCATCCAAAAATTAACCGTCTGACATAGACAGGTGGGAGCTCTTACATCTGTCCACGTAGGGAAAAATTGATTCCATAAAAATGAACCTAGCTCCTCGAGTGAACTATCTTCTATCTATGTTGCCTATCAAAGTTCCTGGTCTTATTTTCAGAGCAATAGACAAACTTATGCAAAAGTTTATTTGGAATGGAAAGCCATCAAGATTAGCTATTTGGAAATGACAACTCCCATTGAAAAAATGTGGGATTGTTTTACCCAACTTCAGTGAATACCATCTTTCATTTTCAACCCAACATCTCTGTAAATTCCTTGATCCGAATGACGTATGTTCACAGTGTGTGACGTGGGAATGTGGCACTATATCCCAGTTGGAACCCAGAGCTCTGCTGACTTCAAAGAAAAATAACTCAAAGGGAGCAAATACTTTGACCGGTTTTCTACAAGAACGCTGGTGTGATATCTCAAAGCACATGAAGGCAGACGCCTACCTGCATCTGGATGCCTCCATTTGGCTGAATCCAGCCCTGAAATGTCAAGGGAAGGGTTTTTTCTGGCCAGAGTGGTTCCTGGCGGGAATAAAGTACCTCCGTGATCTAATAGATGGAGCAAATTGGATCCTGTATGCACAGCTTTTTGAGTACAGAAAATTGAAAGGCATTGTCAGTGCTTACCTTGGTGGTGATGATTTGTTGGAGTCTATGTTGCAGTTGTGCGGAAGTGCTGCTCATCCTTCTGCTACGATGTACGGATTTCTGAAATCATTCAGGAAGGAAGATTGGCTGCTAGTGATCTGTGCAGAGGAGTTAGGAGAAGAAATTGATGTCTGTTGGCAGCGCTGCTGTAAGAATACCCGATTGGTAAGTCTGGATTGGGGTCTTAGAGCATCACAAATGAAACTGCTCTTTAGGTCCTACTGGACACCAGTCAGGCTGTATAAGAGCCAACTCATGGACAATGAACTCTGTTGGAAATGCAAGGGTGCTAGAGGTTCCCTCAGTCATCTGATATGGTTTTGTCCTAAAACAAAGAAATTCTGGGAGTACATATGTGAGAGGTTGGGACTGGTTTTGAGTTGTACGATTCCCCTTTCAGCTACCTTGCTGATTCTAGAGGCCATATCAAAGATTGATGATATCTCTTTTGGGCAGGCGACTTGGATACTCCGTGCCAGTATGGTCGCTAAGAGGATGATATTGAGATCATGGAAGTCGAACAGCTCCTTTAACATTGATGATTGGGTGGATGAACTTGACTGTTTCAACTTATGAGAAGGCAATTTACAAGAATGCGGATGATATTGAGAGATTCTGGGACATTTGGAACAGGTTCCTGGAGGTCTACAGTTGAATTTCATTTTCTGTAACTGGAAAATGCTCTTGTTGGGTTAATTATTACTTGTAATTTATGTTCAACGTTTCATTATTTTGCATTGATAGTTCCATTGGCTAACCAATTGCTTTCTGGTTCTCTGTCCTTTCCTGATTTCTGACTTTCTTTTACCCTTTTGTTTTTCTTTCATTTCAGAATTGGTTTTTATATACGCTGTTAGTTATTTGCCTAGATAGTGTATATCTGTGCTCACTTATGACGTTTGTATATTGTAATGTTGGAATAAAATTTTAAATAAAAAAAATAATTAAAATGTCTCTAACATTATCCCCACACAGTACACCAGATTAAAATCATTCTAATGCACAAACTGTTCCCACAAAACAAACATTTTTTCAACCTCATTGCACCCAAAACTGGGGTCTCAACGATTCTAAACTCAAACATTCTAAAAACAAGATGCTTTACAGATTCTAGCCCCCAAAAAAACGATATGGCATTTTGCAGCCTTCCTCATGCGGTCATGCTGGATAGCATGCCGCTAGAAACCGCAACTCCAAAGATGCGCTGTGCTGCTGGAAGACCGGAAGACAGTCCATCCACTTTTATAGATTCTAAGGTTGTAGTACAGGATACTAAGCATGCGCAAACTGCTTCCCCCAAGAGGCACTCTGGCGAACTACTACGAAACTTCGAACTTTGCCTTTCCACCCTTCCAAATGCTGGAAACCGCGCATTGCGCTGGACTGCCAGAAGCGACAGAGCAGACCTATCACTCACAAAGATTTCCAAAGCCAGGCTATGAGTCGAGAGCCTCCTGTAGTACAATAAGAGGGGATGAGCCAGCAGGATTAAACAACTATTTGCTGTGGTAACAATCAGCAAGTAATCTTAACAAGGGTTCCTTATATGTCCATGTATAAGGAGGTAATTATGCAGGCCAGAGGTGTCCTGGGCTGCTCTGCAATCCTAAGGCAGTCTTCAGTCCGTCATTAGGAGCACCAGGAGTGTGACCTGCTCTCTAGCATTGGCGTCTTCACAACTGTTCCTGGCGCGCTTTGCCAGCTCTCGTGAGATTTTGCTGTAGTGTGTAATCTCATGAGGTCCCTACACACCTCCCTTCGTTAACCAAGCAAAGTTTATTACATTACAATGTCATCATACTTCACTGGTCTTCTGTGCTCTCCTCTAGGACGATCTTCCTTCCTATCACCGGAGTCATGTCCTTGACTTGCTTCTTGGGATGTTAGACGCCTCTTTTTCTGTCTCTCGCTCTGATTTCTCTCATGGAGGTTTCCAATTCTTGCTCTCTTGTGGCATCTCTGTCTAGGCTCTTACAAGAGGTGAATTCCTCCTGGTTTCTTTCCCCTGTGCGATGCTTCTCAAACATTGCCACAGGCTCCATGTTCCATGTGCGGCCATCCTCTGTGCGAATGTGATTTGTCCCTCTGTGGATGATTTACTGGTTGACTGAACTTTGAACCTGTCGTTTGGTCTTTTGCTCAGTAGTTCTATTTTGATCCAGTCACCTTCCTCGACTTCGCGGCCTTGGGTCTTTCTTCTCTGATAACTCCATCTCTTCATGCACGCTTTGCTGTTTTCCAGCCTCCACACCACTTCTGCCACATCTACTTCATATTTTTTTACTCTGGTCAACCACGGTGCACCAGTGTGGATGCTGCTCTCCTCCCCCTCAGCATTCGAAACGTCTACACTTGGGTGATTCCAATGGGGGCTAATCTGTGGGCCGCAACACCCTCCTAGACTGTTTTGAGTGGATCCATGCCAGAAGCAGTTGCTAACTGGATGGCTCCTTTGATAAACCTACTTGCCCTCTCGACTAGTCCATTGGCTTTGGGATGATAACGCACAACCTTCCTCTGCTGTATGTTGTATTTGTACAGGAATTACTAAATTCCCCATGACACGAGCTGTACTCCGTGACTAAATCTTTGGGGGAGACCTTGCCTCTGAAAAATGGATACGAGGACTTGTATAACAGTAGCTGTAGTAATGTTAGGGACAAATTCTGCTTCCACCCATTTAGACATGTAGTCCACCATCACTAGCTGAACCAATGCTTGGGAACCATTACCTCCAATGAATCTATGAAATCCAACCCCACTTTGTGCCACACCACTTCTGGGATCTCTGTGGGAATCATGGGTGCCCGTCGGGTCTTCGAGCGTTTGTCACTGTTGAGACCCTCGTGTCATCTCTCAACCAAGGAGCATATTTCCTGGTCCATGGCAGGCCACAAGTACGGCTCTCACCCTTCGTCGTGTCATGCTGTTTCCTAAATGCCCCGAGTGGGCCCTGCACAGAATGACTTTTCTCATTCCCACTGGCGGTATTACTTGATCTCCCTTAATGAGCAATCCTTCCACCTCTTCGATTTCTTCGGCCACTTTCCAATACGGCCTTGTGCCTGAAGGTATGCCCTTCTGGCCATCCGTTCCCAACCCACTCTCCAAGTCTCACCATGATGGGGTCTTCACTGTCCTAGTTCCAATGTCCGCCACTTAACTCTAGGACTTCTGGGCCCCCAAGGTCTTGGATGGACACTACAATGCATTCATCTTGCAGAAACGTGGTGGTTTTTTCTTCATTTCCTGGTAACCTTGACATGCAGTGCTCCAGGGCATTTCTCCACCCGGCTATGTGAGTTATTTCAAATGTGTATTCCTGCAGTTTCCCGGGGTGCGTGCCAACCGGGGTGTTGATGACTGTCCCACCTGGACTGAGCATATGAATGAGGGGCTTATGGTCGGTGACCAGTTTGAACTTGGTGCCCCATACGGAAGTTCTGAAGTGCTCAACAGCCCATGCACAGGCCAACATCTTTCTCCACTGTGGAGTAATTCTTCTCAGCCGTGGACAGGGCTTTAGAGGCGAATGCCACAACGTGTTCGGTATCCCTTTCTTCTGGGCGAGTATGGCACCTAACCCACATGCAATGGCATCCATGGAGTTGACTGTATGCCACGGTGGATTGAACAGCTGTAGGCACGGAGCTTCCACAATCTGTCCTTTTATATTCTCTACAGCCTCCTTCTGGGGCTCCTGCCATGTGAACTCAGCAACTTTTTTCAATAGGTTTCTCAGGGGCGTCAAGATTTCTGAAAAATTGGGGATGAACTTGGCATAGTATTCGGCAAGTCCCAGAAACAACCTCACTTCATCCTTGCTGGCTTGCTCTGGAGCCTTGACAATGGCTTGCACCAGGTTTTGTTTGGGGCTTATACCTCGAGAAGAAATTTTGTACCCCAAATATTCAAACTCTGGTGCCCTTAGGACGCACTTTTCAGATCTCAACTTTACTCTGGCATCCTGTAATTTGGTAAGGACTCTTGAGAGTGACATCATGCGTGTATTCATCCGCGGCATAGAGCAATATATCGTCCTGGAAGTAGGACACATTTCCTATGTCACGCAGTAGTAAGTCCATCATGCGCTGAAACGCTGGAGCTGCGAACGACAAACCGAAAGGCATCTTGATGAACCAATATGGGGTGATAAACGCTGTGAGTGGCTTGGATTCTTTGTAAAGATGAATCTGATGATATGCATCCCTCATATCCAGCTTGGAGAACACTCTGGTTTCCTTCATCATGAGGAGGAGTTTGTTTATGCTGCGCTGTGGAAGGGGTAGCTATCAGAAATGAATTATAAGTTAAGGCTGCAGAGGTCTATGTACACCCTCAAGTCTTGTGAGTTTTGCTTATTAAGCAGGACACTGGGGCTCAGCCACTCCGAGGCTACTACCTGTTCAATGGTGCCCTCTGACATTTTTGTTGAGCTTTGTTCCGAGTTTGTCTCTGGCGGTTGCCGACACCGGCCGTACTTTATGCTTTACGGCGACTGCGTTTGCCTTGAGCATTATCTTATGTACAAAGTTCTTGATTTTCCCTGGTCCTTCCGAAAACAGTTTGAGAAAGTTCTCTTTTACCACCGGCACTCTTCCTGTATTGACTGTCAACACTTGATCTTCGGTGCTGGGATCCAATTTCATCTTGAGCTTGGCTTGGTCGTCCCATCCTAGGACTGCTGAGCCTTCTTGTGTGAAGTATACTCTTGTGGTGGTCTCTCTTTCCCATTGAACTCCACCATTCCATTGATATACACTAGTAGGTTTACTGACACCTCCAATAACTGGGTTTGTGGCACGTGCAGAGGATTTCAACTGTTTCGGGGTGCCCATCATTTATTTGTATTTACGTAAGGGCAGTGTTGTCAGATCTGAGCCTAAATCAGCCATGACTCGTCTCCATGCCATTCACTCTAATTGCGCAGTGCAGATTTTCCCTCCTGGCTGTGGGTCTCCCTTCTTCAGATGAGGATTTCCCCATCTGTGCAGTATTCTGCATTAATGTTTGTGACTTTTCGATTCTGCCACCTGCATACCAGTGAAAAGTGTCAACTTTTCTTGCACACAGCATTACTTGGCTCTTGCTGGACATTCTCGGACTTTGCTTAAGTGTTTGGTGCTGGTTCATCTGTGACACTTCAATGGTTCCTTCCGTCCCCACTTCTGTTCTATTGCGTCAGCCACTTGTTTCCCCTTATTCCTAAAGGTGATCGCTTGGACCTCTGCTGGGCCGGAGCATTCTGCATACTCTTTCTGTCGCCCTGCAGTTTCAGCCACTGCTCTCACAATCTATGGCCTTTTCCAATTTGAGTTCCTTCTTTAAAATAAATGTGTCTTGCACTTTTCTGCTGTTGGTGTGGACAGAACATATATCGCAGATCAATCCTTCTGCATTATTGCCTAAGTTGCACAGTGCCGCTAATTCGCTCTGCTTGGTAACGTAGTCAATGTGTTCTGACACTTCTTGTTTGCGATTGTAGAAACGTATCCTGTGCAGTACAGTATTTTCTTTGCTGGAAAAGCACTTAGTAATTCTTCCGACGGCCTCTTTGTATATGTTGTCATTTTCATACACCCCTGTTTCGGGCATAAGGCCTGCAAACACTCTTTGACCTTCCACCCCAGCACACTTAATAACATGTCTCTGTGCCCTGCAGCGGTGTACCCGCACCTCTTAGTGCTTCCAGGTAAGTTGTGAACAGGGGATGCCATTGTGGCCATGGAATTGCAGGCCTACCTGGTGTTTGCAGAAATCGCAGAGGCGGTGTTGCTCCTTGCACGATGATGTGCAGGTTCCAGTCTTGATCCTTGTCCCCAAATATGTAGTATAATAAGAGGGGATGAGCCAGCAGGATTAAACAACTTTATTTGGTGTGGTAACAATCAGCAAGTAATGTTAACAAGGGTTCCTTATACGACCATAGATGAAGTAAGAATGCAGGACAAAGGTGTCCTGGGCTGTTCTGTAGTCTTGAGGCAGTCTTCAGTGTCCCATTAGGAGGAGCGCCAGGAGCACAAACTGCACCATAGCATTGGCGCCTTCACAACTGTTCCTGGCACGCTGGTTCATGCACGAAGTCTTGCGAGCTTTGCCGTTGCACGTACTCCTGCAACGTCCCTACACATCCACTCAGGGCAGGGCTAGAAGTAGTCATTGTATGGAGGAGAATTATTTAACTCAACCGAAAAAATCCTCAGATTAGCCCTTTTTTTATAATAAAACAAGAAATAACCTGTGTAGCTTGTGAGAGGTGGAGCTTAGCTCAGACATTTCTCGTGTTCAATAGAACTACTTGACTGTCGCTGTAGGGTAATTGGGGCATATCGGGTCATCACTGCGAACTGGAAATTTCTGAAAACGAAAATGTAAAAGGTCGACCTGTGTGTGAGGGGGGGCTAGGGGTGCGGCTAGTGGGGTTTAGGGTTGAAAATAAATATAAGGAGAGCATGGGGGCTGCAGGGGTCTCCCCCCTGGAAATAGCTGCTGCAAAATGTTAGACTATAAATATTCTCCATTTTTCTTTTCAACATTACAAATTTGTAGTGATCGCATAGATCGAAAAAGGGGTACAAATGTCTGGGGGGGGGAGAGATTCCCATTTAAAGCAAAGTAAGTGACATGAACAACTTTTGGGTGGGCAATAAAAGCTCACTGAACTCTGTAGAAGCATTCAGAGCAGAGCGTTGGTTAACTGGGACAAAAGTCAAGATGCTAACTGAGATACTTTGTGAAGGGCTACCCTAATGAGTACGCATTTCTGAAAAGGATCGAAATTTGGTTTGCAATTATGAGTATGGCACTAGCACTAATCAGGTCAAGATTGTAAAGAATGCCCGACTGACCGCATATGTCACCTGTTGATGGGTTTAAAACAATTGAAAATGCATACGCAGGGTATGTTTATTGTCCATGTCTGAATGATAAAACATTTAATGAAGCAGCCTCCAAATTGAGACCCAGCAGAATATTTGAACTGCAACTCCTATTTCCCCTCACCATGCAGAAAAGCAGACTATGTTCAGGCAGTCTGGGCAATTTCCCAAGCTATCACTACACAATTCTCTTTCGTGTGCGTCTTAAAGTGATCAAAGTACAGTGGTGTAAAACAGGAGAATGTTACATTCGCATTATGTTGCATTCTGGGCTTTGTAGTTTTCCACGCAGGCTGTGTCAGTAAAGCCAAAATGATATTTTTTTTGGCTTACCGAGTTTCTGTAAGGGTTTACCTATGTAAAGTTGCTTTACTAGGTTGTATAGTCTACCAAGTAATACCAAGTTAACCATATTTTAATCCTTGAAAGAACAAAAATATGTGTACAATGTAAAGCTCAGAATGTATGTGGGCAGGGGCCTAAATTGTAGAGTGGGATCAAATCCTGGCTTCGCTGCTTACCCAAAGTGGGTGACCCTGCGCAAATGTATTCTCACTGTGACTTTACTGCAAACATCAGAGTTGATTAAAGTCACACAATTTGAAAAAGATACTTCCCAACAATGAGCCAGATTTAATGATTTTGGGGCGGGGGGGAGAGTCACCTATAATTGAGTTATTGTTCAACAGGCCCTTCCTCGTTCCAATCAATATCACTTGATTAAACCAGCAGCTAAATATACTCACCAGCCAGTCAGTCAGGGCACCGGAGACTAGTATATTGGGGTGACTGCAGCAGACTAGCATTAATGTCCTCCCTGGTTGCTGTCAATCACTGAAGTTGCTTGGAAGTGATGCACAGAACACAAGAAACTCTTGGATATGCCAGGCTATGCTAGGCTGTTCTAAGTCTTGTGTAGCAAACCAGCCATTCTCACAGGTTCGTTTGAGTTTTATGCTCCGCAAAAGATGGGGGCAGAGGACCAGCACAGAAGCAGGCACAGCAGGGCGAGGTTACTTTGTTGCAGTGTTGAAGTGTGCAGATCTGAAAAGATCAGGCTTCAGGCTTTCTGTGGTGAATACGTTTTAGATTGTGGGTTGTCTAGAGTAGTGGTTATTCTAAGCAGCAGGTTGCAAATGTACATTTTTTGTGTGGTTGCCTGTGGCATCTGTCAGAGTGGTGTTTAATGAGTGGGGTCTATCTGTGCTGGAGTAGTGTGGTGAATAGGGACATTTACATTAGGCACGCGTCTTTGGGTAGTGTACGTTCCATTGTGTAACCTGTGTTTCAGTGCCAGAGTTGTGTCGAGATGTGTTCATGGTTGCGGTGGGAGGTAGAATTATTTTGGAGGTTATTGTTAACGTGTCTTGCCCAACATTCCACCCAATAACTGGGGTGGGGCAACCTTTTCCCTTTGTAAAAATCACAGCTGTTTGCATTTATTGGGTTTTTTTTCTCCCGCTTTTACGACTGGTTAGCCCATATTATGGGAGGTTAGGCTAGGTGATGCTACGTCTGCGACACTGTTAAGACGGATTTCTGAACTCTGTCCTGGTGGCGCAGAAGTTCAGAAGGCCAACCTAATTACTTGGAACAGGGTAACCTCTGGACAAGCCAGACCAATCAAGGTAGCGATCGCGGCGGTCAAGACTAGGTCTCAAGAGGGGTGAGTGTGACTGAAAGCCCACAGTGAGCACACAAAGCAAGAGCGCTTACAAACTACTCCAAACAGTTGTTTATATCAAAAATAGATACACATTTATTATAAGGCCTTGAAACTAATAACCACAGTAAAAGCAGCAATATACAACGATATTAAACCAACACATACACTATCCACCCAATATATATACAGAATACACAGTTTCACAGCATTAGCAGCACGAAATATGTTATCCACCTGCAGGGGAAGGAAAACAGGCAGTGCGAACCAATGCGAGTGATATGTCCGCCTTCTGAGGCCCCTAACTGGATGGTAGTCCAATCCCTACGAAGAGTGGAGCCTAGCGCTCAAAAGTACCTGCACACGCCGGTGCCAATGGGCAGAAGGTGAAGCTCTTCGGAGGACGTTGAACAGCTCTGTAGGGAGCTCTAATGAAGGAGAACACGGTCCGCGACTCTAGCGCAGCCTCCACTGTGAGGCAGAAGCAGGGCGTGAGTACGGACAAGGGGTGCTGTATTTACAGCGGGGAAAAGCAAGGGGCACTGCAGGAGGGCGACCAGATCCTAGCTAATCTACTCACCGGTCCCCGAAGCAAGCAGGCCCGAGCTTCTCCTCGATAGATACAGCTTCTGGCAGGTTCTGAAGAGCAGGGAACGTCTCGTCGTCGTGCAGAGTAAAAAGACGTCCCGATCGAAGAAACAAGCACAGTTTTGTCGCCACAGCAGGGCAACGGAACGGCCGGGTGTATTCAAGCCAAACGAGCACTGCTCACCTCTAGCTTAGGACTGCTAAGCAAACGAAGCGTGTGAGCATGCCCCGGACTCAGAATACCACCCAACCTGTCGGCGATTACAGAGCAGGCCTCCTTAGTAAGCTGGTCAGTCAACTGGATGGCCCAGAGACACTTCCGAAGGCTTACAGCAGGAGTTGATGAAGGTGCCGGGAATAGCTGGTCCTGCTATTCCAATAGGTCGAAGCGCCAGTACAGGCCTTCTTGTTCGATCTTAGGTGGAAAGGGCTTCACCGGACGACAGCAATGAGGAGCAGAAGTTCTTCAGGGGGTCACCAGCGATTCCTCGGTCCAGCCTCGTGTTCGCAGGATACTTGGCTCCTGTATCCCTGGGTTCGTAAGAACTCAGGAGATCGACATGGTAGTGGTGTTTCCAGCTCCCTCTTATCCACGGTTCCCTTCGCGCCAAAACGGAGGGGAGCCAATGGGAGATCCGCTCATCAACACACATACCATACGTGGACCAATCACGGACCACAGTGGTCCCAGGCATTCACACCACCCTAGACTCTCTGGCACCCAGGATGTGTATTGGGACCAGACAGCCCAGCCCACATCCTGGGGGCACTCAAACGACATGTAGAAGCCCGCGAAAGCAACCGTGTTTCGCGGGAAACTACATGCCCAAATAAGGAAGGCCCCGGGTCGCCTGACCCGGGGGAAGGTAAAGGGAGCAAGACGGACAGTGGACGAGACAAAGGAGCCTCGTGGTCCGGCCATTTTGGGTAGCCGGGCCACCCTTTTGTGTTCGCGGCAAAAAGGTGCTCAGAACGGCAAAAGGAGCTCAAAATAAACCAAATGATCGCTGCCACCAGCCCAGTCCCTGAATGACTTGCACCGATCCAAAAACCATCCTATAAGAGTGTCTAGGGTCTGTAGAAGGCTAGAGACCCAAGAGAGCTGTAACTTAGCTTACAGTGCCCTCTTGTGTCGTGTTGCACTAAAATGGCGACACGATAAAAGAAACTACGGGAAACAGCGTTCCCCGGTACTGACTGTCTTAAGGGCATGTCAGTTTCCCCGTAAGAAAGGAGCGAAAGCCCAGAGGAGTACAGCAGAAGGCTGCACTTCTCTGGCAAAGTCAAGAAAACAGGTTGAAAACAATAGCAAAAAGTTTAGGGGTTGCCACATGGAAGGAAAGTTCCCTACAATAACGAAATCTTTCCTAACACTCGCCCCTCCCAGACTATGGACAGGGGGAACTAATCCACCCCTGGATGAGTCTCTTGTTCAGGTCGGTAAAACATTCTGGACAACCCATCAGCATTGCTATGTTGGACACCTGGCCTATGCTCAATAGTGAAGTCGAAGCCTTGTAGACTTATGGACCACCTAAGCAACTTTGGATTCTCCCCCTTCATGTTCATTAGCCACTTTAACGGCTTATGGTCAGTCTGCACAGTGAAGTGGGTCCCATAGAGGTAGGGCCGCAGCTTCCTTAGGGCCCACACAACAGAGAAACATTCTTTCTCTACCGTGGACCATCTGAGCTCTCTGTCCTTAAGCTGGCGACTAATAAAACCGATAGGGTGTTCCTTACCCTTCTCATCTACTTGTGATAGTACAGCTCCTATCCCAGTGTCAGAGGCATCCGTCTGCACGATAAAAGGTCTTTGATAATCAGGGGCCCTGAGCACAGGGGCCTGGCACAAGGAGTCTTTCAAGCCATTGAAGGCCTTCTCACACTCGTCAGTCCAAGTTACCTTCTTGGGTTTCTTCGGAGTTGTGAGGGCAGTCAGAGGAGCAGCTATGGTGCCATAGTCTGCCATAAAATTGCGGTAATAACCCGTGAGTCCTAAGAAGGCTCTCACTTGGGTTTGTGTAGTGGGGGTAGGCCAGTCTTGTACTGCTTGTACTTTACTGGGGAGAGGCTGTATCCTTCCTCCACCTACTTCATGCCCAAGGTAAACCACTGAGCCTTGTCCAATCTGGCATTTACTCGCCTTTATGGTCAAGTGGGCTTTCTGAAGAGCCTGGAGCACAATCCCGAGGTGTTTCACATGGTCTTCCCAGGTGGCACTGAAAACTGCTATATCGTCCAGATATGCAAGACAGAATTCGTCCAACCCATTCAACACATGATTCACAAGCCTCTGGAAAGTGGCAGGTGCATTCTTCAATCCGAACGGCATTACCCGGAATTGGTAAAGCCCGTCGGGAGTTGAAAATGCTGTCTTCTCCTTGGCATGTTCTGCTAAAGCTACTTGCCAATAGCCCGCAGTCAGGTCAAACGTGCTGAGGTACTTGGAGGCACCCAAGGTATCCACCAGCTCGTCAGTTCGAGGCAAGGGGTGAGCGTCTGTCTTGGTGACAGCATTCAGAGCCCTGTAATCCACGCAGAACCTCAATTCAGAAGTGCCTGCTTTTGGAACCAGAACCACAGGACTGGACCAAGGACTACTAGAGGGTTCAATCACCCCAAGGTCTAACATCTTGTTGACCTCGGTCTTAATATAAGACCGTACTTTATCCGACATCCTGTATCCCCTACTTTTGGTAGGTACACTGTCTCCTGTGTCAATGTTATGTTTGCACCAAGGTGTCAAACCAGGCGACTGTGAAAACAGGGGGGAAAACTGCCTAAGCAAACTTTTCACCTCAGCCTGCTGATCAGAAGTCAGGTGAGGGGCCACTCGGACACCCTCAACGGAGCTATCTGAAGGACCGCTTTGGAACAGGTCGGGAAGAGGTTCTGACTCCTCTTCCTCAACGTCTGACGCCAGTAGCAGTGCTGCGATTTCGACTCTTGGGACGAAAGCCTTCAGCCTATTTACGTGGAACACTTTTGGAGCCTGTCCAGGCCTTCCAAGGTCCACTAAATAGTTCACCTCACCCAGGGGCTCCACCACTGTGTAAGGGCCTGACCATTTGTCCTGTAAAGCGCGAGGCCTTATAGGGTTCATGATCAGGACTTGCTGACCAGGGGTAAAGTGAATTAAGGAAGCTTTCTGGTCGTACCAATGTTTCACCAGCGCTTGTCCGGCCTTCAACTTTTCACTAGCCAAGCCCATCAGGAGTACCATCCGTTTTCTGAGCCCTAGCACATAGTCAACTACATTGGTAGTAACAGGGGGAGTGGGCATTTCCCATCCCTCTTTGACGATGGCTAAGGGTCCCCGTACGGGATGACCGAACAGAAGTTCGAAGGGGCTGAAGCCAACACCCTCCTGTGGTACCTCTCTGTAGGCAAACAACAAGCATGGTAAAAGAAGGTCCCATTTCCTCCTCTGGGGCTCCTCCAGAGCCCCAATCATGCTCTTTAGCGTTCTGTTGAAACGCTCCACCAGACCATTGGTCTGGGGGTGGTATGCAGAAGAGAACTTGTAGGTGACCCCACATTCTTTCCACATAGCCTGCATATACTTCGACATAAAGTTGCTGCCACGATCTGACACAACTTCTTTAGGGAAGCCAACCCTAGTAAATATGCCGAGTAAAGCTTTTGCAACTGACTTGGCAGTTACAGTCTTTAATGGGATGGCCTCAGGATACCTGGTTGCATGGTCGACCAGCACCAGGATAAACCTATTGCCTGAGGATGTTTGCGGGTCAAGGGGACCAACGATGTCGATCCCTACCCTTTCAAATGGTACCCCCACAACTGGGAGCGGTACCAACGGAGCTTGGATTGTCGCGCCAACCTTACCAGACAACTGGCAGGAGGCACAACTCCTGCAGTGACTTTCTACTTGCACCCCCATCTTGGGCCAGTAGAAGTGCATGGATAACCTTTGCTTGGTCCTCTTCATACCAAGGTGACCAGCAAGGGGAACTTCATGCGCCAACTGCAGGAGGAAGGGTCTAACAGAAAGGGGAACCACCAACCTCCTATGGTCTCCTTCTGTAGACTCTGTGGGCTCACTGTACAGGAGTCCACCTTCCCAATAAATCCGATGCTTCCCAGGAGGTTCACCCTCAAGCTGGGAGCAGGCCTGTCTCCTTAGGCCTTCCAGAGATGGGCACTCACGTTGGCCCTTACTGAAGTCGTCCCTATCAGGACCTCCTTCAACTAACAAGTCTTTTAGTTCAGGATGGTCGTTGGGGTCGAACACTTCAGGCATCGCCACCTCCTCGTCAGGCTCGGGCGATTGACCAACTCCCTCCACCGCAGTGGTAGGCGAGCTCGGGGGAATATTCTCTTTCCCCCGTCGGGACTTGTTGACTCCTTTCGCCTTGGGTTTCCCCTTCGGCTGGGGCGGCGTATTGGACTTGGCCAATGCTGCCCGTGCTTGAGACCGTGTGTAGGGTCTTTCGGCAGTGTCTCCTACGAGCCCTAGAGCTCTGAGATCATTGCCCAACAAGACCTTTCCCGGGACGTTTCTCTGAATGCTCACTGGAATCCTAACTGCTGTACCATTTAAAGTTAGATTAACAGGGATCACGGGAAACATACGGAGGGGGCCGTCAGCCAACTTAGTGGGCATCAGAGTAGCTCTGGCAACTTCCTCTGAGTCTACCAAGGTAGAATCCACTACAGTTCGACTGCACCCACTATCCCTAAGAGCCGGAGTATCCACTCCATTGATCAGCACACTGTCTTTAAAGTAGTGCTTGGTATTATCCGGAATCCTAGCATACGCCTCTGCGACTTTAGGCTCCCAGGACCCCAGGGACACTAAAACTACCTCAGCCTCTATTCCGCTGGGAAATGAGTCTGAGGAGAAGGATGCTCCTGTAATCTCTTCTTCCTCGTAGGAGGAGAAGGCCAGATTAGCGGAGTGGACCCCCAAAGGTCTAACCTTACAACGGGGATCCCCCTTCACATGGTCAGTTGCTCCACAAGAAAAACAAGCCCCATTGGGTCTGTTTACGTAGGGAGGCTTATTATAACCAGAGTTCTGTTTCGGAGGCGAACCTCCACTACCCTGTGAGTTCTCGGATGGCTTACCCTTATTTTTCTTTTTGTGGCCCTTATGGGAAGAAGATTTAGCAGATTCCCCACCCTCCACATCTTTGGACTTTTTCCCTTCCTCCTGCTTACCAGGATGAGTTTTGTCCTTATGGGACACTCGATGTGACACCCATAAATCTGCTGCAATGGCCAGCTTCTTAGGATCTATCTCCTTCGAATCGGCCAAATGCTGCTTAAGCTCCGGGGAAGAAGAAGCAAAAATGTGTTCCAGCATGACCAGATTGATCATGCCTTCGAAGGTAGAAACCTTATAACCTTCAACCCAGCCAGTCAAGTTTTTCAGGGACTCAGCTACATACGACACCCAAGTACCACCTTCCTTTTTCTTATACTCTCTAAACCTTTTCAAATATTGGGTCGGAGTCTTCCCAAACTTTAAAATGAGAGTCTGCTTCAACATTGCAAAATCAGCGCGCTCAGCCTTCGACATTTCCATAATGGCACTGCAACCAGAATGGGGCAGTCTGCTGAGTAACCATGCAATCTTATCCGCATTATCAACCTCTTGAACCTCGCATGCATACTCAAACGCATTTAACCAGTCCATAATGTCATTTCGTTCCTCATACACACTGAGCAGATCTTTTGGAAACCGTGGATGAGAGGAAGCCCCAGAACCATGTCCAGGACCCTTGGACCCATTTGCGAACTGAAGCTTGGCCAGTTCCAACTGGTGATCCCTGTCTTTTTGTTTTTCTGCCTGGTCGATTTTCAGTTTGGCTATGCTGAATTCAAGCTCCTGCTGCCTAAACCGCAGCTCTTGCTTCTTGAATTCAAGCATAGCCTCCCCATCAACACTGGCAGAGGAAACGTTAGACATTACATCCTCCCTGTCCTCGTGGTCGTGATGGATCAGTGCAGCGGCAGAACCGTCGGTTCTGCCAGTGAGAGCAGCCCCACCACCTTCTGCACTGTCCTCGGAAGTTATAGCGTCAAGCTGCGCTTCTTGCCACGCCACGATTCTCTGGATCATTTCCAATTTAGTGCCTTGAGAGGAAACCCCTCTCTCCGCACACATCTTCTTCAATGTTTCAGATTTCGAAGCATTTAAGGTTAATAAAGTATTCGTTTCCATACTGTCGATAGGACTATGGCCTTTTTAACGTTATATTCAATACTTTACTGCGTGTCCTGGTTGGAATAACCTGAAAACGCCCTAGCTCGTGCGCAACACTGGATACCTTCAGTCGTATCCCACCGCTGTACACCAATTTGTTAAGACGGATTTCTGAACTCTGTCCTGGTGGCGCAGAAGTTCAGAAGGCCAACCTAATTACTTGGAACAGGGTAACCTCTGGACAAGCCAGACCAATCAAGGTAGCGATCGCGGCGGTCAAGACTAGGTCTCAAGAGGGGTGAGTGTGACTGAAAGCCCACAGTGAGCACACAAAGCAAGAGCGCTTACAAACTACTCCAAACAGTTGTTTATATCAAAAATAGATACACATTTATTATAAGGCCTTGAAACTAATAACCACAGTAAAAGCAGCAATATACAACGATATTAAACCAACACATACACTATCCACCCAATATATATACAGAATACACAGTTTCACAGCATTAGCAGCACGAAATATGTTATCCACCTGCAGGGGAAGGAAAACAGGCAGTGCGAACCAATGCGAGTGATATGTCCGCCTTCTGAGGCCCCTAACTGGATGGTAGTCCAATCCCTACGAAGAGTGGAGCCTAGCGCTCAAAAGTACCTGCACACGCCGGTGCCAATGGGCAGAAGGTGAAGCTCTTCGGAGGACGTTGAACAGCTCTGTAGGGAGCTCTAATGAAGGAGAACACGGTCCGCGACTCTAGCGCAGCCTCCACTGTGAGGCAGAAGCAGGGCGTGAGTACGGACAAGGGGTGCTGTATTTACAGCGGGGAAAAGCAAGGGGCACTGCAGGAGGGCGACCAGATCCTAGCTAATCTACTCACCGGTCCCCGAAGCAAGCAGGCCCGAGCTTCTCCTCGATAGATACAGCTTCTGGCAGGTTCTGAAGAGCAGGGAACGTCTCGTCGTCGTGCAGAGTAAAAAGACGTCCCGATCGAAGAAACAAGCACAGTTTTGTCGCCACAGCAGGGCAACGGAACGGCCGGGTGTATTCAAGCCAAACGAGCACTGCTCACCTCTAGCTTAGGACTGCTAAGCAAACGAAGCGTGTGAGCATGCCCCGGACTCAGAATACCACCCAACCTGTCGGCGATTACAGAGCAGGCCTCCTTAGTAAGCTGGTCAGTCAACTGGATGGCCCAGAGACACTTCCGAAGGCTTACAGCAGGAGTTGATGAAGGTGCCGGGAATAGCTGGTCCTGCTATTCCAATAGGTCGAAGCGCCAGTACAGGCCTTCTTGTTCGATCTTAGGTGGAAAGGGCTTCACCGGACGACAGCAATGAGGAGCAGAAGTTCTTCAGGGGGTCACCAGCGATTCCTCGGTCCAGCCTCGTGTTCGCAGGATACTTGGCTCCTGTATCCCTGGGTTCGTAAGAACTCAGGAGATCGACATGGTAGTGGTGTTTCCAGCTCCCTCTTATCCACGGTTCCCTTCGCGCCAAAACGGAGGGGAGCCAATGGGAGATCCGCTCATCAACACACATACCATACGTGGACCAATCACGGACCACAGTGGTCCCAGGCATTCACACCACCCTAGACTCTCTGGCACCCAGGATGTGTATTGGGACCAGACAGCCCAGCCCACATCCTGGGGGCACTCAAACGACATGTAGAAGCCCGCGAAAGCAACCGTGTTTCGCGGGAAACTACATGCCCAAATAAGGAAGGCCCCGGGTCGCCTGACCCGGGGGAAGGTAAAGGGAGCAAGACGGACAGTGGACGAGACAAAGGAGCCTCGTGGTCCGGCCATTTTGGGTAGCCGGGCCACCCTTTTGTGTTCGCGGCAAAAAGGTGCTCAGAACGGCAAAAGGAGCTCAAAATAAACCAAATGATCGCTGCCACCAGCCCAGTCCCTGAATGACTTGCACCGATCCAAAAACCATCCTATAAGAGTGTCTAGGGTCTGTAGAAGGCTAGAGACCCAAGAGAGCTGTAACTTAGCTTACAGTGCCCTCTTGTGTCGTGTTGCACTAAAATGGCGACACGATAAAAGAAACTACGGGAAACAGCGTTCCCCGGTACTGACTGTCTTAAGGGCATGTCAGTTTCCCCGTAAGAAAGGAGCGAAAGCCCAGAGGAGTACAGCAGAAGGCTGCACTTCTCTGGCAAAGTCAAGAAAACAGGTTGAAAACAATAGCAAAAAGTTTAGGGGTTGCCACATGGAAGGAAAGTTCCCTACAATAACGAAATCTTTCCTAACAGACACTATTAAACAAGGAGGGAACGAACAGGGGAAGGGCAGTTGATGTACAAGAATAAACGAGTTAGACGTTAAACCCCCGTCTGTGCGTTATTGGTCGCAGGCCCAGTGTGCAAGACGCAACAGTGTGTGCACATGCAAGTGTTTGGATGTAGCAGGAGCGTAACTTGTAGTCACCGAGCAACAGGATGTAAAACTGGGGACAGCGTAAGCATAGATTGAAACGGACTGCAGTATTTTTTCCAGGCACTAGCAACATAAAAGGTGGGCAAAGCGAGCAAACCTTGTTGAGACATGTCTCAGGTTTCATGTTGGTACAAGCAGGAAGAAAACAATGTTTTGCAGTGGCAATGCTGGCATATAGCGTTAAGACCAACGTCATTATCTCTGGCCACAAAAAGCATGAAAGGTAGGGAAGACCTCATGATCCAATTTCTTCCTGCACTACCTCTGCCTGTGCAGACTATTACCGTCTCAGAATTTCAAGGGCTCTGAGCGACTTTTTTCACCCATGTTCCCACCCTCCTTGAGCGCTTTGAAACACTTGCCTGTGTATAGGCGCTATATCAATAAACAATACCATACCATTTGGCCAAAAAGTGCTTAAAACCATGCCCATGCTGCCTACGTTGATGAGGCGCCTCAGTCTTGCTCCTTGAGGGCCGCCAGCGTCAACACCTGTTGCTAACTGCTCCAGTGGACTTGCTGGTGACCTGGCATCTATTGAAGAGATATGTTACATTCAGAACAGAGTAGAGGTTCTCCATTGTTCAATTTTTTCCTGCAAAATGCCCAATTTGAACCCATAATTTAAAAGGGTTTTTAAGGAGCATCATTCAAACCCTTAGTAGATTAGTGAATGGGTGCTCGGCTCGCTTGAGTCCGTTCAGCGAAAACCTTTACACCCTTGCACTTTTACAAACTCAACTGCTGCAATGGCTTTAGTCTCTGGTGGCATTCTCTGAGGGGAAGCTCATGTAGATGACTTGTAATGTCTTGTCACCTTGTTTAACCAAATATTGACAGAACACAGTTCTACCTTCAATGACCGCCCCCCCCCCTCCCTCCTTCCCTCCCCAGAACCCCTCACTAGCGTGCAGGATTCACCCTGAACATATGCAACTGACGATGGTGAAGAAACACTGAAAAAGCAGTGATTCGAAAAAATCAATAACTGAAAAGTAGGCAAGGCAAAGATGGAGGCTAAGTAGTGCCCTCAGTCAGGCACGCAACACTGTTGGGCTAATTAGGATCTACCACGCATCTCCTCAAAATGCTGGTCCGTTAGGGAACGGTCCCGCTTGCCTTCGGCACAGCCATTGACGGGACAATATACCGATTCAATATTTTGCCACACACATTGTTGTTGTTATCAACAGCAACTTTCTTATGCCTGAATGTTTAGGCAATGGCCGCTTTGATGTGACATGTCCAAAGGAAAGACCCCCGCATGGCTCTAGTTACGCATTAAAGCCCTGTCCTTTCCCAAGACCATACAATTGAGTAGCACAACAATGCTCCCAGTTAAAGATTAGTTTATTTCCATAAGGTATAGTAACTTACCATGCAATCAGGAGGTTGCTTTTATGTGGATAGCCAATTGTTCTTAACATTATGCCTAACAGCAAGAAGGATGCATGTGACAAACATTCCAGGTGACCTTAAAGTGCTGGAAGTACAGCAGTGTAAAACCGGAGATTTAGCATTCTGGGACTCGTAGTTTTCCATTCAAGATGCCAAAACTAAAAGCTACAATTCTATTATTTTGGTTTAAAATGTTTCTTAAATGATTGACCTACATTCAGGTTGCTTTACCATTTGATTTGTGATTTTGCAAGTAAAATCTATCAGATAGTAAACGAAAGCCAAAGCTTAAATGTGTGCCATGTAGAGCTCAGAAAGCACGGCCAAGTGCGTACATTGCACAGAGGGTTGCAAAACCAGCTTTTCTGCTTAATAAAAGTGTTTGGTCCTAGGCAAATGTATGCTCCGTGACTAAACTGTAAAAAAGAGATCAGTCTTTGAAAGGGATTCATTACACACCATCAGAATACAATGGAGCGATTTAATGACTTTAGGGACCAAACGGCCCTGCTGCAGTTCCAGATGACTTTGTGACCCATCAGTCGTTGCAATGAATGTCCTCTCTTGTTCCCCGTCACCGAAGTTGCTTGTGTGGTCCACAGTTCCGCCCCACTTTGCGGTGTGCTGTGATGCCGTATTTGAGCCTTGTATCGCATACCATCTGTCATTAGGGACTGCAAAAGGTGGGATAGCAGGAGAGTGTAGGCCAGTGGGAGTAGGCCAAGCTTGCATTCTTGCAAGCAGATGTGTGAACATGGGAATAGATGGAGCTCTTTGGGATGTGCACGTTCTAGATCTTCTCCGATCTTCTCTGAAGGTAGCCAACAAGAGCCCCAGGTTGCTATTGTAAGTTGTGTGGTGGTCTGCAGTGTTGGTGGATTAGTGTGGCGTTTAGGGAAATTGAGTATAAATCCATGTCTTCTGGTGGTGTGCGCTCCATTGTGTAGCCTGTGTTGTGCAGTGTTGGAGGTCTGTGTCGAGATGCGATGCCAGTTAGAGTGGGAGGTAAAATGATTGTGAGGCGTTTAACGTTACCATACTTCGCCAACAGACCACCCACTACCACTGTGGACATTCTTTTTTTTTTTAATTTGGAAACATCACAGTTGATCCCAGTTACTTGCGTATATCCATGCAAAGCATCCTCGGTCTGGCTGTGACGCCTTATTATAATGGTATGTGAGGTTAGGCCAAGAGATGGCAGGTCAGGAGACGACTTGCAACCACACAAATTCAGGGCCCACATTTTCCAGCAAGTTGCCCGGGACCTACCCACAGACACCTTAAAGACACAGCTGTAGGGATGGGGATCATGGTACAATGCAGCTGACCTGCACCATGAACGACCAGCTGACAAAGGCAACCATGCATGTCCCGGGAGGATAGCTCAGCGGCAACGTTCTCGCATTTGAAGCAAGACGACACGAAGCAACACAGGTTCTATCCCCGGGTACGCGCTAAGAAACCTCTGGGTATTTAAGTGCGTTATAAATACGAACTAAGAAAATAAAATATACATTTTTAAAAATTACGCAACTAAAACAAAATTCCTGTAACAGCGCCTCGATGCCCACGGGCTGTGTGAGCGCTTTAAAAATGCAAAATAAATAAATGCACCCAAGCATTACCATGCTGGCAAGTACAATTAAAAATGGGACTTTGGTTTTTAAATATGTTTGTGGGCAACGTCACTGGTCCAAAGTGCTTTATAATGCACCATTTGCAGCCACCTTGACACTCATTCCTGTCAACATTGCTTAGGGAGAATGAGAAGAGGGCCTCAGACAAGTTTGCTTTGCCCACAAATAGTCTCTGAAGGTATCCCCCTACCCAACATTAGACGCATTATCAACCCTCTCACCAACAAACAAAAAGTCTAGTTGCATTCCTTCCCTCTGTTGCAAATGCATGGGAGAATAATTGGCAACATTTACAAACTCGGTGGTCTTTTGCTGCTCCCTTCTAGGAGCACATCACTCTACCCTGTTCTTGCCTTGTGCAAATAGGGAATTTTATAGCATTTAAATAGCGCTTGCGTCTCCCACAGCCCTCTTCAAAGCACTGCAAAGCTAGATTTGGGGAACCTTGGCACCGAACAGCCCAGCTTTCACCAGGATATTGGAACCACATGTTGCTTTTCTGTATTAGAAGGCGTTTTAATATCTGTCTTGCAACACTTTACGTTCTTTGTTATAAATGTAATTTGGCAAGGGAATCCACGAAGCTAAAAATCGCCCTTTGTAGAGTGCATACAAAAGAAATGCATACAAGAGTAAAGGAAAATTGTCACCATTGTACGAAATATACGTATGTAAAAGTCGCTGGCTTTAATCTAGCGCATAAGAACGCATAGGTTCATGTCGAAGCACTCTTACTGTTGGCAAATAAGGAAAGCGAGACACACACGGCGGTAAAGAGATTTGGCCGAGGATCAAACAACGCGGTCAAGTGGGGAAGCTGGGCTTAGAACTCGGGTTTCCCGATTCTGCACGTGACCATTGCACAACTAGGTCTCCACCACAAGCTTGCACAGCCTTTCGGCACGCTTCGATTTCCCAAACCTGTAAAGGACTGAGAGGGTCACGCCCGACTAGGCCATGATGCCAACGTGGTGTCCATCCATCCACCCACCCACCCACCCACCCACCCACCCATCCACCCATCCATCCATCCATCCATCCACCCACCCACCCGGGCAAGAATAGGAAAGGCAGTGCCAGCCTGTGCTGCAATAACCTTACTATTTAGGAAGACCATGCAGTTCCACTGCAGAGGAATGTGGCTCACTGGATGGATTTCAGTCAAAATGTCCAAGGAGCACGCCTGCTACGCCAACTCGGTTAAAATATGTATAAGAAAAGAAAAGAAAAAAAAAATCGACGACTACTCCCTTTCTTTTTCCCCCCATAGAGAAAAACGGGTTTTCCATTGAACGCGCGCAGTGTGAAACCCACAGGACGGATATGCACCAAATTAGGAACAGTTTTGGCACACAGCACTTTAGATGTGCCTTTTGTTGGTTTGGGCTAAAATTGTGCAGTACTTTGCAAATAACTCAGAAGGGGGGGGGGGTGCGCCCCAGTGCCAACAATCGGTTATATAGCTTGAAATGGGGCAGCGCATCAGTGTGGATTTTCAGACATGAAGACACCATTTTGTTTTTCCTGGTTCGAGCCATTCCCGCGGTAACCTCTTGTGAAGACGTAAAGAAAAGGGCTCCAAATGAAACTTGGAGGAGGGTAAAGGATGGTTTCATATCAGGGTAGAGGTGGGGAGGAGGAAAGAGGAGCACGCGTGTAGTGGCAGAGTTATGGGTGCACTGGGGACCCTGTTTTTTCCCCAGACTGTTCAATGGAATCCCACAGAAATGTTGCAACATGCACTGAAGAACGTCGGGTGAACCGTTAAGGGAAAAGTAGGTAATGGGAGTGTCCGTGAAAATGTACAAATGGGGAAGGGGGAATTTGAAAGGGGGGAGTGTCACAGTGATAAAAAAAAATCCCGTAATCCCACTGTACATTTAGGCAGGAACCAAGGGAGGGTCTAACAAATATAAAATAAATAAAAAACTTCTAAATGTATGGTAATATATGGGCACATCCCCAAAATAAGTTGGTGAGATGTGATCATTTAATTGTGAGGGGGTATGGGCCTCAGCTGCAGGCCTGGCCCGCTGACCATGGCCACGTTAGTTTAGTCTATTTGGTGCAATGTAAACAGTGGACACAGCCGAAGGCCGTTGCCAGTGGAATATTGTACCTCACTAGGCAGGTGGATATGGGCCACAGTAGGTGCACCGACTTACTGCGCATGGGGAGGGATATAGATTGTGGTCGTAGGTCACAGGCCTCAGTATTTCTGCCTTTTTGTTGCAATTTGGACCGTATACACAGCTCAAACACATGGCTGCCATCCGTGGCCAGTGGGATCTGGTTACTTACTAGGTAGTGGGGTTACTTACTAAGAGGGGGGGGGTGTAGGCGATAGGCCATGGCGGAATGCCACGGCCAGTGCGCCTCAGTCTTTTATAATAATTGGTGCAAAAGGACAGTGCCAGTGGGACCTGTGGGATATACAACATACAACACTTAAAATTCAGTGAAAGCACTTTAGTTCGTACACAGAAGTGGCTCCGATTGATCTGAATGAAACCCATGACGTTTAGTGTTGGTATGGGAAGTGAAGATCTTAACTCAGTCTGTGCCATTATTCAGCCCACTAACACATACATAACATCACAGCAGGGATCAACAATGAGATATCATGGGCAAGATCTACAGGGGGGTCGGGGCGGGCGTCAGAGTTAAAATTGACATTAGTTCCCCACATCTGCAGAATTTTATGGGTTTTGTTGCAAAAGATCTTAACTGTATATCAACTAAAGGTTTCTCGCGGACTACATACACAAACACTGACAATGCCAATAGTTTAGTCAGTCGCATGCCAAGTAGAGTCTCAAATTCGGCATTAAACTTCATTCCATTACTAAAACGACAGCAATTAAGTTAAACTGTTAAGAGATAATCATTAAAATGCACCAAACAGACACTTCAAACAAACGAGCAGGACACAAATTAACATTCCGTCAAGCCTCCGACATCTGGGTTTCTTTCCAATAGAGAGCAGAGGCAACCAATCCCAGAGAAGCAATCCACAGAATGTTCACCATTTAGCCAATCACAATGCCAGAACTATTCCAAAGGTGGTAATAAGGACACATCACCGGGGACAAGGTTTAGTCCTATGCATTTGCCATCTACCAGTAATTCGATCATAGTTTTTCTTCCACAATATGTTGCTAAAGCACACTGCTCAGCCGAAACCTAAAAACTGGGTATTTAGTAACAGACAATGACGCCTTAGCAGATATGGGGCCAGATTACAGAAACTTTGCGCCAAGGCAAGGGCAACGTTGCACGGTATTAGCACTAGGGCAGAGTTTGCCCTATTTTTTAAAACAGTGGCACACACTAGAAAACTACTGCACTAGGACCAGGGCAACTTGGCATATTAAAAAGCACCAGGGCAAAAATTGCCCTATTACAAAAAAGATGCATTTCTATTGTGTTTTTGCAACAGGGCAACGTTTGCCCTAGTGCTAATACGGAATGGTATTAGCACTAGGGCAAACTTTGCCCTGATGCAAAAATGGAGCAAAAATGTATCTATTTTGCACTAGGGCAATTTTTGCCCTGGTGCTTTTAATATGTGATACTGCCCTTGTCACGGTGCATTAGTTTTCTAGTGTTTGCCACTGTTTTTTACAAATAGAGCAAACTCTGCCCTAGTGCTAATACCGTGCAACTTTGCCCTTGCCTTGGCGCAAAGTTTCTGTAATCTGGCCGCTGAAGTGCTAGTTTATAAACTGGTGTTGTATTGTTTTGAAGTAAGAACCAACAATTGTTCCACCTCGGAATATTATATCAAGAGGACCTTTAAAATGTTGATGCTTTTCAGAGGCCCACGAGGGTTGGACTGGGCAAGTCTGTCATTGGAAGGGATTCCACTTGTTCTGGAAGATAGTTTTTTCATGAAACCCCTCACCGGAGGACAGTTATTTAAGTCCGAACCCGACCAGGGGAGGTACTGGGCTGGAACAAAACGAAGCTCTGCATCAGCAAATTTGGTCTTTTTCCGATTTGCATTCCAAGGAGGTCCATTGCCCAAAACCCTGGGTTAGTGAGCCCAGAAGTCTCCGAGATGAGCTCCCGGGCCAGTGGCTCCTCGTCATCCATAAGCAGCACTCTGGGTACTCATGGTAAGGGAGGGACCTAGTGAAAAACGAACGAGCTCTGTGCGGGAACTGCCCGAGCCCCACATCCATAGACCGACATTGCCCAAATGTGTAACTAAGTCTCATGGTTTCCAGACATTTTTCTGTTAGCGTGAGTAGTGTGACAAGTATAAGCAGAGAGCCCAGTTTGCATTCCTTGCTCAGATGGCTTTCATGATTGAATCACTATCGCAGAAATATTTCAAATGCACATTTGTGACAATTCTTCCGTCCCTAAAATGTAGTTTGCATTTGTGCAAATTGCCAGGACTCCAGTCTTTCCTGCAGTTGCCGCAAGATGGTTCCTAAATAAGACAATAAAGCCAGTGGAGAAGGTGTACACAATGCTGACCCAAATAGCTCAGCAACCCCAAGTGACCTGTTCAAGGAGTCTGATTGCAGCCAGAAAGCTGTACAAATGCACAGTAATGGATTGTCCAAGGACTGGTACTTGCTTGGAAAGTTTGCAATTTCCTTGAAGGCCCTCCAGAATGGTTTAGATCGTGGCCGGAGACCTCAGCTGTGGAAGGGTTAGGTTATTGAAATTTATACCACACTCCACCGCCAATTGCAAGGTCTCCATGTGCTCTTGTCAGTTCTGTAAGGCGGGGGGAAATGCCTCAGGTTAGTGGGGACAGATAGCTTTGCTGATGTGTTGATGCAAGCAGGTCAAAGAAGCCCGAGCTCTGTGGGGTTGTGGGGCAGTTTCTATGTTGTCACTTCTCCCCGAGAGGGATTCTCTTTCAACGAGGCCAGAGAAGTGAGGCCACTACCCGATAGTCCCCCTGGGGGTGGTGCACATTCATGGAGAGATTTGACAGGGACAAACATCTAGTGAGAACATGGATGATCACCTGCAATCTATCCCTCATGGGCCCCCACACATTTTATTCCACCTCAATGCCTCGCTACCCCATGTATGCGTGTAATGCCATCAGTCTAGCAGACACTGCGACTAAGTGTCCAGACTACTAGAGTGAGACTCGTATGACAGACTGATGTGAGGAGGAGACACAGAACTATAAAGACTGGGAACAGAAACATACGCAAGCATACTAGTTCTCGACGTGAGGCCAATAGACAAAGCAGTATAAAAAGTGAAGGACAACACCACTTGTCAAGCCATCCCTGGAGGTGCAGAGATGGGACTTTTTGACACAGGACGGTGGACTCCACATTATAAGGACAATCTGACAACCTCGTTAGTACTTGCGTTGAGGCAGGGAAACCCATCTTAGAGATGGAGAAAGGTAGGTTTTCTCTATTTCCTTAACTAGTAAAAAGTCTATAGCAATCACTATGCCACCTGTGTGTCAGTCTCCTCCTTCTGCACCCTTTGTGTTCCGTACCAGGATCACAGAGGCATGCATGTCCGAAGGGAAGCCTTGTGTGCCCAGGGTGCATGGTCCTGGGGTGTGGTGTGGAAGTTGGTTGTAGGGGTGTAGTGTTCTGATATTTGATGTCTGTTGTGAGGGGCATTCAATTGCTATGTGTGTGTGTCTTAGTTGGTATTTTGGGTTGTAATGTGGAATTTGATTTCTTGGGTTAGTGCAGGGACAATGAGAGACCTCGATGGACAGGCTACCCTGGAACTACCTACAGCAGATCATAACAGGGCAGAGCAAGGTATACAAAAAGGACATGGAAGTCATCACAATGCATTAGAAGTTACAGAATCAGAATGTCCTCACCATGCTCGTAGGACTAACATCTTGCAGAGGCATCCCATTTCGCAGTCTGAGGTCTCACCTTTGTTGGTTGTCGTGGTCACATACATTTTAACATTCCTGCCACAGGGATCTGGGAATTGGCAGGTGCGGGAAGAGGGAAGCCTGGAGACTCCACTTACTGCCGTAGGCTAGATACCAACAAGTCATGCGAGGCAAGAACTTGTGGTTCAGAGAAATAGCTTCTTGAAATATGAAGGCCCTCTCCCCCCCAGAACCCCTTTCAACTTACTTAGTGTTTGAGTTGGCAGGCTGAATGCCATCTCAAAACTCATTAAATTGCTTATTGGCCAGCTGGGAATTTTGCCCATCAGTGCATTACACAGTCACTGTCAGACTGGGCGGGGGCAGAATTCCTGTTTGTTTCTCTCTCGCTCTCTCAAGTCTTCCCCAGTGTCTCCCACAATCATCAAACTCCTCTCAAACAATCAACACAAGTCCAGGTCAAAATGGAATCCCTGCCACCAGTCACCCATCACCTGGCTTTGCAGCCATTCCATAACTCAGAATAATGCAGACATGTCTTGATGCTGGATTGAGGAGCAGAAAAAAAAAAAGGAGTCTGGATTCCTTAAAGTGCCCCATGAAGCTGGGTGCCTCATCCCTATGGCCTAATGGGGTGCAATGGCTGCAGGAAGATTGAAGAGAAGCATGTTGATTGAGAAAAAGATGGGTTAGGTGGGGGAATTGGATGAGTGGACCAGTACCACTGCAGTGTCTCCTGCCCCTTACTTGGCACTGCTCTGTGCTCCTATTTATTTATCTGTAATGCACCGGAGCCCGTAGCCATCAGGGCGCAGAGAAGGAGGGGGGTAAAACCAATGTCGGAAAAGAAAAGCCCAACATGAATTTATTTAAACAAGCAAAGCTCTCTAGGAACTAATCTCTTATTAAAGATTAGTCCATAGGCGCCCCTCTGCAAGAACGACCACTGCTAAATGACCTGTTCTTTGGGAAGTACCCACTCGAGAGTCTGCAGCCACACTTTAGCTCACTGTACCTTTCACAGAAGGGAAATATCCATTTGCTGATCAGTCTTTGCCATAGCATTTCGGTACTGGACTGCCCATGTGGGCGGGGCAAAGATTGATATGCAAATGGGCAATTCCTATCTGTGAAAGGTACAGTGAGCTAAATTGTGGCTGCAGACTCTAGAGTGGGTACCATCCCATAGAACAGGCCCTTTTTGCCGTGTTCGTTCTCAGAGGGGCGCCCATGACATTTTTTGACTGATATATTATTAGGAGCTGCGTTTCCAAAGCTAGGGAGAAGTTAAGAGATCACCACATGCACAAGATTTGATCTGCCCCTACCGAGATTTACCCGCAGTCAGGAAGGAACCACCTCAACCGTCAAAAGCGATTTGCACCGGCAACGGGTGATTAGGGGAGACTGGTCGGCTTTTTTAGAGCAAGAAGTTTGTGCCCAATATTTAAACTTTAGCACAAGTTGGCATAATTTGTGGGATGAGTGTCAAATATGGAGCTTGCTTACTTTTGAAGCTTGTTCCAAAAGCTACAAACATACCCGGGTTTCATTATGGGGGTTCCTTTTGGTTTCCTGGTCATTTTCTGTCTTATGACAGGCAGGCCCTCCCTGGGGCCCATCTTGACCGCGCCTAACTAATTGCAGGCCCATCCTGACTGCATATTGCCGGCCTTTTCTTAATACACTGGCCTGGTGTGCTCGGCAGCTTTACTGCCGCCTCTTCATTGCCCACCTCCCCCCCTCCGAACCCCTTTTGACTGTACAAGTTTTGCTTTCCAACTTTGGTTCTGAACTTCTTTGCACCCATATTCTTGTTGAAGCAATTTTGAGGGATTATGTGCTATAGCAGGGGTCTGCAGCGTGTGTCTCTGCAGATGTTTTGGACTAGGACTCCCATGATCCCTCACCATTAGTTATGTGGTCTATGGCTAATGGCAGTTGGAGTGCAAAACATCTGGAGAGCAAAAGGTTGCAAACGTGTGTGCTAGAGGTTGCCACAGGACATTAGGCCATGGAGTTTATTTCGGAGGCAGATCCTTAAAAAGGACTGACCTATAAAGAAAAGGATACATCTTCCCAACAATGAAGCAGGTAGGGCAGGACAGGTGTCATTCACATGGAGTGGGAAGGCCCAAGGACTTCAGAGAAGCTTCCCCTTTCCATGCTGTCCAGGAAGCCTCCTCCGTTTGGGGCAGCCTTTAGGGATAATAGGAATCACAGGAGTCGGTCCAGCAAAAACATGCATCATGAACTGTTAGGGAGACCGAACATCCCGGTGTTGTAGGACTGTCCTGGAATTGGGAGTTCAGGGTCCCCCCCAGGCCCCCCTACCGAGAGTTTTTCCATTTGAAAAAAGCATGATCTCGAAAAGAAATGGGTTGCAAATCCCCACCCTTTCAGATAACCACCATACCACTAACCTCCTGTGCCCAGCCCTACAGATAAAGGGTGTATCGACCACTTTAACTCCCCAAAAATGGGCAAATACAAAAAATGAAAATAGAGAGCAAAACTACTCCCAACAAAAAAATGGGAAACAGACACATGACCATGTGTCACCACTTTCACTCACACAGCTCCATGGATATGTTAGTACCAGCATTGCATGTAGTACCACAGGAAGAAACGGCTAGTACGTCGTGATCGGAAGAAGCAAACATGCATTTATAATTTGTATTCATAACTCGGTGCAAAGAAAGAATTATTACAAAAATATTTCCGTTTCTCAGGTACTCGCTTATAAAATACTCATAGGGAATTGGACTTACATTTTTACGCCCAACTTAAAAAAAAAAAAAATAGGGAGTAAAACACTTGCACCAAAATCTTGTCTGGAGCACTGCCTGTGTGACAGCAACTGCTTTGGAAATCGTTCACCACATGCCTGGAATATCGCAGCTGAAGCTCCAATGGAGTGAAGGGAACATCTCAGGGGATGCACACAGGCAATGTTCGGATACCCCCCCCCCCAATCCCTCAACTCCACTACTAAAGTATAGTCCTGGCAGCCACTGTCAAACGTTAATCCTACGTGTACGTTGTTGGCCAGTCCGGGTTTTTAGTTTGGGCTATTAGGTGGTGCTTGCAGGGGGTACAGAGAAGTATATTTTCCAGAGTTCAGAGTAAGAATTGCAGAGAGGGCAGACTCCAGGTGGGGGTCTCTGGATGCATGGCTCACGGTTATGGTACGATGAGTAGTGCCCAGTCATTTGCATGACATGGGCATCGTGAAGCAAAGTCACAGCTAGGCAGTAATTACACTGGGCAGCAGGGAGCAAAACCGCAGAGGAGCCATATTACTATGGATACTGCCCCGGGCAGAAGGACCCTGCCCCGCAACAGACCTCACCACCTTCCCCCTACTCCACACAGCTGGAGCCACACCAGCCCTCTCCAAACAGACACCCCCGCATTACGAACTGAGTAAGAAACTATGGATAGCTATTAATGCTCATCGCCACCCAGTCTTGGGGGGAAGGGAGAACTTGCTACACCGCCATTTCCCAGGCTAACACTCCCAGAATTGGAGAAAGCGCACCTGCTACACATAGCGACTGTGTATCAAGGGTAGTACAGCTCTTTCCGTAGCTGCATAGTAGGCATAGTACGGCTGAGCTAAACTAGCCGGTCCAGAGCCACTTACGTCGCAAGACTTATTCCCCCTCACACACACACACACACACGCACACACACACACACACACTACAGTTAGACTAACCCATACTATAACGCCCTCCCCCAAAACCCCCTCCCCGTGCAAGCAGTGCATAGCGCCAATATCTGCCAAAGCGATTTTAAGCAGGCAAAGTAGAGGACTCGTCCTAATGGCACAAGCACTTCAAAAGCAGCGACGTGACCACTGGCATCCCCAAGACTTTGCCAAGCCATTGCTTTTCTTACAGCCCACCTTTAAAAGAATAGTCTTTTTATTATATGTTAATGCTCCGCTTATAACATTTAAATTCAGGTTTCTTCCTGGCATAGCTACAAAAAGGAAAACCTGACCCAGAAATACCGCAAGTCAGCAAGCATGGCACGGAGGGTTGGCACGAGACGCGGGCAGCGAAGGCTTCGGCTTAATAGCCATGGGCAATGGTGCAGCCTCAGCCACTTCCAGGAATTGAGAGCCAATTCCTTGTGACCTCACCGACCCGCCGCCCCTCCCCCCTTCTCCCGCCCCCGAGAGAGTGATCCCAGTCTGGAACCTGGACTAAAACCAGAAGGGCAAGAGAATGGCACACAACCAAGCAATAGAAGATGGGAAAAAAAACATGAAAAAAAAACCAGGGCTAGTGGGAACCTTCATGTCAACCATCCTCCGCAAACACCAAGAAATACATATTTCATAATAAGCACTCCAGAAGCGTCATCCACATATTAACCCCAACATGGCCATCTTGCCCAAAAGGAAACTATAAACCAGCCTTTGGGCCCAAAAGCACGTCAAGAATCCAAGAATGACCCTGGTCGGTGGCATGGTCTATGCGCATTTTATGTTAGTGAGTTTTCAGCACCCCAGAATTGGAGAAAGCGCACCTGCTACACATAGCGACTGTGTATCGGGTGCCTCCAACCACACAGGAAAACAGGGCGCGTACAGGACAGGTTGACTATGCCCCCTGGTCCAAGGGCAAAGTAAGGGGGAAGTGAAGTGGAAGAAGTGGACACGCATGGTGTGTGTGCAACCTCCACGGTACAATTTAGCACTAATGATGAACTATAAGCCAGAAACGCGATTTAACACCAACAGTGCTAACTTGCACCACCCATTGCAACGGGTGCCCCCGCCAATCCGTCGGCCCGCCGTCAGAGCCTGTAACTTGACCGGAGAGAGCCTGAGCAGTCAATCGCGCCAGGGCAGGACCGGTCATATTTTAGACCAGGGAGAGAGCCGCCGCCCCCACACCCGCGAGTTCATTTCAGGCCCTCGAGGACTGCGCAGGGCGCCCTTCACGCGCACAGCTTTAGGGGTTAACGGGAGTAAGCGCGTGACACAACAAGTTATGCTTGGCAGCAAGCCTAGAAAAGCTGTCCCAAGTGAGGGAGGATGAGCAGGCCGCCTGCCGTGGCAAGGGCCACCTCGGAGTCAGGAAGGGGGAGCCCTTCGAGACGAGACTGGGAGATCATGGGGGGCCGTTAGAACCCTCGGACGTGGCTGACCCTGCGTTAGCCGAGACCAAGAAATGGCCCAGTAGAGCCCAAGGAACGCACTCTGATGGACGTGTGCGGACTCTGCCAGAATCAGAGGCGGGAACATCTTGTGCAAGACACCCTGGTGGACTTGGACTCATGCTTTATGTCAACACATGGTCTGTGCTCAATCTGTGCTGGCAGAGTGAAAGCACAAGGCAGGCACATCTGGTGCACAGAACCAGGCAAGCCGAGGAGTCCCTGGTTCTCCAACCAGTTCTGTGACCCTAGTGTTGTTGACAAACCTTCCAGAAATGGAGTCAATTGACCCCTAGTCATTCAGAAACGGACACCTTCCTGAATTTGATACACCCTCGGTGACCATTTCAGTTGTAATGTGTTTCTACTGGATCCTACTTATTAAATAATACAAACGGAAAAAACATACACATCTACATGCAGCAGCAACAGGTTGCACCACGATTTGTCCGACTAGAGAAACTAGTGTCTAGGCCCGTGTAGACAGGCTAAAGTGCAGGTTTTTATTCACACAGTAGAACTACTACATATCCTAAGCCTACAGCCATCTCTAGCGGTCACAACCGGCAAAGCTATGCACATTGGACCACTGTATATCCTAAGCCAACAACTCCCTCTAGCCGAACATTTTGTGAGTTTGGGCAGCCTCTACTGCGCATGACGGCATCGGACAAACATACATCTGGGCTTTTATTATTGTTAGATACCTGCAAGACTACTTGATTTAAACACTGCAAGCTAGAAAATCATATCCAAACAAAGCTCAATGTTAGGTCCTTTGTAAAAGTAAATAAAAAAAAACCGCAAATGGACAGTGCATGGAAATTGAAATCATGCTCATTTATAGCAAGTAGGTTAACAGCAAAGCCTTTTATTGGGGAAGTCCGGTTATGGAAAGGCCCATACGCCTGCCCTGTGCTTAAAGTATGACTGTTTCATACTGCAATCCAATTCATTTGTGACAGTGCATCACAAGGGTGCCTATTTATTTCCTGCCACTTCTACAGGTTATCAGATTGTCAAAGTATATGCTAGAAACTGGATCCTGTAGAAGTCAAATGACAGCCTAATCAATTTACAGCAAAGTGGGCGGTCTCCTGCTTTTCATTTGAAAGTATGGTGTCCTGGTATATATCCCAGATAATATTGTCTAAAGAGTTTCCAATGTGACCCATGTACTTCAACTGGATACAGTAGAAACCATTTCTTAAAATGTCAATACGAAGTTTACTAGGATGAGCCGTTTGCAGCCGGCCTGGAACGACGAGGTTTTATAAATCTCCTGATTCCACTTTGAAGTTTTAGTAGTGACGTTGGTCTACGTTCGGGTACTGGGCTTTTCTACTGCACCAAACCACTGCCGCAGTAGTCTCCAAGCACAGTACGTGACTGCATTGTAATTGCTCATTTATAACTCGCCGAATACCGGGAGTGGTTTCTAAATGAGGGATCAGGATTCCAACCTGTGTTGCGCTGCATTGTCTTGCTTCCAAGACAAACGTGTTGCCCCCGAGCTAGCCTTCCTCCTTTAATTCACAGGCCAAGGCGTTCTGCCAGCATTAGCAGACCTTAGCCTGCTGGAATAAAAACAATGAATGCAAGGGCGATAAGAGGATGGGAAAGTGGAAAACAGGTCACTGCAAACACAGGAAGGGAGAGATGCAGTGAAGAAAGAACATTTTGTGACATCAGGGATGCAGGTCAGTCCTGTTCAGTGGACCATGGTCTGCCAACGGAAGACCAATAGGTCTAAACGTTTTGCAATAGGTCGATTGTGTTTCCAAGGCGGATTTTAGGAATTGTAATGCTAGATGCACAAGTGGCTCGAGAGTGCTCTCAGACAAACCTAGATGTTTGGTGGCTTAAATGCCTAGCTGTCTCTATACTTAGTAACCCTGGTTAAACTCCAAAATGTTAAATCTGAATGCCAAGTCTGAGCCAAGAGTGGCCTATTCAAAGGCTAGTGGGTGCATGCAGGTGAATGTTGTTGGCAAAAGAAGGTATGGGAATGGAGAGACCAAATAGGTCTGGCACATGGATGTAAGAAAGGTCATCAATTAAGAGCTTGTTCTACGTCACATGCTAAGCTTTACTTTAGCTCAAGGTTAGGTTGGGTGGTGCCTAACTTGGAGTGAGGCTTTCAGAGTATGTTAATACTCAGCCTTCCAGGGTGATCAAATATGTCTTGAGCCCCCTATACCAGATGTGTATATTAGACTATGTGAAAGGCGGAGGGGGATATGGAACCAAACAGGGCAGTTAATGTGAGAAGGGCCAGATGTCTGGCCTTCCTCACGTTATGTTGTTATCCTGTGCACTGCACGACCCATCCTCTCCCCGACAACATCTGTAGACAGCGCCATGAAAGCTCCATTCTGTCCCTCGCCAAGCACTATCCCCCCCCTTTCCCTCCTTCACACTTCTCTTCATCCCTCTTTACTTCAGACCTTTTTGGAAAAGTCAATTGCAAAGCAAAACTAAAAGGGTTTGCCAATGTTTGTTTAATTTTCCAATAGGACTCAATAATGTGGCCAATGTTTCATATACTCCCAGTTTTAGCAGCTAAGTGGACTGAGGCACAGAGAGAGGCAGTGATCTGCCCAGGACCGAACAATTTTGGTGAATTCATCTCTCCCGTTTACAAACTATAAACCAGCACCTAAAGTTGGACAGAAAAATGAATGGTTATACTGTGAAACCCTACCAAGAATCCCACACAAATATGTATTTAGCCAACTGAAGAGAAACAATTGGCATACCTTTGTTTGACCTGTGGGCAGGATACTGCATATCATTTTTAGAGACCCATACTCCAGGGAAACTCCCCCACCCAAGGACAGCATCACAGACTTTCAAATTAAAGGGGCCTCGAGCTGTGCAGGGGGGGCATGACTGGAGCTGCCCCCATGTTGGCAGTCAGCAGTCTAACCGAGCAATATATTCCATTACAGATTTAGTTCTGGGACTTTAAAAATGCACTTTGAAGCGCTTGCCTAAAATCTGCATTGGCTGGATCCATTCTGGCTGTCACTTCCTTAGAGGTGTACAGAAGTGTCATCACCTTGTTGCCTCAACTTCAAGGGGGACCTGCTACTTTAATCAGTAACCACAGAGACCTCCATTAACCAGGGACCCCATTTGATCCACAGACAGGACTATGGGTGGAACCTGGTATTACATGTTTTCACCCCTTTACCTTTTCTGTTGCAAAGCACTTTGGTTATGACCTCATGCATACTAGAGATTGCTGGTGGGGACCCAGGATTGGATCATTAAGGTAGGCTTTAGCCTACACCAACCCCTGTAGTCCATTTGGGTTTAAAAGAGGGCCAAACCCCCGTTTCGGCAGATCAAGACTTTGCAAGCAGTAGCAAGAAGAACTCCCCATTGGACCCTGGCTGAAGGTGCAGCCTACCTTACATCTTCTGCCAGGGAAGGAAGGCCAGGACCTCCAAAGAGGGAAGCAAGATCCCTTCCCTAGACATCTCCCAGGGAACAGAGGCAGATACCAAATCCAGAGGACCCTCCAGCAGCTCCAGAGCTTTTACCCAGCCAGCACACAGCATGACCTGCTAGGCTCTGCAGCAAGCTTCCTAGATAGGAAGTGCCGGTAGGTCTCTGAGCCCAAAACCAGGGACAAGGCAACTGCCTGCAATACTCCTCAGCTTGAGCCGTCCACCTTGGAGGAAAACACAAGCCCAATGAAGAAGCTGGGAGCAGTGCCTTGACGAGCATCTACCGACGTCCACCTTAAAGGACATTGCTGAGCCAGTGAAGTTCCTCGAGCTGTAACCAACTGCAGTGCTGACCATTGTCAAGCTGCAGTCGCTTAAAGACAGATGTCTCAACCAGTGCTTCAGAACCGCCGATCAGCACAGAGACAAAAATTCCTGACCCCGAGCCACTGTGTAGGCCAGCCTGCAGCCGTTCGTCCATCTTCACTCGCCGAACCATCTTGCCGCCTGATACCCACACAGCTGACTCCCATCTTCAACTCTGTCCCAGGAGCCTCCAAAGAGCCCTGAAGCCAACCCGGTCGAGCACCAAGAAAACCTACAGCACAAAGTACATTGTGGTTCGGTCCCCCTGGTCTGCCCCTAGAAACATTAAGACCCATTGATCCCTTTGTGCTGAAGCCAAGTAACCATAATCTGTTGTGGTTAATATTGATACCGACTACCCTCCTGTCAGTATCAAGAGTGCATCCCTTTTCCTTCTTTGAAACCGCCTGTCCTCTGTATTCCTTTACAGGGTGAGTGGTATTTCATGGTGTTGCTAGAACTGTCTGTTGTGATATAAATATAATAGATATTTTTTTACACAACCTTGACGTAACAGTCCCTTTCATCTATGGGTAATAATTGTATTTTTGCTGTGTTGCAACCAACCAACGATCTTTCGCAGATAAGCCTGCCGTCCATTCAACATTACCAAAATTGGACAAGGAGGTTTACAATTTCTTGTGTTTTCAATCGGTTCGGATCCCTTCTGGTGTACTAGCGGTGTGGGGCCGATTGATGGTTTAGAAACAAATATTCATCCCTGGGCCACTGGTGCCCGGAAGTTGATTAGTCAAACAGATTTAGTCAACGTAGTTGTAACTCAGGAAGAGCCGACTGTAACCAGCATACTGGAAGAGCATGAAGTTTTAAGAGTGGCCCAGAGCATGTACAAAGGCTCCAAGTGGCAGTTGAAGATTACCGTGGGGATGGATCATTGCAGCAACCCACAGGCTGCCTTCGGGCCGAGTCATCTACACCGATGTGGGTTTAAAAGGTGTTCAGCAGTACTTTCTGGTCGAAGGTGGAAGGTCATGAAGTCAAATCACCACAGGGGCTCCTTTGCTTCAAAATACCACCGAATGTCAAAAAGGGAAGACATTTTCTAGTCTTCTGGGAAATGTCTTTGATGAAGAGATACTTGCAGAGCTTCAGTTGTGGGTACTAGCAGCTTTAAAGTGGAGGCTTGAATGGCTCGCATCCACCTGCTTCTGCAGAAAGTGGTGAAGGGCAATAGACAATCAAGGCAACAGCACTCATGCAATCTTCAGCTCTCTGCTTAGACATTTCATACAATGGCGCCTTCCAAGTGGAGGGTGCCACTATCTCGCTTTGAGGCGATCTGCTGAAAAGTATGAGGAGGATAGACATGAAAAGGAGCGAGTAGCGACTTAGGGCAGAATAACCCATTTAAAGAACCAGAGTGTTGAAGTAAAAAAATAAAAGGACATTTTAACAACCATAGCCCAAGCACATAATTGAACCCAACCTCTGATCTGGTTCCTGATGTTTTGCAGTACTTGCGTACGAGAATCGCCAATATCTAATATGCTTCCTAAAAGACGTGCCAAATGTAAGAGGAGTTACGCAGGACCAGAAGGCAGGGGTCCCCTTCGCCTCCTACCAAGTCCTCGACAGACACTCCTCATGACAGCGTGCACTGAATTGGGGTTCAAAGCTGGAGTGGCAATCTTGTAGTTAGAATGGCGAGTGTCTTCTCAATCTTTCCTAAAAAGGGCATATGGGTTATTGGGCAATAGTTTGCTAGGTTGCCTGGGGTTGCCTGGCCTTATTTGTAGTAAGCTGAAGATCGGGCTGATTCAAAGCCATCAGGTACGATGAGTTGAGTAAGCAAGTCATTAACGCGGAGGAAAAGAGGGCCTGCACTGCCTTTGCTGTTCAACATGGAGGTGTGGAGGACATAGCCGTCATAGGAGGCCACCTTGAGGGCAGCAAATCTGAAAGCTTTTCAATGCTAGGGTTATCAATTCTGATCATCTTGGGACATAGTGTGGAGGGATGGTGGGAACCTCCAGGGGGAGGAGTCTGAGTATTTGAGTGTGCCACAGTTAATAGATTATGCATCTTTCTTCCTCCAAAAAGCCCAGTCATAACCTTCATAGCCAATAGGAATCACTCATTTCTTGGATCCATGCATCAATTTGGCATTAACGTTTGCCGCTTTACAAAGCGTTTGAAGATCGTACAGTCTTTAAAATAAGCAAAGATTTGCTGAATGCTTACTAATGCCTTTTTTCTGTTCTTTTCCCTTTTCCTTAGGAAGCGGCGTGCCGGGATGGGAATGACACCGCCGAAGATGCCCGCAGAACAGAAGAAGCGATGAATGATGGGCAGAAGTGCCGCAAGGTAAGGCTGTTCCTAACAGTGTTCTTGCAGGAGCTGAGCGCAGAAGAAAAATTCAGGCCTACTGGAGACCGATCCGTACACTGAGTGTCACGCTGCAGGTGCAGAAGACAGAAAGCAGGTTTCTCAGCCTGGGCGTGGCTTAAATAGTCCCTGGGTAATCCCAGGTGTCTCTGGGCTGAACCACACCCAGAAAAGACTAGACTGCAAATGCAGTTCTGGGAATCAAAATATGTGGGGGCATCCAGCTTGTCCCCATCAAAGCACTACAAGTCCAATCCCCAATGTTATCCTATGGGAGTGAGTGAGTCTGGTGCCACAAGCGCCAAGTCTGACTCCAAGTGGGTCTTTGGAGGTATGGAGAGGCCCTTGAGGGCCTTGTAGGTTTTCGTGGCCTGGCTCCAGCCTGACATCTTGGAGGGCTGAGGACATGAGGGGCAGGAATCATGACACTCACGAGACAAATGATAGAGTAAGTGCTAATGGACATTAATAGGGAGGGAGAGGAGAGGGAAGGTGGATGAGAAAGACAGGCAGCTACAATTACTATGCCTGACGGCAATTGAGGTAGTAGCAGAATTTAACAAGAGGAGGGGCGGGATGGGGATGGGAAGAAGGAGAGGGCAGGAGGATGAGAAAGACAGGCGGCTACAAATGACTATGCCTGATGGCAATTGAGGTAGTTTTGGAATTTAGCAAGAGGAAGGGAGGAGGAATAAGGGTGAAGGAGGAGGAGAATGACAGAACAAGTAACCAACATACTAGGCCAGATGACCTTTCAGAGTAGTGCTGGAGGGGGGGGGGGAGAACAACAACAGATGGGGGACACAGACAGGCAATTATACTGGTCAGGAGGCAAGTATGAAATAGCAAAGTGCTAGAGAACGGAGAGGGGGATAAGGGGGGCAACATCACATCAAGGGAGACACGAGGGGGTGGGGCGCACACAACCATCATGGGGGTGGAGGGGGCGCACACAATCATCATAGGGGTGGAGGGGGCACACAAAGCCTTCATGGGGGGCACACATACCCATACTAGGGGGCAACAAGAGGGCGGGTGGGATACCACAAACTACCATCGCAGCTGCAAGGGATAGGAGAGGGGACAAAAACCATTCAAGGGGACACATACATCCAACACAGGTGGCAGGAGGTGATGGGGGGTAAACAAGCCCATCACGGAGGGGGCTTTGGGGTGCGTGAGGGGCGCGCACACACCATCAAGGGGAGCAGCATGGTGGCATACCGGGGTAGACAGGGCTTTCGTAGTGGGCCTTAGTTTGCTGGTGCCGGCTCCCACCTCCCGGTGACCCCGATTGGGTTAAGATGGAAAGTCAGTGCCCAATCACAAGGGGCCCGGCAGCAGGCTCTCGGAAGAGCCACCAGATGGTAAAAGGGAGTCGGCCATCTTTGAAGTAGGCAGGTTCCAGATGAAACAATGGAACAGCAATGAACCAAGGCACTTGGAACAACAAAATCTCCACAGAGCCCATACCCAGGGCACCCCCTACACACCCATATGGCCACTGGATATAGACTACGGCTATGCCCAATGTGCACTTGGCTGGAGTATGGTCTTTGACCATGCACCGGTGAGGCACGAAGCCACCCGATGTGCCCACTGACCATGGCATGTGGCTATACCCAGTTACCACTTTGTCCAGAGCTTGGCGACATGCCTTGTGAATGGGCTCTTTTCCCCCACAATTAGCAAGCCCCACCCACCTGGTGCCTTCCTGGTTGCCACTCGTTTTCCCTACTTAAGGAGCCCTCCAGCCTCTTTTCCTTTGCAGATGAGGAGCAGGTGTAAGTGGATCTAAGTCACCTGGCCTAAGCCCCGCCCACCTTCTTAGCCCTGCTTCTTCCTTCCTGCTCTTAACTCTTAGATGAAGGGCGTCTCTCGCCCGGGCGTCCAAAGTGAAGGGCAGTCGAACAAAAGGGCAATTTGTTAGACAGCAGGTAAGCATGCACAAACTCTGTCCCCACAGGCCATCCCCACCCCTCTGGTCCCCCTGTGATGTTCCCTTGTGACCCCCTTGGCGCACACAGGTGTTGCCTGTTTTGCTTGATTCTTCTACCCTGCTCCACCGCACCGCCCTCCAGTCTACTTCTGCAGGAGTCTGTCCTGATACATTCTGGTTTCACCATCACAGTCTTGTGGCCAATGCTGGTTTTGACTTGTATGGACTTCATTGATCACACGGTGCGTCACCCTTTCTCATGTTGGCCCTGAATCATGAAGTTCCCATCTTCATCTTGTATCCAGGCTTGGAACATTATCTGTTACTACTGACTTCTGCAATTGTATTCACTCTCCCCTCTTGCTTCTCCACTCTTTTTGACTGCTTACTCTGTTCTCTCCTCCTCTCCCTTTCTCCCTTTTCCTATCTCCTCCCCTTACTTTCTTCTATGCAATTACTCCATCAGAATTGTCCCTGGACCTAGTATGATAGCAACCTCGTCCGTCACCTCCCCGTCCCCCTTATTTGCCCCCCCCCACTGTAGGGGAGGAATGGCCACGAGGCCCTCCTCACCTACAGCTCCCTCCCCAGGTGAGGACCATGGCTCGGTGGGCGCACCCTCATGCCACCCGGGCCCAGGTGGAGGAGGGTTCACCCGCCGACGACATTGCCCACACGCACCCTGTCTTTGCAGTTACCAAAAATTAAGTTAGGCCTAGACGCCATCTTGCATAGCAAACATGGTGTGAGTTCAGCACACTGTAACGAGGCCCCCACCTTTGGAGGGCCTTTCATGCATCTCTGCCGCCTCAGCAGCCCTGGCAGATCCGCTGCAAGCGCGTTCCCATGAGAAAGTCGGAGATGAGCTAAACCCGAGATGCCTACACGGCAACATTATATTAGTAACAATGTGATATTGCACCCCGTATGACCCGGACCGCAAGGCCGGGGTAACGGGGAAAAAGCTGAAGCATCACTATCTGAAGAAGGTGGAAAATAATTCAAGTATTGGTATTAATGAACTACCTCTGTTTAAAATGTGAATAAACCATAAAAATGTAACGTTATATGATATCCCTCCAGGTCTGGACTAATGCTGCTATAACCACGGAGAAAGATGTTGACTAAACGTGTAACCTCTATTTTGTAAAAGTGTTTTTCAATAGTATGTAGAAACTTGAACTCATATATGTTTTTGAATCACCCAAAGCGGCGAGCATCAATCTCTGTAGGCCATAACCTAGATATTCCTCGTATAACGTCTAATGTACATACAATACGCACACAATGTAGTGAATATAATGTTAGGTAATGAAAAGGTACTGGAACCGACTGTATTAAAGAAATGTGTAACGAAATTGAAATATATATGTGTGTCTAAATAACGTCAAAATAAGGCAGAACAGTATAGAACTTCTGCATTCACTGATCAGCAACGCACGAGGAAAATACCTTTGTGGATACATGCAAGGCCATTCCCTCTCCCACCCCACCAAGCCTGCCAGATAAAAAAGCTAAGACTTGTGCCGCGCTCCCTCACCTCCCCCAACCAAGCTGGCGTTACTTCAGAGAGTCAGAGGCCCCGGCACCGCAACCAAGGCCACAGCCCGCCACCTGTGTTATTTACAGCACGGTAATAAACCCACGGTTGAACCCACTGATCTACCAGCACCCTCTCATAAATCCCACGAACCCCCCAAGAATCCTGACCCCGTGTAAGGACGACCCCCATCATTGGGACAGGACACAGAGACCCATCTATATAATAACTTCTAACGCAGCAGACAGACATGTATCACTCGGCCCAGGCCCCAGAGCCCCGTCCCGTGACCTAAAATACCGGTCAATAAGACACAGGTAAATCTCACCCCAACCGACAACCACCAGACCTCTCACGAGGTGCATTCCTCATGTGTTGTGTTTATTTTATAAGATAAGCTGTTGAAGCGATTTATTAATGAACTTAAATGTCATTTTCTGAATAACTGCAGTGTGCATGGCCTAGGGCAAATGAGACAGGAAAGGTATTCGTCATTGTCACAGGCTGCCCCAGCACATCAACACCGTACAGATGACCTCAAGCCGGCCTGCCAGGCCCAACCCAACCCACGAGGCTGACCAGTGACGTCGTCACGCCAGGACCAACCCCGCGGCAGCAACACCTATAGTTAGTCGACGCCACCCAATCCCAATCGACTTGTGCCCCCTATAGTGTTTAGGTGTTGATGACGTTTTTGTATTAGAAATACGCCTGTCTTTGCTATTGTCAGACAGAGCGCTCTCGTAGGTTGCAGAGTTCTTTGCATGCCTTATCCTTGGATAAACTCCCACTTACGCTCACCCGCACTCTGTCTTGGTCTTATTCCCACTACGGGAGAGTCCCTTATTGTCTCTCATTGCGGGGAGGATCGTGCTGAATTGGGGGCGCTTCCTTTCACCACCCCTCCAGCACTAGCTGAAGTGTCATCAGGCAAAGTAGAATAGTCGCTCATTTTGTTACTCCCCTCCCTTTCTGCACCCCTCTCTCTCAGTTTTTGTTTTCTCCGGCTCTACCAGAAATGTCATCAGGCCTAGTACGGTAGTTGCCTGTCTGTTTCCATTTCCTTCCCACTCTCCCCCTCCCTTCCTTATCTATGTCTTAGCTCTTGCACTATCTGAAATGTCATCAGGCCGAATACGATAGTTAATTTCACATGCTTACTGTTCGTGGCCTGTAAGAATGTCATTTTATTTTCCCCTTGTTCCCTCCCTTGCCTTGAAGTGCTTTGAAACACATTGTGTATAGGCGCTATACATAAACTATCATATCATGCATCTAATGTGCCCACTGGACCAGGCCTGGAGCAATGTCCAGTGGCCACTTTGCCGGTAAGCGTCTCCTTTAGCCAACTGAACTGGCAGCGCCAAGCCACCAGATGGGAGCACTTTGCAAAGAGACAGGCTAATTTTATGCTATAAAGTATTTGAAAATTGGCATATTGCAAACATCTGGGATGGCCCCAAATTCAGTGCAAAAACTGTGTTAAAGGGATATTATGGTTATAAGTAAAATCGAAAACCCCCAGGAAATCGCCAATTCTGGTAAGCTAAGCATCCATAACTCGTGCCACCACGGTGCACTGCTAAGACTAACAGCCAGTACAACAAAGATGACATCACAAATGTCATTGATGACATCACTGAGGAAATCACGTGTGAAATACATTTTGATAAAAGTCCCTACAAGGGGTTGGGATTACAATATTGGTAAAAAGATGTCAGGGGTGATCGGGAGATGTATCATAAACTACTTAATCTATTAAAGAATGTACTGCTCTAAACAACATTCTATTGCAGGGTTGTCCTTAGTACATGAACGTATCAGACAAACATAGGCAATGGCTGCAGTATGCACCATGGAGGTAGACCATTTATAATCTTGCAATGTTGCATAGTAAAATAATGAAACTGGATCAGCTCAACACCAAGTTTGCACAGTTAATGACATTTGTGGAAAGGCATATTACAATGTTAAATGCCACTGCCCCACTGATACCTGTGCCCCTCCCCCCTGTGCCCCTTCCCCCTGTGCCAGCCAATCATCCCCACCAAATTCCTTTAATCAACAACGCTATGATGAAACCCCAATCCCTTCCTCCCCTGATTAACAGTCTGTGGAAAACCCCAATTCCCCCATATCCCTTATATAGGTTTCCCATTCTGCTACCCCTTTCCTAATTGAGTGTATTTGTGTGTGTTAATATGTGTTTACTGTTGCTGTGTGCATGTTCTTTTTTAAAAAGCCCTGTTTGGAGTCCACGCCCAGCTAGACAGTCTGGCCTGTTCGTAATCAAAATGGAGGTATCCCCGAACAGCGTGCCGGTCTGGACATGTCTGCAAAGTTAGGACGCACCTTTATATAGTTGGTGGTCCCACCCCTGTCCTACAGACACCTGTGCGCATGCACATCTGATCCCCTGTGCCCACGGAATACCTCGTCTGTCTGGAGAGGTCCGTAAAGTCATGATGCACTTAATTAGTTTGGGGTTCCCGCCCCTGTCGTACGGACACCTAGGAACAGGTGCACATCACATCCCGCGCTATAGGCGTTCTACGGACAGCTGTCCTATCCGGGGAGGTCACCATGTGACCGCACCCACACTGAGCATCGGGCCTATCCACGGACACTGTCGTTACCCTCGGACACTTAAAAAGTGCATTTTTGGCCCATCCAGGGTGTTTTAAGCTGAAACCTCACACTTGCAGAGGTCCCAGAACATGCCCTGGTCGATCTAGAGACTTTGTAACTTTCTAAGCCCTGCCTGGGACTTTAAGTGTCCGCGGAGTGCGCGACTGTCCGCGGAGCACACCCCTATTAAAGGCCACACCCCACTGCTGCTCCTCATTGTGTTTTTGGCTGACCAGGCCAGAGCATTGCCTGTATTGCTGTTTCTGGTGGGCTACTTTAGGTGTGCTGCTGTTCATCTGCTATGGCATCCATGGCTGCTGCCTCAGCACCACCACCATGATCACCATCCGAAGGGCCTCGAGAGGGGAACAGGTGTGGTGATGCAGAGGGGGATCAAGATGACGAAGAGGATGAGGTAGTGGAAGTCCCTACTACCAGCCTGAGTCTTGGGTGTGGAGGCTATTTACCACCATTGGGGGCAGGGGGGGTGCCCTAGGCACATGCAGCCAAGGTTCAATGCACTGAGTGAATATGGTACTCAGACGAAGAAAGCCTGGACTGTATACCTATGGGACCACCTCTATGCAGCGACACCTAAGGTTAAACCACAAGGCAGCAGTTCGGAGGGTCGTCCCTTTCAAAGGTGGTATCAGGCTGAGTTCCTCTGTCACATCCTTGACATCTGCTGCCGTCACCACAAGAGACACTCCTGTGGGGCAGCGGATCCCCTAACATGCCTCACAGGCCACAACATAACTCAGCGGACCCTTGCCTTTCTAGGGTCACTGTACTATGTATGTACTGTGATGCAGTACTCTGCAGGGGGAGCCATTTTGAAGTGCTTTGGAGGCTACGGTCCAAGAGCACAAGAAACAGTGGCCCCCCTTACCCAAGTGAGGTCCATCCAACATCTTCCTCGCTTCACCTGCCACTTCGTCCCTGTGGTTGGTGTCACTTCCCTACCCTCCCTTCCCTTCCTTATGTGTCCTATGTAAAAATGCCCCCAAAAAAATCAGACATAAAAAATAAACGAGTAAAAACTGTTCTTTTCAGAGCCACCATTCACAGTTCAAAAATAGAAATACGAAAAAATAAAATAAAAAAATAAATAAAAAATAAACAAAAAAGGTGCAAACCCCTACGCAGCTTGTGAAGTCCACAGACATACAAATAAATGTAGGTGGTGGCAGCATCTAAACCATTGCACTCTTTTGCATGAGAAAGTGGTGGCTCTGAAAAGAGCCTTTTTCTGTTGCACGACAGACCCCTATAAACAAAAGGAGGGAAATCAGGTATAGATGAGAATAGCAGGGGGGGTTTTAACCTAACATATATAAACCTTCAACAGAAAAGAGGCCCAAACGCTATTTTAGGTTGTAAGCATACAATTAACTGGATGCTAATGGGATTCTCACACTTATAAAAACAATGCAAGTTTAGATGGCAGAAGTGCTAGGAGAATACAACCTGACTCCATAAATTCTGTTAAAAAACAAATTTTAATATAAATAGAAATTTCATAAAAGCACATAAAAATTACCATACAAAACTATCAAAAAGTGACAAGTGCTTCACAGACAGTGTTAAGTGTTCATCATTGAAATAACTTGTTTTGTGCAAAATTCGCAAATCTGTATCTCTTCTGTCAGATATTCTGATAGCATCAAGTGTACAAAACAGCATGTAAACAGTTGAAAACACTTGTTAAATTTGCTATTTACTGAGCATTAAACCACACAATAGTTGCAATTCAGAGACCATCCTTGGATAGTGTCTCTGATCCTGATGCCTCAGTCGGCGTGTACCTAAAGTGCATCTAGATTGGTTAGTGCTAGTTTAGATACTGCTCAGTTGTATCTATATAAACCCAGCATGTTTCATTCCTTCCATAATTCAAGCTAGTAATAGGAACTTCTTCAGGGGAATTTTTAAGCCAGGGTCAAGGGGCACCCTTCGCCCAGTTTATGGTGGTATCTAGTAGACAATTGAAGAGTTGAAAATGGCGTAAAAGTGTGAGGTCTCGGATCGTTTATCCCATTCGGCACTTAAGTAAAGTACCAGTCCCACTTTGTTTGTGTTGAATACAGAAAAGTGGATCCAGTGTCAACCGTTTTTCAGTGTCGGTTAAGCATACTCGGGAACCTGAGTTTATGTCTCTAAGTTAACTCTGCAAGTTTGAGTGGTTACAGCCATGGAGATGGTTCATGTAGAACATCGAAATAACGGGTGGGTGGATCAATCTGTATATGATAGGGTTCTGCAGGCGTTTGTTCGTTGCGGCTGCTTGAGGTCCTTAAGCCGTAATTGAGCGAAGAAGCAACAGGTATGTAAGTTCTAAAGAAATATAGCCTTCTGAACTGTAAAACTATCAAAACTTAGTATACACCAACTGGTATGTGAACACATCCATAGCGCTACAATGCCGTTTTGTGAAATGGAAAACTGTTTCAATATGCCAACAGATGTACATATTGTAAATTTTTGATAATGCTATACAGTTTTTTCCCCAAATGACTCAATGATTATGAACACAGAAACAACAACTGTGCCAAACATGCACTAACATTGTTTCACCCGTAGTACTTAAAATGTACTGATTATGATGTACAAACTGTAGTCACTAACCTGTAAAACTATCAACCGTTAGAATATGCCAACTGCTTTCTAACTGCGCCCATACCACTGCAATGTTACTTTCCAATAGTGAAATAGCCAAAATCCACCATCATGAATGAAAGTTCATCGAAACATACCTTTGAAAACATTAAAACTGCTATCAATAGTTAGAATACGCCAACTGGTATCTAACTGCACCCACAGTACTACAATATTAGTTTTGAATCGTAAAGTACTTACAATGCACCAACAGGAATCAAACTGCATCAAAGGATATTCTTAAAAATTGCAAAACAGTTAGAATATGCCAACTGGTATGTAACTGCAGCCATTACACCATCACTTTCAAAAAGCAAAACACAAACACCATTTCAATTCCTCCTACTTGAACGGTGCTTCTAACAGCTAAAGCACTTATTTGTTCACCTTAAACAGTAGTGCACACTTCAAACAGTGTGACACTTCCCATGAAATAAATGTACTAGGTGTTTTTTTTTAATCCTACATGGTTTTTTCCCCCCACAGACCCAATGATTATGCAACCAAACAACTGTGCAAAACGCACAGCAATGTTGTTTGAAGAATAGCACTTGTAATGTACTAATTATGAGTGTCTAAAAAGTACATGAATATGTGAGATTGTGCGCAGTGCGACATTGTGAAGTACCTTACCTAACATAATGCTGTTTTTTTCACAGGGAAAGAAGCAAATATTTCTCCTGCATTACCATGTACAACAAACTCAATCTGTGCACACAATGGTACATCAATGAAAAGTACCATTTCCACTTCAATAGTATTGTGTCACTATGTTCCAAAAAGTATACACTGCCTATACAGTATGTATAATGAATACACAAATTATTGTAATACTTCTTTCCAATGGCCAAATTCCATTTCTCTACACATTACAATGCTTGTGGGCTGATTCTTGGGTGCATTATGCCGTATTATGCTGTGGTGGTTGTGGTCAGTCACTAGACTCTTGGGTGCATGGCCCACCCCTACAAAGGTGCTAATCAGTTCCCCAAAAATGTCCCCGTGGGTGTGCAGGCCAAGATGTCACCAACATCACTTCGGGAATTTCAGTGTTAATTTAAAATAATAATGGAACAGACAGATCAAGAGTCTGATAAGACAAGTTTCTTCTGAAGATTTTGTGCAAATCCATGGAGCGTTTTTGCAAAAACGGTCTCATCAGAATTTGCACTGGTGCCACTTGCCCACTCCAAAAGAGTATGTCCCACACGGACGAAACTTTCTAAAAATTCAGAGTTTTGTGAAGTTTCCTGAAACTGCGTCATAGGCCTCACAAAGAACGCCAACTTCAAGATTATGTGCATATATTATATTTATTTACACATACACACAGTTAGCTATAGGGTAATGGCAGTATGCAAAGATGAACAGGAAATAGTAAATCTGCCTCAGCGGGGGAAAAAGCACAAAGGGATTGCTATAATTGGCTTGAAATGAATACTCCATTGCACACTTCACATAAGAGTATGCTCCCCTACGGCAAAGCTAGGCCGCACATTTAAGGGGCCTTCGAGTAGAAGATGGACCTGAAATGCGCGCTTCTGGTGAGGTGGTCTCTAGCATTGGGGCCCTGTTGGGGGACAGGGTGAATTTGGGCTCCTAGAATCTATTCTGAAGTTGGAGACTGGCTACAAACACGCATTCTGATTGGCCAGAGATCCTCTGTGCATCTTTCAGACAGGCGGCAGGAAAAGGGAAGGGCAGATCTGAACAGGTGACTGGCAAGAACCGACCCCTTGGTTCCAAGAAGATGATTGTAGTCCATTGTCATTGCCGTCGAAAGATGTGATGACATGCGGCACATGGCTAGATAAACCTCCCAAACCTCTGACCCGCCCTATAGCAATGGACCATTGAAAGGCCACCAACCCAAACCCAATATGATCACTTTCTTTTCATCCCCAGTGCCAAACCTTGCACCGGAGAATTGGTTTACTTACTTGCCCGTCCACCAATGAGAGCTCGGAGTGCTGAAACGCTGGTGTATTGATCTGTCCGTAATCCAGCCTTGGGAGGCGGGGTTCATCCTTGCTATGTCGATAACACGAGAAATATTGAGCTGACCAATTGTAACACATGATCAATGGAAGCACAAAGAATTCCTTTTGTCTCATGTGCCACATAATTGGCCACAACCCATTATAAAAAGGGATTATTAATCAATTATTAATAGAAATACTCTACTGCTATTAGGAGTGTTTTTGAAGGGTCAGGGAGTTCAACCGTTGGCCAACCAATGTCCCTCAGTGCCCAAACTGCACACATGAGTATATGAGATGATGCACTGGAGCGGGCCAGAGCCTCAGTTATCACTCCTCGCCCACCATCATTACCTTGAAATTAACGTGGGCTTGGGAAGAGGGGGTAGCACATACAACACTTTAGAGCAGGACAATAAAACAATCACCCAATGGCATGCCACAGAACATAGGTTGCCACTGCAGCGGGCAGGAACAGCAAATGTCCTCAGTGTGCAGTGGTATCAACACGAGATGCAATAGCAAACCGCAAGAAGACCCAAAGAACATGAGAATCCTTATCAGGAGGATACCAAACCCCAGTGGCAAAAGGCCACACCCTGTACATGGGTCACGGTCTGCAACACATAAAAGAATGGCTGTGGCAATCGATCTACTCCGGATCAGTCCTTCCTGAAGCTTGGAAAATTGGCCTGCAAATCTTGATGACCTGAGAGTCTCTGGAGGTCTCTGAAACACCACACTCTGGGATTTAGGGGCTTCAATGACATCAGCACTACTGATTTTTTTAAGGTAGGAGACTAATTCACGATTCAGTCACTCTTCCTTCCTGCGCCTGCCACAGAGTGCTGTTCTGGCTGCATGCAAACAGCATATAAGAAATAGTATACTTTGTCCATTTACAGCACATGCTGGCAGCCTTCTAGATATAAAGAAATTGCATTTCTACCCAGTCTAATGCGAGGCCCTTATTCGAAGCAAATAGTTCTAGCATGGGTGGATCTACAAGGAAGAACAACGCTTAATTCTCGGTTTAGCTTGCAACACCACCCCCGCGTAGGAGTAGGATTAGTAGAAATAAAGAAAAGCCTGGTGGCAAGCTGAGGGAAAGTTCAAAATCAGCCCTCACTGACTTGATTAGCCTTAGTCCGGGGTCTGGAGGGGATGCCAGTCAGCCCTCCCACACACGATTGCTGGAACATTTTACAGTCGCTACAGTGCCACCCCAGTTAAGGTCGACTATTCACTGGCCACCCTTCTGCTTTCCAACTACCCGCTCTCACAAAACAAGCCGCAGCTATACCAAAAAAAAGTAGGCAAAACTGAATTTTGAAATTCATACAACACCGTCTCAGTAGGATCACAAGACCACCGTTGTAGAGGGGCTGCTGTGGTGTGGGTGCCCCCAGAGCCAGGAGTGGGCTAAAAGACCACAGAAGCAAAGCTGCTTTTCACCACTACCATCACCAGAGACATGGTTTGCGAAAGCCGCACACCAAAAGTAAAGCATGCCTACATTGCAATATATTTTGCAGCCATTTTCGTGTTAGGTTGAGTATTGTGACAAATGAAAACAAGCCCACTATGCATTGTGCGCTCAAAATGTTTTCATGATTACATCATTATGACAGATAAGTGTTAAAATATAAATATCTGTCAATGTTTATGTTCCCAAAATGCTCTTTGATTTCATGTAAAGCAGCCAGGAACTATTGTGCCATTTATCGCCCTACCCTTTCCTACAGGAGATTTATTTACAGAATGAAGGCGATTTACTCACTTATATACGGACAGAATATTTTATTAACTTGATGAGCCAGAGAAATGTATTTACAATATAAAGAATGGACACAAAGAAAAGACCACCCGAAATCATGCTCAGTGACCCAAAATGCATGTCTGCAGTGTCTCGATTATCATTATCATCACTAATACAGTGTTATGGAGCATGCATCTAGTATTGGGAAGCAATCGAACATGTCCATGGGGAAAGCACAAGGCGAGAGAAGCAGATCACAAGGGATCAATAGAAGGGAGTGGCGAGCTAACAGGGGAGGGGTATGGTGAACAATTTGACATCAAGGGATCTACAAGCAACCAGGGGTAGCAGATCGCCCAGTCTCGGGTTAGGTGGAGGGTGGCAGGACTTATGCATTACAGAATAATTTTTTTTTTTATTTTTTTTTTTAGTCGAGCCATTTTTTTAAATCTATTCAGTGATTTTACTGAGGATTTTTTATTAGAGGGATTTTTTACTGAAAAATACAGATGGCTTTATTATTTGCATTTTTTCAGTAAAATTGTTTTTGTACAAAAAACGAACAAAAAATCCTCAGTAAATCACTGGATACTCTTGAGAGCTTAAGACCTCAGTGCCGAAATGTAAACGTGAGCCGGCAGGTCTGGTTTTGACGGGGAGGAGGTTTTCCAAAATCCCAGAGCATATAAACGGAAGGCCAGTCTTCTGGTGCTTTCTTTCCTGGACCCACAGATTTCAAGTCTGCACAGGTCCTTGGTTCTTGCTCCTGATTTATTGTGTGAGAGTGCGTGCAATGCGTCCATGTGTTGATGGCAGAGGGATGCATTATGGAAGGGACAACGCTGGCTTCTAGTGTTTGTGCAACATCATCCAATTGGTTATATTGATCATTTTGGAATAGATTGCGACTGTGGCTTCATCAATGTGATTTACAGAGACCTTACAAGCCTAGATTATCTGTGTAGCTTCATAAAGGTTACTTAGACTGACCATAATGGCATATATTGAGGCCCCAAAATGACTAGGACTGCTTGCATTTATTATGGGCTCAGCTTCATGAAACGATTGATCGCGAGCACAGCTGCCTAAACAGGACTTATAATGACAATGCTGGCATAGGTTGTGAACTCCAGAATCATGAAGAGGTTGTCAAATGCCCCTGTGCACTGCTGGCGATATGGCATTAAATACCCCTGTGCACTGCTGGCGATATGGCATCAAATGCCCCTGTGTACTTTTGGTGATATGGCATTATATGCCCCTGTGTACTGCACATTTTTTTGCAGGCAGAACCAATTATAAATTGTGTGACTTTTAACCCATTTCGCCCCCTCAGAAGTTGTTCAACCCTCCCACCCCCTCCCCACGACATTAAAAGCTGGCTCAAAATAATGTATATTTCAAAACAAGCTTATTCTTCATTTCCAAAGATTGGAAATGCCCCAGAACAATAACTGCATACATGTGCAAATCAATGGGTACAAGCAATGTGAATACCAAAATATCAAACACAGTTTGTAAATGCCGAGTGCTCCCCTTATTCAATCAAGGAGGAAACACAAAAACATGACAATACAAAAAAAAAAAAATCTGGTTCTTGTTTCGTCCAGAATATCAATGGTAGGTACTCATCCAACTGAATAATTACAGTTGTAGGTCCATAACATTTGTTATGCTCAAATCTTGCATTCAAAAACAGTCTACTAGAAGAGACAACTGCAAGGTTTGTCTTCAGTAAAGAGCTCCAAGAGGGTCTTTTCGTGGTAAACCCTACGCTAGTTTGAACCTTGTACCCTTTGAGGCGATAGTTTTCATCAGGACTGGAACGGTGGTATTCATTGTGGTCCACACATTTTATTCTAGTCCTAAAGTAACTCCCAATGGTCTGTTCCAAGGCTGTTCTTGGAAAACCGTGCCTTGAAAATAAATTGGAGGTACAGAATTCAGGAGAAAGGTGCCGCAGTCACTAAAGGTGTACCTTACAAGTTGGATGCCCCATCGGGCTGCCATATTGCACCCGGCTCATCATTTCTCAGATTCCCAATAAAGTTAATCCGGTCGCGTCTTGAATAGCGACTATCTGTTCAAAAGTAGCTGCCCAAGCAGTGCATGGCCGCGCTTGCGTCTGCACCGAGCCAAAGCTACTGCCATGTGCATAATAATGTTAATGAACGTACATAATGGCGGCTGGAACATGTGTGGGCTAGGGGTCAGCCCACTTATTTCTATTTTTAGGTTTAAGATCCGATTGAAAAGCTTACCATCTTCCACCTAGTGCAGCCGCTTCACGCCACTGCAGCAGCATGATCTTTCAAACTCTTGCCACTGACATCAGAACACCTGAACAGGACCATTAGCCTGCTGAAAAACATACCATCACCTCACTTGTGAAGATGCCCACTGCTGCCCGCAAATCCAAAGTCAACTGCGACCCATCCCCAAACCTCCTCTAACCTATCAAAATCCTTGAAAATGGCCGCGACCATACAACTTTAGGAGTTCGAGGAACACCACAATCTGCCTCCCCTCCATCCCACCCTGTCAGGATGCAAAAGCACACAAGGAGCACATTCTGCTCTAGCAAACAGAAAGGTCCTCCTTATCTCCCCCCGAAGGAAGCCAATCTATTTTTTGCATTTGGGTTTTCTATAATGCAAACCCTAGCTAGTAAGCAAGAGAGTGATGTACATGCCCCTGGGGGGGGGGGGGTAACCTGGGAGGTAAGAAGGGGGAATCAATAAAGCAGCATTGACCCTAGTTGGCCAGTCAGCAGCCTAGCAAAGCAAACCATGAGATTGGCTGAAATCACTGACAAAAGGGATGCGAACCAGAGATCACTGCATTAGCGTGCATCCACATTTTCCTCGATATCGGTAATCCTCTGATCGATAAGCAGCGAGCGAGCCATTAGAACACTCCAGGGTCAGCTTTCCATGCAGCATGCCTCATGGCCCTCCCATGACCGGTGCAGATCATCAACATGCACCCATTGGGGAACTTCGGCATACCGCTATAATTGCAAAGGGTGCAGCTTGATGACACCAAACCCATTGATGCACGCAAGTCGACACAGAGCCCAACAAGTAAGACAGCTTCCCATACATCCTGGATAACAAAAAACCCCAGCCTAAAATGGTGGCAAAAAGAGAAATTCGGGTTCTAGTGAGACAGGCCAGTAGGCCATTCCAGTCAACACGTGGACCTGCAAGCATCAATGTCAAAAGGAAAGCAAGCGGACCTATCCAGGACTTGGAGTTGCTCTCCACACCTCAGCCAGTAAACAAGTGTTCGGGACACCAGCTAAAAGCTTTCCTTGAAATGAAATATCTTCTCACTTCTGCCACTGCATAGTGCAGCCGAGAGGTTGTTTATATTATTGAAACAGGAACCCCCAAATACTCCACCCCTCCTGCACTTGATGCAGCCAGCTGGGGTCGACTGGAACGGCTCTCGATATGCACAAGAGCACTGAAAAACCATGTTGGCTCCCTGTGGGCCACCGAGTTTAAGGCCTACTAGCTTGAGCCAGGCAAAGAGTCAATTTCAGCAGGGTGCATAGGCCTTAAAGGTATGCATTTCCACCAACCCACATGCAACCCACCAACTAAAGTTCAGTCACCAAAGGCAGGTGACAAGTCCCGCCTCAAGACTTTGGAACATACTCAAGCCAGCAGAAAGAGTAAAACCAAACCAAATCCACACAATAGCAAATGCTTCAAGCAAGCCTTTGAATGAAATCTGGAAGGATGGATGGATGGATGGATGGATGGATGGATGGGGTGTGGGGGCTTCCCCACCAATTGCCCAGCTTTAACTGAATAGCACAATCCGGTCCACAGGCACAGTGGCAAGGCAGATTACAATAAATGGATCCCGACTGACTCAACAGGATCAAAATCACAATGCACAGGACGTGATCTACCCTAAAGTAAGCAATTTCCCCACACAGTGCTTACGATCAGCAGAAAAAAGGATTTTAGTAGTGGCCACAAGGCAAGCATGCTTGGTGGCATTTACTTATAAGTGATTTGTAAGGCAATATCTTGGTGGTGTTCCATAAAACACGCTAAAAATAATGGTTGAAGGTATGTTTATGTTGGTACACCAGAAGGAGAACAGAAAACATTCAATGCAAATTAGGTACCCATCTAGAGAGCAATTTCACTGCTGCCATTGGAACTCATCAGGACAAGGATGGGCAGAAAACCTGGCCTAGCGCAGTTCCGCAGACGTGAATAAATTCCACCTACCCATATGAATCGATGGGTGACCAATAATTTAGCAGTCCAGCATCATACATGTGCATAAAAGTCAGCATGATGACCTACGGGGGGGAGGGGGGGCTGCCTCAAGGGCATGATTTAGAACTGTAAAGAAAAGGGCGTTCTCGTGTATGGCTACTTAAATGCTATGACACAAGTAGTATAGCTCAGTGGCAACACGCTCGTCTTGGAAGCAAGACGACGCAAAGCTACACAGGTTCGAATCCCAGGTCTACGCTTAGAAACCTCTTCGGAATTAACTGTTATTAAAAACAAAACAAAAAATAAATACATTTGACTGCAGGAAAGTAATCACAGAATATATTCTTACTGCCCTTTTGACCAAATTCTTACCGCCAAATGCAAGTGGTAGGTTTGGGTGAGGCAATCTGGGGAGAGGATGTGCTCTTAATTGGAAATACCGTCATAAAATTAAACATCCTGCATGGGCAACTCATTATGCAGTCGCCCTGCTGATATCCGAAATCAAACGAACAGGAGTGTGGAAAGGATTAGAAGTGCAGGAGGCAGCGGTCCTGCAATTACGACAGGGGCTTTTGAGGTTTCCCGTAAATGTGATGCTGGAGACTTCGCTGAAAATGGTGGCTCCAGAGGACGACACCACCAGATAGTCGTGCAGAAATGAGGTGGGGACTTTCAAGTAATCTTTCACCCAAGTCGGAGACAAGATAGGTATGCCTAACCCATGGTGGCACCACGAGTGATTTCTGAATCGGCATGATATACTATCCAGGAATCCCGATGACATGTTTAACCTTTGTGGCTTTACAGATCCCTCCAAGTTGGCCGGCATCCGACCTGTGCATCAGAGTAGCTGGCGGTGGCAAAAGCTCCTCCTTGCACCCCACTGTGTGGCTGGTTAATGGCAGACTCCCTTTACTTCCCTCACATGTAGGTGGCCGCGGTAATTTTGATTAAACAAAATCAATAAGTACAAGGATTGCCACTAGCCCGAGACTGTGCATTTTGTTTCTACCCAATCTGCCCAACAGAGCTCTCAACAAGACCTTACCCTTGCACCCCTCTGGGCAGATAGTGCATGGCAGACTCTGTAGTTGCCTCCCTTTCGGGTGGATCTGAATGCCCCACATATAGAGAACAAAATTAAAAAAAACTCACCCCAAGTAAAATGAAAAAGCTTACCCAGCCCTTCCCCAAAACCCTATGGTGCTTAGATTATGCATAGACGGTTGAGATCAAATGTCAAATGAAAAAAAAATAGCACTAGTGCAGGAAGTGAACTACAGAATTACTAAATCATTGAAATTCAGTATTATATACATCATTCATGTAGCTCCACTTCCCCATTTGTATGGCCTCAATGCGCTTTATGGTTTGAACACCCTAGGGGACCGAAGTCCATGTATGGGAAAGTCGAAGAGTTAACATGTGTGTGTCTGTGCATTCTGCCAGGTTGGGTTTTAGGAGGGCTGGCTAGGCTCCATTAAGCAGCATGGAGGTCAGACACGTGGGCGGATGCTGTTGGTGGTTTAGGATAGAAGGCTAGTGCACGAGACTTGATGTGTGCCCAGCTAGACCGACATTTTCCATAGGTTGTCGCTGTATACTAATGGCAGAGGTGTTCAGGCACGCCGGGTGTTTCAGTGTGGACGGCTATGCGAGCTGCTGGACTGGATTTGCATTGCCGTAGCTGCATTCTATAGTGCATCGATGGTCCGCCGTGCCCGTGTGTAAATTGATCCCCCTGTTTGTAAGTGATTTCAATCCGGCATACACCCAAGTCAACGCCTAGCATGTAGTGCACAACTGAAATCCTTATTTGTTTTTGTCTAAAAAGTTCTTTATTCTGACCGATATACCACTCATATCACACCCTTCTCCTGGAACCACCCCCCCCTGCTCACACTGAACCAGGAATCGGGCTGGTTTGCAAAGGTATAGATTTATTTATGTATTTAAAATTTTCTCAAAATAAGTCTTAATAGGTACACAACAATCACCAATGGGGTGATGTAACACTGAATAATCTCTTTAAACACAAGGAGGAAGTAGTGAGCAAAACAATTCAGCACAGAAAATAATACTTGTGTGTGGTTTCAGATCGGATAGCACTGTGGTTAAAAGGTTCCCCCTGCACACCCCTCAACCAACCCAATAGGCAATGTAAAGAGATAGGAGAAGAGAGCAGGTTTTCATGAATGTTCGAATTCAAACAGAATATCAATCCCACTTTCCCCCTTTCAAACACAAGAGAAGACGGAATTGACTCAAGCTGTCAGAATGGCTTTTGAAGTTCTTTAGAATGGACTGGGTAAACACACTAAATGTGGTCAAAATTGCTGAAATTATTACAAATGCTTATGGGAGCCGCTTTGGATAGTTGCACACAAACACAAGCAATGATTTAATACCAAGACACAATTTGAAATCTTAAAACTCGGGTCGGAGGAAATTAAAAGCTGTTTTACACGTTTAAGAATTTCCCAAAACGAAAATTCGCAGCAAACGTTTCACTGCGCGATATTCATGACAACGGGAGAACCGTATTGATTTGGAATGTGATTTAAAGCTGTGGATGTTAGGCAGAAGTTGAAATTTCGTTTCTAGCACAAAAACGGAGGGAGTTATACGCGTTTTGGTAGAGGTCATTTTTTCGAGATAGTTTTAACAATACTTGTAGTGGAGGAAGATAGGATGGTTTGGATAGAGAGTTCAAACAATTCAAAATACTCCTAACAATACAGGTGCTGAATACAAGATAGGATGGGTTTAAGATGGGGATTGGACTATGCAAGGTACATATGCTAGTGACGCAGTTCTTCCTATAAATACTCACTGGATAGGTTTTTAAATGGAACAGTCGGTTCTGGTCAGGAAATGGGATCTGGTTTAGGACAGATGGCTGGGCACATCGGACTGGGCAGGATCCGCAAGGCGCTCTGGTCATAGCACGGCACATGATTGGACTGGATCTGCAAGGCATTCTGATCACAGCATGGCATGGGACTGGATTGGATCTGCCCTTCTTGGTTCTGATGATAATTATTTTCAGCAGGCAAGCAGTGCAGCGCAGCCCGGCTGTAGTATGATGCTTCCCCTTAGGTTTGTGGGGTTCTGGTTCTGGAATTTGAGGCCTAGCTGAAAATGGTTCAGCTATGCAATGGGTTTCTGCTTTGCCAAGTTTCTGGAGTCTGGAGCAAGGAAGATTTAGAGATCAGCAGCAGGGTGCTCTGCCAGCATCAGGATAGTGAGTGAATCGGTCCGTCTTTTTGTGTGGTGAGCTGTGTCTATTTATGCTATGGACAGATGTCATAAATGGAGTTTGTGGGCTGGTTTAGCCTAAGCTTGCCCCTTTTACATGTGATTGGGTCAGAGTCTACTCTCTGCCTTGATAGGAGAGAAACAGAGCGTCACCTTTATGGTGTGATTTTAAGAGGCCGAGAATCCACCCCTAGCCCCTAGAACACAAAATCTACTTTTGGCACAATACATATTTACACATGTGCAATCTCTATAACAATGACATATAAAGATTACATATTTTACATAGCAGCCACTCCTCAAAATCCCGTAGCTGTGGGATCTTGTCTCTGCTTTTCACAGAATTTTGCCTTTTTCACTAGGAACACAATGCCCAATTCTTAAACAAATTTCTACAAATGTGCGCGTTTAATGTGGGCATAAGTGTATAAAGTTTCACAATTCTAGCAGAAATACATTTTGCGTAAAATCACATTTCTTGCCATTTCTTTCCAGAACATGTCACACGATTTTGCCACCTCTTAAAACGTGTTTGTCCATGTTAAGCAACAAATGGTTGTTTGGTTCTGCCTTTTTTTGTCTCCCTGCAGTCCAAGAGCAGTCTCCTCCCTGTTTGCTCCTGGCAGAGGCCATTTATGACTGTCCTCACACCTCGCATTTCCTTAACTGCAGCTGGTCATTGTTCCTCTTGCCTCTGTAGACCAGATTCTTTCCCAACCTAGCAAAGACCTTCCTTCTGTGAGAAAAACCTGTTATTCAAGTTCTGCAGCTTCAGCCAGGTTTAAATTAATTATTAACTCTGTTGACTTTTCCTTAGCACAAACTTGTTGGATCAAATAGCAGCTAGAATCCTCATTCAAGATTTTAAGCCCAGGTTTGTTTATTACTTGTATTGCGCGCCAGGCCCAAGGTTATTCAGGCGCAAGGCATAAGGATACTCACAGCTTGGTTACAACATGTAAAATACATTTAGGTGCAGGTGCCAATTGGTTACATGTAGGTACATTGAGATTAAGATATATACAGGCAGGCGCATTGAAAGCAGGAGATGTGTACATGCATAATTTCGCAGGTAGGTTGGTACATGTATTGTAGAGAGGTGCCGGGCATATTCAGCAAGATGTCTGGTGGGTGACTGTGTGCAGAAGAGTCAGTTGGTTTCTCGATCGTTTGGCAGAGGGACAGGCCTAGATGTCAGCATCTTTGAGCCAACTGGTAATGTTCTGGCGGAAATTTTGATAGGTTTGATCGATTCTTAGAGTGGATGGTAGCGAGAGGGCTGCCTAGACCTGGAAGCTGCTGCCTACAATTTTGGCAAGCTTGTATCTGGGGACCCAGAGGTAGTTGGTATTGGCAAGTCTAGTGATTCTTGTGGCAGGCTTCCGAGTGAGTCTGTCAGATAGGTAGCGGGGTGCTGCATTATTCAAGCATTTGTGGGTGAGGGAGGCAACTTTTCGTTTTATTTTATCGTGTGTGGAGAGCCAGTTGTTGGCTCTTCTAGTATTAGAGCTATGTTCTCTCTTGTGGATTCCTGGGGCTGCGCTCAGCGCATTATTTTGTAGGAGTTGGATTTTTTGGATAGTTTGTTTGCTCCCATTTATAGAGCGTTGCTGTAGTCAAGCTTGGATAAGATGAGCGCTCTGGCTAGGGTAATGCAACTGTCGTGTGACAGGAAGGCTTTGCCTGCTCTAATCAACTTGCATGTATATGCCGAGGCCAAGGCACGGACCTGCTTGTTGAAGGAGAGCATGGAATCCAAATAGAAACCCAGAGTTTTATCCTCCTTGGCAACAGTAATAATGTTATTGTCTATGTTGAAGGCTGAGTATTCAGGGCTGAATTTGAGGGTTGAGGGAGTACCCAGGATGATCTCTGTTTTGTCATCATTCAGGCATAGACCGTGGGTGGCCATCCATGCCTGGATGATGAGATATATCCTGTTCACCAAGGCCATATCCTTGTCGTAATCACCGGTAAGTGGTAGGAGAATCTGTGTGTCATCTGCATAGTTAGTGTAGGTGAAACCCAGAAGGTCCAGATCATTGAAAAGGGGCTTGGTAAAGATATTGTAGAGGGTGGGTGAGACGCAAGATCCTGGGACACTCCACATGTGATGGGGATGGGGTTGGCCGCTGCCATAGGTGAGAAACTCTCATAGTCCTGTTATTTAAGAAAGATTGTAACCACGCTATGGCTTCTGTAGAGAAGTGAGCTGCCGAGTCCAGGTGGTTACATAGGACCCTGTGGTCGACCAGGTCAAAGGCAGCTGATAAATCCAGGAGTAAAAGGAGGGCCGATTTCCCCTTAGCCCCGAGTTCATCTATCTGTGACTTGAGGTCTATTAAAGGCGGTTTCTGTCCCATGTTGGGGCTGAAAGCCTGATTGCCTAGTTCCTAGTAGAGAGTTAGTTTCCAGATATTTTTGAATCTGGGAGCATGCCATTTTGTCTAAGATCTTCAAGAGAAAAGGCACTGTAGTAATCGGGCAGTAGTTGGTGGGTATTAGTGGGTCTAGGGACTGCTTCTTCAATAGAGCAAGTACCCATGATTCTTTGAGGTTGGATGGGATGGTATTGGTGGAGAAAGAAGAGTTGATACGTTTTGTGATAAAGGGGGCCAGGTCTCTGGCTGCATCCTTTAGAAGTTGAGCAGGGCATAGGTTGCCTTGACAGTTGGTGGGGTTAAGTGATAGTATAGTGCTTTGTGTCTTTTATGGTGACTATGGAGAACTTAAATCTGGGGTGATTGGTAGAGTTACTTGTTTGCTCTAGGTTGATGCTAATGGGCTTGTTGCCGGAGAGTGTGGCTTTTTTCCTGGCAACTTTTGTTTGTAGGGTTGTGACTTTGTTGGCTAGAGCTTGCTGTATGTTGGAGCACCAGAGTTGGTCTTTTGCAGTTGTCTGGCACACGGATGGGGGCTTCTAGCTCTGTGAGGATGACAGAGTTCTTTCGTGCTAGAGTTGGCTTGGGCAATTCTAGCATTGTAGGTTTCGCGTTTAGCTAGGACGATTTCTTTTTTGTAGAAGGCTGTGATGGCGCTGAGGTTGGCTTTATTTTCATCAGATGGTTGTGCTCGCCAGGATGTCTCACAATGCCTTTTTTTGTTACGTAATGATTATAGGTGTGGGGTGTACCAGGTATTGAGATGGGCTTTGGGTTTGCCTTGTCTAAGTTTGAGTGGTGCAATAGATTCTAGAGCTGTGGTCATGATGTGGTTAAATTCCTTAACCATAGCTTCGGGGTCCAGATTTTCCGGGATACCGTTAAGTGTAGGGAGGATGAGGGGTAGCAGTTTTTCACAGGTGAATTTGTGTTCCAGGTAGGAATGGCAGGAGCTAGAGGTATAGGTGCCAAGGTAGGTTTGGCAGTAGTCAGGGTAAATGTTATGAGGTGATGATCTGTCCAAATCTGGGGGGATATGGAGGATATCAAGGCGTTGCAGTTGTAGTCTGCTACCAAGTCCAGGGTTCTGCCTTTGTTATGCGAGGGGGTGAGCACTCTTTGGGTAAATCCTTGTTCCGCAAGGATATTGGCCACATTAGATGCATGTGTGTCTTTGGGTCGTTATAGCCCAGGTTCAAGTCCCCAAGTAGTAGGACGAGAGGAGTTCTTTAGATTATTCAAGATGATATTTGATATGTCATCTTCAAAAGTCCCAATGGGGCGTGGAGGTCTATAGATCAGGTATATCGTGAGAGTTTGGGTGCTGTTTATGTTTAGTTTGGCTGTCATGATCACACATGAGTTGATGGCCGGGGATGGCACAAGCCTGCATGGTAGATTGTTCCTCGCTATGAGTGCAATACCTCCACCCCGAGTATCAGTTCCGTCTGATCGCAATATGGTATATCCGTTAGGTATGGCCAGTGAGAGGGCTGGTCCTGCTGCAGCGTGTAGCCAAGATTCAGTGACTGCTAGGAGGTCTAGGTGTTCAGAGTGGATGATGTCTGCTATCGCCGGTCAAGTGGCACAGTGAGTAGAGCGCTCGTTTTGACATCAGTGCAGAGCCTGCTAACGCAAGTTCAAATCCCGGCGGGGCCAAACTCAGCCTTTCATCCTTCCGAGGTCGATAAATGAGCACCACACACCATGGGTAATAATAAGCAGCGCTCAGATACCCGAGGGTTCGTAGCGCTATATAAATGCAAAATAATTAATAATAATAAATTAATCTCTGTAGCGTGTGCAACTAGCGATCTAGAGTTTATTAGGCCGCCCTTGAGGCTGGGTTTGTCTGTCTTAGGTAGGGTTGGGCTAGTTGTAGTTTGGGTCTTGGTGGGAGCGCTGTTGGCGGTGGTCGGAATGGGACAGTGTTTTGTTGAGGAGGGGGTTGGATCTTTTGTTTGTGGATGCCAGGGTTCTAGCTAGTGGTTCATAAAGTTTAGCAAGTCTTGAGGAGAGTCTGCCATTTCTCTCGAGGGTGTTGCAAGGTAGAGTGTTTTGTGTTGGGCATTGCAAATGGCAATCACTTGGCCAAGGTTTGTTTGCGTGGTTGAGAGGTAGTGTCATGGTGTGGTTGTGAGCGGTGTGGTATTGATACGCTAATACTAAGAGCAGGGTGTGTATGATACTTGTTGTGAAGGAGGTGGGGGCCAGGAGGCTCAGGGGTGTGTGCATTGTTGGTATAGGTGCTATAGGCGGAGGGGCCTGTATTTAATTATCTCGGTGTTTATGATATCTGGTCTATACTATGTATAATAGGCTATGCTAAGCATAGTACCGGTGATATAGTATAGTGCATGCTACGGTCTTGGCAGATAGGCAGAAAAGTTCGCAAACACATATTGAATCCATCAATTGCAAGTGGTTGGGTCAGCACAGTTGTGGCAGATAGGCAGCAAGTTAGCATGCACAGGTTGAATCTAACAACTGCGAATAGCTTAATAATGGGTCAATTCGTAGCAATAGTGTGCAAGGGTGGCAGTGTTTTGGTTAGGCTAGATGCATTTTAAAAACATTTGCTTATACATTCATTACAATGTAGTTTGGGCAAATTATATGGCACGCGTTGTGCAGCGTTGCCTCAGGATGTTAGTGTTAGAAAAGATTTCGTAATTGTAGGTAATTTTCCTTCCATGTGGCAACCCCTAAACTTTTTGCTGTTGTTTTTCACCTTGTTCTTGACTTTGCCAGAGAAGTGCAGCCTTCTGCTGCACTCCTCTGGGCTTTCGCTCCTTTTCTTACGGGGAAACGGACATGCCCTTAAGACAGTCAGTACCGGGAAACGCTGTTTCCCGTAGTTTCTTTTATCATGTTGCGGCTTTAGTGCAACATGACACAAGAGGGCACTGTAAGCTAAGTTACAGCTCTCTTGGGTCTCTAGCCTTCTACAGGCCCTAGATACTCGTTTAGGATTGTATTTGATCAGTGCAAGTCATTCAGGGATTGGAATGGTGGCAGCGATCGTTTTGTATATTTTGAGCTCCTTTTGGCGTTCTGAGCGCATTTTTCGCGCTGAACCCAAAATGGTGGCCTGGCTCCCAAAATGGCCAGACCACGAGGCTCCTTTGTCCTGTCCACTGACCGTCTTGCTCCCTTCACCTTCCCCAGGTCGAGCGACCCGGGGCCTTCCTTATTTGGGCATGTACTTTCCCGCGAAACACGGATGCTTTCGCGGGCTTCTACATGTCTTTTGTGTGCCTCCAGAGTGTGGGCTGGGATGTCTGGTCCCAATACACATCCTGGGTGCCAGAGAGTCTAGGGTAGTGTGAATGCCTGGGACCACCGTGGTCCGTGATTGGTCCACGAATGGTGTGTGTGTCGATGAGCGGATCTCCCATTGGGAGATCCGCGAAGGGAACCGTGGATAAGAGGGGGCTGGAAACGCCACTACCATGTCGATCTCCTGAGTTCTCACAAACGAAGGAATACAGGAGCCAAGTATCCTGCAACCAAGAGGCTGGACCGAGGAATCGCTGGTGACCCGCTGAAGGACTCCTCCTTTGCACTGCTGTCGTCCTGTGAAACCCTTTCCTCCTTTGATCGAACCAGAAGGCCTGTACTGGTGCTTCGACCTTTGGAATAGCAGGAACAGCTATTCTCGGCGACTTCATCATCTCCTGCCAGTAAGCCTTCGGAAGCGTCTCTGGGCCATCCAGTTGACTGACCAGCTTACACGGGAGTCCTGCTCTGCAACCGCCGCCACGTTGTGTTGTATTTCGAGTCCTGGTCACTCTCACACGCTTCGTACACTTGGCGTTCCCAAGTCTGAAGTGAGTAGTGTACATTTGGCTCAGATACACACGGCCGCTCTGTTGCCCTGCTGTGGTGACAAAACTGTGCAGGTTTCTTCGATTGGGACGTCTTTTTTCTCTACACGACGACGAGGCATTCCCGGCTCTTCTGAACCTGCCAGCTGCTGAAACTAACGTGGAGAAGCCTGGGTCTACTTGCATCGGGGACCGGTGAGTAGTATAGCTAGGATCTGGTCGCCCTCCTGCAGTAGCCCATTGCTTTTCCCCGCTGTGTAAAAACAGCACCCTTTTGTCCGTACTCGCGCTCTGCTTCTGCTCACTGTGGAGGCTGCGCTTGAGTCGCGGAACCTGTTCTTCTTCTGTTGTGCACTAACCCGAACTGCCTGACTTCCTCCGAAGAGCTTCTCCTTTTGCCTGTTGGCACCAGCGTGTGCAGGTACTTTGAGCACAAGGCTCCACTCTTCGCAGGGCTCGGACTTCCATCTAGTTAGGTGCCTCTGAAGGCGAACTGAGTCTAAAGCATTATCGCACTGCCTGTTTTCCTTCCCTTTCAGGTGGACTACACATTTCGTGCATATAACGCTTGCGACTGTCGTATTTGTATATATATTGTGTTGATATGGTATGTATTGGCTTAATATTGTGATATTGTGATTTTCTCGCTACGGTCATTAAAGGCCTTAAAATAAATGTGTATATATTTTTGATATAACAACTGTTTGGAGTAGTTTGTAAGCGCTCTTGCTTTGTGTGCTCATTGCGGGCTTTCAGTCACCCTCACCCCTCTTGAGACCTAGTCTTGACCGCCGCGATCGCTACCTTGATTGGTCTGGCTCGTCCAGAGGTTACCCTGTTCCAAGTAATTAGGTTGGCCTTCTGAACTTCTGCGCCACCAGGACAGAGTTCAGAAATCCGTCTTAACAGTTAGACAGGCTGGGGATACGGCAGTTAGCATTGGGATGCAGGGCATAAGGAGTCTGTAAGGTAGCGGATACAAGTCAGATGAGGCAGCGCCGGGAGTCAGCTTACAGAGTGCCATGGGATCAAAACAATTACAACATGGGTTACTATTAGTAACAGGCCTCTTAGATTGCAAACATTTGAAATCAGTTTATACATGTTAAAGTTTAAACAGTCAGGCCCCTGACAGCTGTCATTCAGGCGGCCCAGGGTACTGCACCCAGATTTTGACAGATCCACAGACAGGCCACTTTTGCTGTGGAAATCCCTTTATGCTCTCAGCCTTTCATGACATTGTAAGTTCACAATGATCTCTTACACTAAGTGAAGTGTAGCACCCAGCAAGAATTTTGGATGTTTGAGGGTGTTCTGTACCGGCATTCTGAAGTTTCAGCAATAAAGAAAAAGGAATTTAAAGCAAGATTTGGGGTTTCCTTTAGCAAAACACTGCTTTTTCCTTCTGTACTCCATTTTCACTTGCTGTGGCGCCCAGTGACATTTCAGGAGTGAGAGCTCTGTTCCACTACTGACAACATGCGTGGCAGATTGGGCAGCCATCTTTTTGTGCGTTGCCAAGCGCGATTTTCAGAGGTTTTGGCGCGCACAACGGTTTGGCGGCCATTTTGCAATTTCTGGCACCATCATAACATTGATGCAGCATAGCAGAGCAAAAGTGGGTCAATACATCCCACATGTTGCATAGCTAATAAACACAGATGACCATATTGATGGCCTCACTGGAAACTAGAGCACACTGATGACAGCACAGATCCCCAACAATGGCTTCCCTGGAAATAGGAGTGAAAAATGTTTTAAAATCCAAGGTATATATTGCATAGATTTACATTTAAAAAGTGTCAACGGGTAACGTACCCTCATTACATGTTGCATGTATTCTTGAATGCAAGAAAGTTATAAAATGAACGATACACATTTCCAACCGTAGTTTAAACTCTACAGTTTCCCTACCGCTATGCAGCAGCGTATAGAATGTCAGTGTCTGACATTCAATGAGCAGGAGCTAAAACCAGCTCCAGGGTGTCTGGCATCAGCCAGGAGCTATCGCTGGGGAGCCAGCAGCCAATACCCAGCACACCGCAAATCGAACTTGCTCATGGGATGCACACTAACCTTTTGTCCACTGTGACTTTCATTATGTTTAAATGTGCACTAAATGTGTCATAATTCTTTATTAGCATTTTCAAATACTTAGTTAATGTAACATATGCATGTTTGTAAAGCACTAATTTCCTGGGGAGCCAAAAGTAGCTCCTGGTAGCGGTTGCTTTAAAGCTAACCAGGCTCTCCTAGGCTAGAAGCAGGAGCCACATATCTGCCCTCAATTTCAAACCCTGGCATGTTGCCTTGCAGTATAGAACCATATTGCCCTCATATATATTGTGCAGGTCATTTTAGAAAGCCATGCATGATTGATGCCTACGGTCTCCTTGCTTGAGCTGACAATTACCTTGATGTGATATGAAAAAACAATTGAGGGGAAATTGAATCTACTCATAGTGTAGCCATGACATTATAGCAGTTAAAACACTTATTCTTGTGCTCCGCTAGACTGTAGTGTGGGCTTCTAAAATACTCGACTACATGCATACAGTCCGCCTTTCAACAGAACCTGAACGCCGCCCTGTCCCCGTTAGAACGTTAATGAAAAAGGTACGAATTTAAGGAATGAGGGGGGTTCACATCAAATGGCCTGCAAGATCGGTTTACAAATACTCCGCCATGCTAGGTATGAAAAGTGAGGATTTATGAGCAATTAAATGTGAAGTTAAAAAAATGCACTGGACTCAGTATACTTTTTACTCATTTGATCTAAGTGCGGTAGTCATTTTTATTCAAATAATAAAGCTTCTCACTTCGGATAGGTGATGTTCTGCCAGTGAGGTCATCGACGATATGATCAGTCGGCTTTAGTTTCAAGTGATGTCACTGATTATGTCACACGTGACGTCATCAGTGTGCTCAAAGGTCGCGCAACAGGGGGCTTGGAGTTAATGTGGCCTAGCTTCCACCTACTGCTGAATTTGAGGTTGTGTTCCATAAATCTGGCACCTTCACGTCCCTAGGGACAGAAAGAGTCGGAAGCTACCTCAGGTCAACCGTATATAGTAGGTAATAACTAATATCATACTACCAAGTCTGACAGTAGTATTTGAAATAAAATACGATACACTTTATGCTACTAACCCTCACCTAATTCAACTGTGATGTTAACAGTTTTTTTACCTTTTACTTGTTTCACCGTCCATTATAAGCTACATGATTTCTAAATGTTTCGTTTTTCTTGTGTTTTCTTTTGTAAAATAAAATTGAATTTGTTTTTTACGACTACAAGTGACCCTGACTAACTAGTTATTAAACACTAGTTTGCGGCTAACCTAGACCTACCTACTATATATGGTTGACCTGGGGTAGCTTCCGACTCTCTTTCTGTCCCTATGCATAAACCGCCTTCCTGAGTCAAGCCGCCCCCCTTTAACAAAAAAGAAGGCACCACTGCCCCATTTTTTCTACCTATACCTCCACGTCCCTTCCATTATAGTGGTTTCACTGAAAATAAAACTTTTTTTTTTTAAAAAGGGACCTTTGTTTCACTAGGAATACTCAATCTGACGCGCCAAACAGTCAGTCACAGTGGGCATGTGCTGTGTAAAGGCAGGCAGGAGTAACCAGCTCCCACCACTTACGCTGCCCAAGGTGTATGCAATAGATTCCAGCCTGTGGTGGTTCCTCCCATTCTAGTCCATATGAAATAAAACAGAAACCTGAAGGGGTTTCTTGAGAGGAGTGGAAAGTCCAGCCTGAGGTCCAACACATGGGTCCCACTGGCTCTCGTTGCCAATCTCTTAAAACCAAAACAAGTATTGGATTTTGTTTTTTAAAATGACCCAAAATACATTTTATTTTTACAGAGCACAGCTGCACAGGGGAGTATCCAGCATTGCAAGGGTGGGGTGGGGTGGGGGCGGGGTGAGCCACGAAAAAGGTCCTGCTACTTTCCCCCCAGCCAGGGTCCAATTCACACCCCAAACCACCCACCCCTGCCCCAATGTACTTTTTTGATAATAGTGGCAGATGGCATTCGAACACAAATAAATAAAACTGCAGGATCGTTGCAGATGCAGGAAACTCGCCTGTTAGAGCTCTGTCGAGGCACTATGGGGCAAAATCCATGCAAACATCCGAATTTGCATATGGCTGAACCAACAGAAGTGACTTCACAGAAAAGGACATTGCAAGGAGCATCACCAGTCTTTGATACTTGGAGACACCATGGAAGTGACTTTAGAATAAGTTGCCATAAGTAAGCCAAGTGGCAAATAACTGAGGTGCAAAAATACCTAATTTGCACTTTTATTGTATATGGTGAAACTCTATAGCCATTAGCCTTTTTTAGAATAGCATGATGTAGTGACAAACTATAAACTGAACCCGAATCACAGAGCAGCAGATAAGACCGAGCACAATTAAATGATTTGCCCAGGATCACACACTGAGTAAATGGTGAAACCAGGATGTGGACAATTTAAGCAACTGAGCACATCTTCCCAGGTTTGAGATATTTTTTAAGGTTTTGCTGTGCATTTCATGTGATTAAATAATACTTAATTTATAGCAATGCCTTGGAAGCAAACCACATTACATAATTAACTAGCCTTTCATAGTAAACTAACTATAGACTACACACATGGTCATAGAAATATACATAAGAGTATACATAAGTATGGTTTTAGTTTTATTCTCCCCATCATGCATGCAAAGTCACAATCGCATCATTTAGATTAATGTGAGCCTAACAAATCCCCTTGGGATTTAAAGCTATAGTCAATATCTCAAAGCATTCAACATTATGCACCCTTCTCACTTCTGATCACTCCCTCCCATTTACATTTCTAAAAGGGACAAAAGTCCCTGCTAATTACCCCACTTCCTCCCATCAGTGCCCAATGGCTCACATTGTAATGCTCTGTGTTAAGTGAGCGCCCCTCTTCTGCCCGGAGCTCATTGGGACATTGTCCTGGGGGTGCCGAAACGGAAAGGCGTCCCACTGACAAATGTCCAGTTCTGGCTTTCAAAAGAGCCACGGTGGAGTTTGTAAGGGGAGGGTGGGGGCGTCAGATTGCCCCCCTCACCACCCACTCGGTACACCACTGCTGCTGCACCTGGATTACTAAAAAAAAAAAAAAAAAAAAAAAAAAAAAACCACAATATGAAATTGCCACGAGTCTCTTATGCACAGCTTTTGTTATCCCAAATGAGTAGGCCATGTGCAACTCCTCACCCATATTATGACACGCGCTGCTTGATTGTGTAATGCAATGTCCCCCCGCCCCCTCCCAGACGGCCACAGTACGTAGCCATGCTAGTTAAGCACTTTACAAATACTACATAGCATCCTACCCTCCTGCTGTAGAATTAATTTGCGTTTCCACAGGTTTTAAGGCAATTCCACCTCGGTTTTAAAAGGGTTTGTGAGGAGTTTCCTGGGCTACCCACTGCCCAAATACCTATTTCACCCGCTGTTATCAAGGTGCTTACACCTGGGAGTCTGCTTTGGAGCAAATGCATTTGTAGTCAACAGGTTTTAATGCTCTTCTGCCTAAAATGTAGGTTTCTTCCAAGTATACTAGCTGCCCAGCTAACCATTTATCTTGCTAGGGATCAATTTTCAAGCACATTCCTTTGTGTTTCATCCCATTCGATCTACTTTTGGTCTAAACACTGTCCTGCTCCTCGCCCATCCCAGCACTCGGAACACCGCCACACAAAGAGCGTTCATTTCCCTGTGATTCAGTGGAACAAATCCAAACCACTCCTGGGTGGAGCCTATTTTCCAATGGTAGTCTACTAAGTTTGACGTATGGATTCCCGCCCCCCCACCCACCCTTGCCCATACTTTACCCTCCCATTTCCCTGCTCACATGCCATTTTCTTGGTCTAGTTCATGGCTGTAAAATGAGCAGGTTTTCCAGTAAATGGAGCTGTATTCCGCTAGTGCCACTCGTTAATCAAACTAGGAAACTACAGCTCAGGGAAGTGGTTCGAAAGGGTTGGCATGTATGCAGATTATTCCCAGAGGAGCCCAGCAAATGCCAAACAGGATCCCAGTCTCAACACGGCAGATAGCTTCATAGGTTTGTTGGCGGGGACCAATGGCCACTTGGTCAGCGGCCTTCGTTTCTGTTCCCTTAGCAGGGAACGCACAAACTTAGGGCCACAGTGTCACACACTTACCCTTGCTAAGAGGACACGCTCGGGGCAGAGGAGATTGCCAGTGCAGACATTTGCTAAGTATTTGTCTGGGGGTAGAATCCCAGACAGCTGGAAGGACCTGCGTGGATATCCACTTAATTTGTTCTCCAATTTCTGTTGTGGTGGTCTTTGCAAATATAGAAAAAATTATTAACGAAAATCTCTAAACCATTTGTTGAATAAAGTGCTTTATCCCCCCCCCCCCAAAAAAAAAAAAAGGAGGGTGGGGAGAAAAAGGCCTGTGGCAAATTACGTCCAATGCATTTCGGTCAATTAGGACCATCTTCAGGGACGGTTTCTAAGTTAAAAAAAAAACATACAGAAAACCATATTTAATGTAAGGATATTGCAAAACTGTAGTAGTCATTCTGTGTTGCATTTTAAGTTCGATTTCCATTATCAATTTATGCAGACTTTTGGCAACACTGGTGCTTATATTGTTGGCTCCCTACTCACTCCCCGTTCTGTGATGTGTCCTACTGTGGGAATAATGTGCTATACAACGAGCAAGAGTCTCATTAATGTATATGGTGACAAGTGTGGATATATCCACGCCCCCTCCCCAGTACTGGAACTCCGAGCTGTGCAGCAGCTACATTCTCTGATAATATTGTATCTGACTACTGCAGTATTCCATTCCCGTGCACCAGTCCTCAGTATGTGGCCAAGCTAGTACAGCACTCTGAGGGATGGTCACACAGCTGATTGGTCTTCCCCGGTGTGTCCACCTCATTCACCTTGCACATATTTTCCCTGGGATCCGTCACTCCTAGCAATCAGCTGGGCAGGTCAGTATTTCTCCCTGGGGACTGTCAGGCTAGGATGCTCTTAAAGGGTTTGCTGCCCCATCTCGAACTCCTCACACTAACTTTTTTCAGTACTTACCAATAAAAACTTGAAACTGGCCACACAAATATGCATTTGTTTGCAGTAGCATTAAATGTGTACCCTCATTATTTTATAGCATACGTAAATGACATTATTTGCAGGCTGAATAATTTATAAAACATGGAGCTAAAATTATTAATTCATGTTAGCAGCGCTTTAAATGCGCCGGTCCTACCCGGTCTTCAGTACCTGCACTATTTTTGAGCATTGGAGTACCTGCACTTTTCTCAATGCTTGAAAGAGTACCAGTACTCAACTATGCAGCGAGGTGAAAATTAAAGCTTTTCATTTCATCACAACTTAAAGGAATACGCTTCTGCAGCCTTTTAAGGGGGAAAGCAGCGCTCTCTCCCTCCTCCTCTCCACCACGCGCAGTGCCCATAAGGTCTCCTCCAGGGCCCACTCTCCAGAACAAAAGGAGAGACAAACATGCAGCTACTCTGAGCACACTAGGCATGCAACACATTCGCTAACTTGGCTTCACCTTTTTCTTGATGGAGCAATGATGGATTTCGAAAGACTAGGAAATTACTTTAAAGTTGTTTCTTTGTTATTAGCACCGTATATTCTAATAGGGAAATATTTTCAGGCAATTGGAGTGGTGATGAAACGTTTGACTGAAAACGTGCACACAGATGCAGTCACCTACTGAATTTCCTATTGGGCAATGAAAGCGAGCAATAATAAAAGTCCCCCTCTAAAGCTTAGCTTACAGCTATATCTGCTAGTTTGATAGGCAAAAAAAAGTCAGTCATGTGCTGTGCATATCCAAACTACTGCAAGTTTGTGTGAAAGGATCCCAGATACACTGCTTTACCACAGTGTGTGATCTTTAGCACATAATTCAATCTCACTGGGCTTTGCCTGCAAACAGGGTGCGCCTAAAAGATACCTCTGCCCAAGGCACCGCACTGAACGGCCAGTGCCGAAAGCACAGTGCTGGAATGTCCCACTTTGTAGCTTGGCGAGTACCTGCACTCTTTCTATTTAAAGCACTGCCCATTAGGTTACCCTTTTCTGATCAACACTGCTTTGAGGGTTCTTCAGAGACATACAATCAAACTCGATCCCTACCCCTCATTCCCTTTCTTGCCTGTACAAATGTGTTCACCCCTTCTCCTTTTTACCATCCTCTGCTGTCCTATATATCCCCTTGCAGACCAGTGTCTGGATACACCTGGTGGGGGCTGCGTGTCGAAGGAAGCAGACACAAAGATGGCATGGTGGTGGTTATACACTTATTTGTTCAGAAAAAAAAGATCCTCACTATCTCTGTCTTCTAAGAGGGTTTTCCCTGCCTCAAAAATAAAAACTAAAGGATCCATAAGAATGTCCTTCAAAACCGAACTCCACCGTCCTGTGTCACAACCTACTTCTATCCCTTACACTACAACTAAAGAATAATCCAACAGAAAGTTCATTCTCCAAGATAAGGTCTCCCTTGTACCGATACTCGGGTAGAGTTTAAAAGAATGTTCTCTTGAAACAAGAATGCCAGAGGGAATGACTCCCTTCCCCTGACTTCCGGTTCCCACACAGCCTTTACACAACCCCTTGACCTAGGCCAGGAGAATGACTCCCTTCTCCTGGTATTGGTCTGTACAGTTCACAATAAGACCAGGGGGAATGATTTGCTTCCCCAGACGTCACTAGAGTATGTTACATGGTTTTAGCCCCTTCTCCAGGAAAATAACTCCCTTCTCGTGGTGTATAAAAAGCTCTTTCTCACAGCCTTCAGCTTGATATACACTGCCAACACCAAGACAAGGTGGCAAAAAGTCCCAGAACCTTTGCTGGTGTTCAATCGGCTTATTTGGTCACTCCAGCAAGGTAGTTCTCCTTGGATGCCCAGTTCACTTATGTTGGGGTCCCCCGACTCATCTCTGGTGGTCAGTGGGCTTATTGTTGCCACTGCTACAAGGAAGCACTTCTCGGATGTTAGGTACACAATGGTCTCTGAACCACACCCACCCCACCCCACCCCACCCTACCCTTTCGTCCCTTCCTCCCAGTCCTCTCTGCCTCTCATACCTCCAGTTACCTCAGTTACCTTCTGAGGGACTGTGTTATGCCACTGGGAGTTCCTGGTACTGGGGTTTCTCTCAGATTCTTCAGACTTCTCTCTCCGGCGTTAACAGCATCACAGTGGCTCTGCACTCTGCTGTTTGGCTCTTCTTTCCTGCTTCGCGTTTGGGTCTGCTCCTGTTGGACCCCACGGAGAACTCTCTTCTGAGACTCCAGGCTGCCAACCGCATTTTACACTCCCGCTGGTTTCCAAGTCTGCTGCTTCGCTCAGCTGGGCTTGACAGGTTTGTCAGTCCCTCGTCTTTTATACAATGTTGACAGCCCCGTCCTGGCAGATTGTCGAAGTCCTTTGTTTCCGTTGACAACTTTATCTTCATGCCTCCTCGTACCAGTACCAGCACAGTCTGTGACCTGCAGGTCTTCTGTGCTCCTCAGTCCTAGTACGTTAGCTATATTCCATGCATCACAAACATACATGGGTTTACTCTCAATGAAATGGCTTTGACTGGACAGGGGGGCTAGGAAATATTGGGTAGTGGCATTACTCAATGGTCTGTGCCCTAGGCGATCGTCCTTGTCCCCAGAGGGGAGGGAGGCATGGGGGTGATGGAGTCCCTCCCCATGAGTACCTCCCACATTAAACCACCCCTAGGGCAGACTATTGGGTAGTGTCTGCACCTCCCTAGCTTCATTGACAAGGGCTCCCCCTTAGGGAGAAGGGCCCAATACACCACTCTGTGGCCAACCTCCAGGGCTCTTGGACCACAGGCGCATGCAAGTTTTAAGGTACACTTTATTAAACTTTATATGACATGGGTTTCCACCACAAGGCCCACACAATTATGTGCCATAAAACATTTCATACAAGTAGGGTGCCTAGACCTGCACAGATCCCTCCAGGTTAAACCTCCTTATACCAGGCTTACCCCACATTTGTTCACATATCACACAGTTCATCCTGGATCATGCCACTCTTGGGCATTTGGCATAGTGCCGATGGTAATTTTTTTTTTGTCTGAAACATTAAATGCCTTCTGAACTGCAATAGCAGTCCCCATGCTTCAAGGGGATATTGGAGCACATCTTGAATCCATCACACTACAATTGCAGCCAAGTACTACAATTTATAATATTAAACTTCCGTTAAGTAAACTAGGCTTTATCCAAAAACATCTTGGAACTTCTTACTTGTGGGGTTAAATGACAGCCGCACATAACATGAACTGAAAGGACAGGTAGGCCTCTGCTGCGAGTTACATGGCATCAAATGGCAAGGCACACTAAAGAAAATGACAGGCCGAAGAAAAACCGTAATACAGCCAAAGGGCCTTGTGAATGAACCCATGTGTCTTGCTGAAGAGAACACAAGGAACAGTGGATTAAGAAAGTTTGCGTCTTTCTGCAGTTGAAATCCAGAGAAAGCTGAATAGAAATGTAATCCGAATGCAGATAAAGGCACATCAATGGCTGGCTGAGAGATAAATGAGGCATTTTCACAGAACCTGCCACACATTGAAATGCTGTGCACACTGGAAAACAAGGGAAGCTGGGACTCGCATGAGAGTTAAAGACAAGTAACATTTTCATTTAAAGCAACACAAGGCCCAACTGCCAATACAGAAGCCCTTCACTTTCAGTTTTGCCACAGTAAGAAAAATACTGCAAGTGCAACACAAAGAAAATACCTTGATTCAAAAAATGTATTTCACCATAACAGAGAAATGCAAACTGCTTAAATCAGTAAGATGCAGCATTGAGAAAAGAGGGCTTCAATTGAAGAGAGTGCTGTATTGCAGATCCGATCTCCCGTTGTTGGGCAGATTTTAGTGCTGGCCTGGCTCTTTATCTGGAAGGGGCATCTCAAAGTTGATGTACACTCCAAGTATTAAGGACAGGGCCAGATCAACACAGACCCAAGCCCTGAATGGGGAAGAATGCAAGATCATGGCTAATGGCATTCCAGGGCAGAGGTGAACAGTCTGTTGCCTGATAAGGATCTCCTCAACCCATCAACCCTTGAGAACAAAGACTAATGAGTTGTACTCCTCAGCCCAGGAGGCTCTGGTCACATGCTTGCAGAGAAATGTGTCCTGTCATGTGAAACTAAACATTATATATTTTAATGCAGTGGCTGTAGATTACATTGGACATTTGATTTTATTTAGCAATTGATGAATGGTTATAGTTAGACTTGTGAAAGATGTCATTTTAAAGATAATTTCAAGGCAATTGTGTGACTTATGGAATTGCAATAGCTAAGTAAATGTTTTTCTTGATTCCCAAAATAAAGAATTAGTGAGCCGATGGAGTGTAAAATTGGGTATCTGGAGAGTAACTGACAGGTTTACATGTTTATAACCATTATACTTTTTGTATAAACCGCAGAAATATCGTAACACCCCTGTGCAACATGGTTGTCATTTTTATTAAATCACCCATGATTAGCTATAGATACATCATGGCATTTATTTGTAAAATTGGGTGTTTGCCATGTAGCTACTCTGTCTAAAATGAGCATAGGAAAAAAAAGTTTTGATTTCAAATGTGAGTTGCAATTATTTTCTTCTAGACTCCTAAACCTATCCTTAGAGAGAGGGCAGACTTCTAGGGTGGGGGGTTGGGGGGGGGAGTGAAGGAACAATCATTTGTGCGAGAATTCTAGCAGGGCACTACGCAATATTGAAATTTTGATTGTCTCATCATTGGCATATAAAGTGGATGCACTATGAGAGGGGGAGCTGCAGAGAGATTACCAGGGGACAGATGCCAAGAATCAAAGGAGATATACTGAAATTTCATCTGGGGGAAATATTGGAAGAGTGCTGGGGATTTCTATTCCTGGGGTGATATAGAACACACAGGCTGTGATTCTTCACTGGAGCCAGAGAGAGAAATACTGTGGGATCCAAATGACTGAAGTGCTTGCTAGAATCCTGTGTTGCCATTCAAGCTCTGCTCAGTCCCTGAGTGCAAAGCCCAGAGATTTCCAAAAGGAAGTAGTCCAACAAAAGGTCAACATGGGGTATATATTTAATCAGCCCATTCCCTTTCATTGGTGTGTTCTTTTCCATTTGTGGGAGTCCGGGGGGTGGGGGGGCTTGGGCTGTAGAGCCTTATCCCATTTTACTGAATATTAATTTTAATTTAATGTGATCTATGTCTCGCATTTGAAGTAGTTTTGGGTGAAATAGTCATGGTCATATGCATTTGTACAAATCTGTAAACCAAACTGCTTGCCTTTTTGAGCATGCAGGAAATGTGCACAGCACTGCATATGTAAATTGATTTTGTTCACTGACCAGTGTCGATTACTCCTTCACTTGAAATCTGCATAAAGTAGTGTGAATTTTGTTCTGCAAGCCAACTTGTGCAATTTATGTAAAAAGAAGTTGAATTTTGAGCCACAGAGAAGGTGACGTGTGTCATTTAAGTGTGGTCTCCATTACCTATAAATCAAAAACTATTTTCTGTTCACCGGCCAGGTTCTTGGCTCATTTGTGGCACAGGCGGGAGGGATCCAAGTGGCATGATAGAAGTCTGAATTGAGCTGAACAAAGAGTCCATTAAACAGTTTGTTGTGCGACACCTTGATTGGGGAGGGAAGGAACTCTGGGCTGAGGGTGGCCTCTCAAACCGTTACAATCCTTATTGCAGTTCCACGGATCCAAGCTTCTACAAACCACCCTCCTTTATTTTATTGGTTGGTCTTACTCTATTCATTCTTTATCTTGTATCCTCTTTCTTTCTCTCTACCCCTTTACCTTTCCCCTTCTTCAAAGACTATGGTCTGGTAACCCCCCCTGGCAGGAGCACAGCCAACCTCTTTGAGCAAGGCTTGTCAATCCGACTACAACAGTGGTGATTTGGCACAGAGCACAAACTTTCCATCAGAACATGGACATAAAAACAGAGAACCAGAACAGAGAACCAGTTCCCATAATATAAAGTCAGAGCGCAAAAGTGGTGTAATGGAACGTATGCAAGTTAAACAGGTTTCATCAGTGCGAGCTGGATAGATTTGAACTTTTAGTAACTTAAAAATGTACTCGTCAAGCCAAGTTGAACAGCCTAGGAAATGTGTCCAAAGTTGCAGCAAAAGAAACATATTCATACCTTATTGTCAGTGGAACATAAGGAGGGCATAGATCATCCGCAAACCATGCATAAGGAGCTGCTTTGTGCATCCTTTGACCTCGGGTTACCGGCATGTGACCTGAGCTCACACATTGCTACTGAGAAGAACGTTTTGCAAGGGTTGAATTTAAGTATATTAAAAAGGAAATGGTGCCCTTCATCTGGGATAGAGGGGTGAAAGTGTAGCTCTACCGGTCCCTAGCACAATTCCTATATAATCACAGGTTTTCAGGCAGGTACTAGACTATTCCAAAAAGGAGCCGACCCAAATTAAGACCATTCTCTTTATTCCTATGAAATACAGTCAGTCGCCGTTCAAGACCTGGGCCAGATCTTCCGATCAGGGCCCAACAGCATTTCTATACGCATTGGACCTTACTTTATCAAGATACTTTCTTTTTCTTCCTTATGCCGCAGCCTACTCTGGCAGAGCCAGATTCCCAAAGTTCATTCCCCTTTATATAGGCAGGTAAATGTTGAAAATGCAACAGAGAATCCGATAGAAGTTGTTGCTTCTAGCCAATGTTGCTCTTAAAATTGATGCAAGCACAACAGAATGAACAGAACAAGCTAAAGGTCAAAGGCCAGTCCTACATTTCCACCTAACTGGCTCCACAGACATACTTTGCATCTGTATATGCTTGCCAAATATGGAACCAATGAAAGCCTAGGAAGCCAACATCTGTAACCATGGATGAAAGCACAGAATCAGCGATATGCATACAACTCTGATGTAGGCCCCTGAGCACTAAACTTCTCAAGAGAGCGCTCGACGTTTTAAGATCACACAAAAATCGAAATCTACCCTAAAAAATAAATAATAAAAAAATTAAAAAAGATGGCGCCCATAGAAAAAAGAACTGCAATATATCCTGCCCTCTCCAAACTGCGAGCAGATATCCCTTTTCTAAGTTAACACTAGCCCTATAAGAAAAGGCTTCCAAGACCAAACTCGTGTCCACAAGTCAAACACTTTCTACAGCTAGCAGCCCTACACAAGACTGTCCAAGAACAAACCTACTAAGGAAGAAGACCCGAGGATGGGGTAGGTATGCCGTGAAATACCCTGCTTTGCTTTCAGAGATTCACTGAATCTCAGCTGAAAGATGGGGACAAGACCTCGTCAGGCAACACTGAACTATGCTTGGCAAAAGCATTGGGTTGTTACCGTACACTCGCATCAAGACACCACATGCGGAGCTGCATAAACGCTAGGCTAACGGGACTGTGCCTCTAGCAAGGTCATAAACCCAATCTGGTGTGTGTGAAATTCCCCAAAAGATGGGCAATTAATAGTGGTGCTGGATCAGGCACTGCAAAGAGTACACAAGTATAGAAATTCAGAGAGCATGACAGACACCCTAGTACATGACCATTTCTCCCTTGGTAGCATGAAGGACCCAGAAAAGACATTTCCATACAAACACCAAGGAAGACACAGGAGTATACGTACACTCCACAACTCTAGCCTTAAAGGGCCACAGTGAACTACCCTTCATCCATCTATGCACTAAGCCGTCCTGGCATTAAGTGGGGACGTGGATTGCAGGTTCAAAGTGCGACTTCCAAAAGGTAGGCAACACAAAGGAAGCCCGATTGGTCATCCGTTAATAAGGTCTATCGCCGTTTTGTAATGTTGGCTATGGTCTTTAAAAAAAAAGTTAAGTAAATGGATACGGGTTAGTGGAATGAAAACGGCTCACATCAAGTATTTAAAATACAAGGGGCACGGCCAACGGGAGGGCGATGGGTACGTGAATCCCTGAAGCTCCCGCGGCTGCCAAAAATATCCTGTATTATATCCTGCTATGCGTGGCAGAAGTCAACAAAAATACTCCTGCTGAGAGGCAACTACATAGAGTCACTGGGCGACAAACCCTGAAAACGAGCTCCCGACTTGAGTGGCAAGCAACTGAACGGAACCCATGCGTGCAAAGGAAGAGGCGTCCAAGATGGCTGTGAGCTAAAGGCAGGAGAAAGACAGAGAACCAGCCACGTGGTGCCAAGCATGGACCCCCGACATCCTGACCTGTGAGCACACAACCAGCGCCAACTATCAACCAGCGCAACAGTGCCAGTGGTCCAGGAGGCCGATTGCCAGGTACTCCTGCGATGTGGCACTGCCCTGCACCGGATGTGTGGGCCGCCGGTGGGGAGCAGCAAACTGCGGAGTGTCCCATGTTGCTACACTGCAAATGATACCTGTACTTAAACACCACCCGTCTGACGTGTTTGAGCATGGACTAATATCCAAACCAGCTGCTTGATCTTGGATTGCGGGTGCCGGTGCCCAGCCCGCCCTCCGGCCCAGACCCTGTAACACTGAAGTAGGGTCGTGGCCCTGAGAGCTCCGAGTCCGCCACAGGCCCTCTCCTCCATGAGGATTGCTGTGGGAACACCGGGATGCAACAACGCACGCTTCCGACTCCTCTGAGAGGACTACAATCGATAGTGGATAGACTGCTTGGCCCTGGGGCTCGCCCGATTAGATGGCGCGGGGGCACGGTGGTGCTCCGCACTGGCAGGATCCACACTGTAGGGCGTGCACGATGAATGAGCTGTGTCGCCGGGTTTGATGTGCCGACCCTTACTGGAGATTGCTGGGCCTTGGCTGCCGGGGTCCTGCCTGAATACCCAGAGTACCTTCCCAAGTGGGGGAAACATACAGGAGCCACTGGCTTGTGACTGCCAGCTCTATCCTGCATCCACCGGTACCCTGCACGGCCTGGTAGTGAATGTGGCCGAGCTGAGCCCGACAGAAACAGCTGCGCTGTGGTGTGTGGGCAGCGGACGGAGAGTCCATCACACACCCTGTTGACCCCCCTGACATTGGGGTTCCAGTACCAATATTGGTATCTCGTGGGGTGCTACTGCCTAGATGCAGGTGCCGGCTGGAGAATCCCCTTCTCCCCCCTTTTGACGAGCTGACTGTGCTGGCTGGTAGCGTGATCCACGGTCCCGATGTGTGCAGGGTACCCTGTTCTGTGCCAGCCGGCGCCCCGCCTGGGGCTGTGCAGTGGTGACACGTGGGAGCTGGCGCAAGGCGGGACTGGCCAGCGCACACCCGGGGCGGCCACCCGCAGTGAGGACATAGCTCTGAATACCACACTACCTTAACAACAGGCCATAAGACTGGGCCCCTGCCGTGATCAAAGGAGGAGACAATAGGACTGGGACCTCAAATTACCAAACACCGAGATAGGATTCACTGGCCAGAACCTGATCACAAATCCTTTGGAACTAGTGGAGGGCTGTGTGGATAGGGGCTAGGACGGAGGAACTAGACCTGCCTGGACGGAGGTGGGGAGAACCAACTGGAACATCACGTTTCTTCTAAGCCACCAATTGGAACGCCTGATTTGAGAAAAAAAAAAAAAAAAAAAAAAACAGATCCCATGAGCAATTCTGGCTCAACACACTGATCTGAACAAAGTATACAAATTGGGCTCCAAACAGAATAGCGGTTGACAGAGAGACTGGGACGCCCACCCCAGAGACTAAACACTGAAGCAGTACATAATGGAACACCTGGCACCGCACTGATGGGGGCTGAGGCCCAAGGTACTGCAGCGAGGCCCCTCTCTGCACAGGAAGGTCATGACGGATGCTGAAAATCTGGTGGGTAACGGCTGCTGCGGTTGAATCCATGGCTGGGAGCACTGGCACTTGTAACCAGCGCACTGCATAGCCATCTTACAACACGCTCTGGTGTAGGCGTGCAGACCCGCCTCCATCAATCCTGTGGCTGGTGACGGAAAGGCCACGATAAATAGGCAGTAAGGGGGACGTTGATAGGCACCGCACCAGGTGCTCTGGACCCGACTGGCATTGGCGCACCTCAACAGTCTCATGATAGAGATCTTATGATAACTACCTGCTGAAATAGCCAGCATAGGACTGATCTACATACTGGACCACACCTGGTACCAAAACGCCTCCACTACGACCGCCCACGCTACTCTGGGAAAAGTGTCATTGCACAACAGCCCACCGGTCACCAAGCTCACCATGGTCAAGGACAAATCTAACAAGGTGATCAATCAATGCAGAATTGACCAATATACCACACCAGCGACAAGCACCTCTGAACAAGGACAACCAGACACTATGGCAGAAACAGAAAACACCATATCTTTAAAAGATTTCATGACTGCGAACACCAATTCATGTACCTCCATGTAGCAGAAAACGGATGGAATTAGCATTGACGTTTCGCTCCTTCGACATGAGCTGCAGAAACTAACCTCCCGGACGGGAGAGGCAGAACATCGCATATCTGGGGCGGAGGATGGGCTACGAAATGTGAAACATCTGTCCAGAGTCATGACACACTTGAAATCGATGGAGGAAAGGGTGGCCGAGGGAGAAGGAAGGTTGCGACGTAACAATGTCCAAATGCTGGACCTACCAGAGAAAGCAGAAGGGCTAACATGGAGCCGTTTCTGGAACAATGGCTGGCAGACATGATTGAATCAAAGACATTGTCCACATTTTTCTCAATTGAACAAGCCCACCGAATGCCAGCCGGATGACCAATCCCTGGTACGCCACCACGTACAGGGATTGCAAAGTTACTGAATTATAGGGATCGCAATGTGCTGCTCCAGATGGCCTGCACCAAAGGTACGATAACTTATAATGGATCACGAATTGCCTTCTTCCCAGATTATACCAAGGAAGTCCAAAAGGCCAGGCAATCCTTCAACCAACTCAAAAAACAGCTACAGACCCTGAAGGTGAAAGATGGCCTTTTGTTCCCGGCCCAACTCAAAATATATCACAGGGATACGACAGTACACTTTACAGATCCCAAAGACGCATGAAATAGGACATAACACCACATTGAAGGGGATTGGAGTTGAGGACCAGCAGAAACAGAAATATCTGGGCCCCACCTGGTCGGGGGCTGCCAGCCCCGCTGCCACAAGTGCCCAAGCAACCACCACAGGAGGGGGATGATTAATGACTGAGCCTCTGGAGCCGAAGTACAGCCTACTTATCAATGGCCTGAATACGGGCATTCCGACTTGGCATGGTGGAACGTGAACGCCTGCAATGGCCACACATAGAACCACAGATAGGCGGCCCAGAGTGGAAACCACCTCCCTTTCCACCCGGTCCCCCAACCCTGGAAATGTCATTCCAGTGATGCTGGAGACTGGGGCACGCTTCTGGGATTAGTAAACAGCCAGTTTGTGTTTCTTATTTTATTGTTGGGATAGTCGACAGTTTCGTCTATCTTTAACTTTGGGCAACAGATGCTTCAGGTTGGGATGAAGTATAGGGAGGGGGTAAGGGAAGTTGAGTACTATATTTTTGTTTACAGATCCACCAGTCAAAATACACATATGCCTGATGGGTACAGCCCATAAAGTCGAGACCTATGCATAGACCACCTTCTAGATATGGCTGCACACACACCTACACTCTACATACCAGATATGGCGACGGCAAGGAACAATATCAAAACCTTAAGATTACTGACATGGAACGTCAACGGCGTAGGCAGTGGGATCAAACTGCGTCTAGTCACACAATTTCTAAACAGACATTCACCTGATATTGTGCTCCTCACCAAAACACACCTGGCAGGCACAACATGCAATCTATTCCGACGCACTAATTATCGCACAGCACTGCACACCGGCTTCTCCAAGGGCTCGGTAGGGGTCTTGATACTAATACACAAAAGACTCCCCTTTAAGCGGTCTAAGGTCATACAGGACATGAGAGGTAGATTTATCTTAATACAGGGCACAATATGGAATTAAACTCTTGCCGCCCTAGCAGTGTACTCCCCGCCTTCGCTCATTACCGATCTGATCCGAGATGTCACACCTATAATCACAAACCACACAGCAGATATCTGGGTGATGGGAAGGGACTTCAATGAGGTTATGGACGTAGAGGTGGGCCGCACACATCTGCGGGGGAGGAATCCTAGAAACACTAAACTTGCCACCTTCACCTCTGCATTCGGTCTGAAGGACATATGGCGAGACCTACACCCGGAGGAATGTTGATACTCCTACCACTCTGGAGTCCACGCCTCTTTCAAAACTGGACTTTTTTCTCCCGGCAACGGACACACAGAGCAATTGGGGCAACTCTGCTCCCACGTGGCATCTCAGACATTCCCCCCTCATGAAGGAACTCACAAAAGTTATACCACTCCACCCCCCACCCCCTCTCGTGGTGCCTGAATGGCTACTATCTCAGCTTCCCAGAACTCATCTAACACATCCAAAGGACCATGACCATTTATTTTGCGCTAACACAGGGTTGGTGGATAACCCAGCGACACTGTGGGAAGCATACAAGTCGGTTCTCCGGGGTGAGATTTTCTCCTGGACATCAACATAAAAGAAAACACACCAGCAGACAATAGTAGAAGCCGAACAAGAAATGCTGCAGAAAGAAGCAGTACATATAGCTACTGGGTCACCTGATGCACACTACTCCCTTTTACTAGCTAAAGAATGTCTCTGCAACATAGCTCTAGATAAAACGCCAAACAGGCCCATTCAGAGATGCACACAAGGCTATACAAATCGGGAGATAAAGCTAGTAAAATTCTCAAGTGGCTGGAACATAGGAACGATAGCCACCGGCAGGACAGGGAAATTAAAACAGAAGACTCAGAGCTATTACAAACTGTCTGCGACATCACGGGAGGTTTCGCCACTTATTATGCTGATCTGTACAAACCCCCAGAAGAGCCGGAAAAATACCACAGTGCTCAATGGGATCACACTCCCCCCACTTGGACGCCACACAAAAAGTGCTCCTTGACAGGGACATCACTGAGGATGATATCGTGTTGGCCATATCACAACTGCAGTCGGGGAAAATACCAGGACCCAATGGTTTCCCAATTGACATATGGAAAAGGCTGGGGGGGGGGGAATGAAGTGGCCCGCACCTACTCAAGATGTTTTTACACTTCAGACAGCAGGGAACCCTGCCCCCTGATCTTCGGAAAGCTAGCATAATTGTCACCCTGAAACCAGGCAAACCCCCAGAGAGATGTAGGTCGTACAGGCCGGTCTCTCTGATCAATGGTGAAACCAAAATCCTGGCAAAGGTATTAGCAAATAGACTACAAAGAGTGATAACCTCACTGATCCATCCGGACCAATGTGGGTTCATGCTGCAAAGGTCGACACGCATGAATCTCTGCAGGCTTCACCTGGCACTGGAAAGAGCCCCCACCCTCCAGGGAACCCTAGCAGACCTGGCTGTCGACTTCGAAAAGGCCTTTGATTCGGTCTTCTGGGAGGCTCTCTGGGAAATTATGCTCCGGCTGGGGTTTGGGGAGTCCTTTAAGGGATGGGTCCAGCTTCTCTATAGTTCTCCTGAAGCAGAGGTCAGAGTGAATAGATGGCCCTCGAGAGTATTCCAACTGGGGAAAGGGACAAGACAGGGTTGCCCCCTGTCAGCGCTGCTCTCTGCACTTATTATTGAACCCCATAGGCTATACTACTGAGAGACATGCCGCTGTGGAAAGGCTTTTGCTGGCAGGAGGGCACGGATGACAGGGTCTCCCTATATGCAGATGATCTCCTAGTGTACTTGGGAGATCTGATCCACTCCTGTTCAGTGGTCACAGCATTACTGGAACAGTATGGGTCCTTCAGTGGTCTGAGTGTAAGCTGGTCTAAATCCATCCTATTCCCGATAAACGTGCAGTACATGTTAACCCGGATAATTGTCCATACCGAATCGAAATGGAGCACTTCCTCCATCTGGGAATTCAGGTCACTATTAATCTCTCAGAATACGTGGCCAGGAGTCTACATCCGATTATTGAGGTTCATGAGGGATGTTACACTGGATATTACTCCCGTTGACTCTATTGGAGAGAGCAGTGATATTTAAGTTGCTGGCCCTACCTCGTTTTCCATGTCCTGCAGAACGCCCCACTCTCCTTATACCAGCTCCGGAATTTCACAAAATTGATAGCACTCTTAGAACGCTTTTGTGGGGCGGAGGGCACCCACGGATAGCCTTGCAAACACTTGAACGCTCCATCTGGGAGGGCGGTATTGGGCTGCCACACCTGAAAGCCTACTACTGGGCCAGCCAGATGGCGGTGGTAAATGATGTGCTGCATGGAAACGGAGACCTACCACATATCCGAGCAGAGATTGCTGTGATGCAGGAGATGTCCCCACTGGGATGTCTCTATCAGAAACTGAAACCCCCTGTCCCCTTGTGCAATGACAACACACATTGCGGCGATATGGAAAGATTCTCACAAACATATTGGCTGGATAAAAAACAAAAAAAAAACACAAAAAAACCCCAAACACACATCACCCCAGTGCAGGCACTATGGGGAAATAGTATTCTGCCCGAACTGAATAAACTGCCGATATGGCAAAGGTGGACATCAACGGGAATAACAAAAATTGAGGATGTCATTGTAAATGGCAGAATAGTACCCTTTGAGGATTTAACTACACAATTTGGCCTTCCCGACACTGAACAATACCGCTACCTCTGGCTAAAGCATGCTTTGCAAACTCACCTCCCATTGCTGTCTGACATGCCAGAGTGCACACCAATAGAAAGGAATATAGTACTTGATCATATTGCTACTAAAGTTACTTCGGTCATGAACAATGCTATATCCTCCTTTGCTACACCTGAACTCTGCAACCTGAAACTCAAACGGGACAGGGATGTTGGCCTGCTACTGCCTGAAGACTGGGTCACAGTGTTGATGTATCCACGAGAGACTGCGATTTCTGTTAGACTCCGATTGATACAACTAAAAATCTTACACAGAGCGTACTATCCATGAGTAGCTAAATCGCTGGAACCGAGCCACTGACCCTAATTGCTTACGCCGTTTACAGGAAGAGGGTACCTTTTTCATATACTGTGGGAATGTCCCCGTATTCAGGAATACTGGCAACACTGCTGTGATAAACTGTCCGTGGTCCTGGCCGGCAGTATCCCTAGAGATCCTAAGATGATGCTACTGGGTATTGAGGAAGAAAGTGATATGACACGCTGTGAAATACTGTTTTTCCACAACCACAAGGCTGATTAAACGTAATATAGCCCCACACTTCACACAATGGGTAACAAATGTGAACATTTGTTTGTTGATGGAACAGCGTATCTAAACATCCAGAGGGTGCCCCGGGTAAGCAAGGAAAATCTGTCAGAAGTGGGAAGATGCACAATAATTAAACAAACTCTGTACATGTATTGATGGTGGGAAGAATATATGCTGTGGGTAAGGCACACTGTACTGTAATACTTGCAAGTGCTGGATCTGCATTTGTTTAGTTTCCAGATGTTCATTATGCAATGTTACTTTAAAAACTAATAAAATGATCAAAAAAGTATTTAAAAACAAAAATAAATAAAAACAAGTTCATGAGACATAGGGAAAGGTTGTAGTGAAGATGAAATTAGTGCTTCGCAAGACACCCTGTCACATTAAAGAAACAAAATACATTTTTTAAAAAAAGGTAAACTTCAAAAGAGTCAAACATTGAAAAGTCTAACGTTTTAGAATAATCCTAAAAACTAAAATTAAGTCTGCCTTTAGAATGTCATCTTTAAGTATCCTCATTGTATGCCAACTCTCATGGAAGTCAATCTTTGAACATGGAACAAGGAGTGTGCCCAAGCAGCCAAGCAACCCTGCTCCACATGAGCCCCCCCAATGAAGTGCTTTTAAAGCTCTTATATAGAAGTCATGCAGCAAACATGCAAAGACCATGCCCAAGAGAACCACTATCGTCACTGTCCCCAACAGCACCCATGGCCCCGGCTTACCTGCAAGTCGAAGAACTTGCTGTACCGCCTGTAAATGACTTCGACGTTGCCATTGGACCACGTAACTCTGATGATGTACACCTGTAGATTGGAGATAGAAGGGGCAGGGGAGAAACAAAATCATGGGTTTAGTCAGGTGACCGGAGCAATAAGTCATGGCAGTTGACTCATCAGCATAGCCCCCACTCGCCCCATCATCCTGTCCCCCGTTCAATGGCCCTGATGTTCAGCCCATGGTAAAGTTCCTGTCATAGGTTCTCGCGCTACTCACCAAGATCCCAGGATCATTGGGTGCGATTGCCTTAACCCATACATTGCGATTCTATGTGAATCCCTCCTCCTCCTAAAAGTACCAGACCTTATACAAATAGGTTTCACTTAGCATAGGGAAAAGTGCATAATCTCTTCTCCATTTCAAACACAGCCGTTTTCTATAAGAGCTGTATCCACCCGACTTACCTTCACCCTTCCCCCACACCACAACCAGCGGTGGCCACGAAGAGACCTGAATGCTAAACACAAAAGCATTAAAACCCCCTTGCTCCGGGAGCATTTGCCGTTCTTCCGCAGAGTGCCAATTTATTCTCACAACCTGCATGCCCATTCTCCGAGGCACCATGCCAGTCTGCCAGGCCCTGTTGCATGTGCCTAGCTTAAACAAAAGCTGCAGTTACCCGTGGATAAACTGCACAACCTCCTATACTTGATTCATGTAAATTTGTGCGTAAAAACGCTGCATAGTCCCCTCCAAGACAACAACCCTATTTAAAGAGTGTGTGTTTTAGACACAAGAAAGCATGCCAGAACTCATTTGTTGCAGGTTTATTTAATCATTTTTTAATTGTAAAAAACTTTACAAAAGAAAGGAAACCAGGCTGCTGTGGTCACACCTTATGTTGGCAACACTTCGCTTGAACGCGGGACGCGGCAATGATATTTGCAGTTGGGATTGATCCCCGTTATTACACTTCCAGTAATGATCAAGAGAAGTAAAGTTGGATAAGCCCTGATTTGAGAAAATCACCTTGCCGAAACACGTGTAATCCATAGGGGAGATCAATTAAACTTTCTTATCACACAACAGCAATTGGACTTAGTCTCCAGCATAATTTTTTTTCTGGCGCAGTAATAAGGTGTGACCACAGCAGCCTGGTTTCCTAATTATACAAATGGAGTTGAGGAACTCGAAGTCTCCGTTCTAAGGCACACCAATGCGACAGTGCAAATGTTTGCATTATCAGGTCGCGGGGGTTCTAAGTGATATCAAACCAAAAGTTCCTTCAAAATCAATAAAGAAAGCTCACATCTCCCATATCATTACCTTCCATACTCTCATCCCCATGCATACAAAAAACCACTCATACTTGTGCAAAAAACGCAATCCTGGTAGTTTTGTTCTGTGACTCAGAACATCCCATCCATATGGGTTTAATATTTTAGTAGTTCCAAAAAATGCCTATTTACCAATATTTTTTCCATCAAAAGATGCAAGAACACTTGGTAGGTATTCCAAAATAGTTATTCATGGACCCATGTTAATCCCCATATTTTGCCTATAAAAAACCCAAGTAAAAGCCGACTCTGGGAGGAGTAGGCTCTGTGGTGTTGTCATGTGCCTAGCTTGACAACACAAAATTACCAAGCCATGACATCGATCTAATCCGCTCTGCCTAAATTCCATCCCGCGATTTCTATCCATTTTCATAAATGAAATCCTATTCCTGACAACCTGATCCCTTGCCACACCCTCCCAGCAACCATCCTATCTTTGCCATATATCCCCACCCTCCCAAAACGCATTCTAAAGCCAGGAACCCTACCGTATCCACTATGCCCTAGTCCCATCCCATCAATTAAATCATATCCCAACAGCCTGAGCCCATTATACTCTCCCAGCCACACCCCCATTTTTACCATGTATTTCCAGCCTTAATTCCTCACGCACAGCTCGACCTCATGATTCCAGCCTGCGCCACATCATCCCACACTCATAACAGCCTCAATCCCACCCCACAGTTCCCGCCCAGGCTTGATGAAGTTTGATTCAGCACGCAATGATCCTATGCATCTGGCCGGGATCAGTATATGTGGATATTGCGTCCCACATGCACTCCGTATGGAGCCAGGTGATGTCATTCTCCTAGGTGGGCTTTCCAAGGTCCCCTCCCAAAATCCCTGCAGAAAATGCATTGCATCATGCTGGCTGCTCTCCTAGCGCCTGGGAAGCACCAGGGGCGAAGCCAAGATTGTCTAACAAGTGAGGCCTGAAGCTAATGTGGTTGGTCCCGCTGCAGTGCCATTAACATCTGTAACGGCCCACACAGCGGTGCTGAGTGGGCCTTGCAGCGCTGTGCGGGCTGTCCCTCCTCCATGCCCACTCCCTCCTCTGCCCCCTCCCCCCTCAAGCCCACCTCCTGACTCACCCCATCACCCCCACAGTTGTGGGCAGTGCACGAGAGTAAAAAAAGTTTAAACAAAAAACACATTTCCGCCACTGCATCTGGTAATTATTCAGTTCCGAGAAACTCATAGTACAGTGTGCAGGAACATAGTGCCCATATGTTGCAGACACATGCTTCCACATTTTTTTTAAAGCTTTTGGAACACTACAGTTTGCAAAATTATTAGCTGCAAGGATCCAGCGAGTAAGGTAGAAAGATTGTGAATGCACCGACTATGTGTGCAAAAGCCGCTCATTATCATAGCCAGTGCCTACTAGAAGGGGTCATACTCATGATTTATTTGTAGAGCTGATGTACTATTTTGGGGAAATCAACCCACCCAGTGCATTAGAGCAAAAAAATAAAAAAATAAAAAAGCACTATTGAAAAAAGGTCCTTCAGAAACTGGAACACATGAAGCCAGGCTGCCTTTTGGTGGCAGTGAAGCATTCAGAGATGCAATGCTACAGAAGAACCCAAGATACCAAGAAACCACCATGGCACACCATCAGACATAGCAAAGTGGGGCAAAGGAGGAGTTCGAGCGGGTACATGGCAGGGTAGCCCTGTAAATACCAGGAACAAAGGAAGTGCTGTAGAGTCATTCACTGCAAGTGGCGATCTCAAGTGTGCATTATGAATGTGTGCATTGGGCCTTTGTTCAATTATAAATGACTCTCATGTAGGGTTCCAAATTGCTAGGAGCTATTTAGCTCCTGCTTCTGCCCTACGAGAGCCTGGATAGCTTAAAACCATCAGGAGCTACCTATGCTCCACCCCCCCGCCCCTAGACCAATTGGCGCCTTACAAGCAAACATATGCAATATTCACTCTGTATGTTTGGTAATATGAATACATGTGTTTAGAGGACACCGCCAAGGGGCATTTAAAGGAGAATGGACCATCATGGACAGAAACGTAGGGTTTTCTCCTCATGTGCAAGTTAGATTTCCAGTGCGCTGTAGACTAGCTCATAGTTCTGCTCCCTACCGGGTGATGCCCAATATCCAGGAGCTGCTTCTAGCTCCCGCTCACCAAATCCCAATTTCATCACATGGATATATATGTGCTTCCAAATATTTGAATGGAACCTCTTCCTGAGGACCCACATGAAGACCTCCCTCCCTCCCTCCCCTCCCCCACACCACACACCAACAACCTAAACATAATCCATGTCTATTTCCCAATGGCCTTGCTTCCCACAGGAAGGGGTGGGCAGCCGCTTCAGCAGAGTCGCCAGGCAGAACTGCACTGGATGAAAGGCCCAGATGTGACTCAATGCCCACCTAGGAGGGTCAGGTCAGATGCAGTGACCAATCCTCCCACACAGCGACTGAATGCCAAGAGGGAGGGCGAAAACAAGCCAGCTTCTAGGAAGGAAGGATGCCTACACCCGCAGACAGGTTGGCGCAGTGAAAAATGCTGCACAATTTGGGTCTGTGCGGGAGGATGTACTTGCAGTCTGCACAGTAAACGCCCACGCAATGAACCCTACTTGCAGCGCAAGGTTATATTTTGTCAAGTAGCACAATGTCTCATTATACGGGAAACACGAAAAAGAAAAGAAAAGCACAAACATCCATCACAGGCAACTGAGATCCAACATTTACGCAGGACCCACATGTCAACAATTGCAGCAAAGCAGTCTGATCCAAGCTAGTGGGGACAGATTTCAAGACTCATGCAGACGTACTAGGAGGGCAGTATACCTATGCAGAGAGATGAATAGGTCACAGGACAGAAGCAAGCGCTTGTACGTCATTGGTCTGGTATAATAGGTTTTTGCAAGTCAAAGACAGATGCCCCAAGTGCAATATAAAACCATTTTTAAATGGTGCCTGCAACCACAACTGGGGTTGCCAAGAGGTGGTTCTAATACTGCCAAACATTCACAATCAACAAGGCAGCTTTTGCATTAGCCCATTGTAGGCTCAACGACAACAGCAATAAAACCAAAACAAAGTTAGTGGGTCTTTCTGTTGAATATTCAAAAGCGTTTGGTTATTGTGTGCCTGAAAATGTGGCAATAGAAATAAAAGCAAAAGCAGCTGCTCAGCAAGCACACGGGAGCTGCTGAACCCTGGTATAGTGTGAAGTTCAGTTAAACTTTAGTGAAGTGGCCATTCAATGGAATCAAGTGTGGGGGTGGACCCCTATTTACCTCAAGCCAAGTGGGCCCACCTCCTGAAGAAGTGCATGTTTTGTACGTAAAGCAAGTTTATTGTACAATCGTCCCGGGAGCAAGTATCATTGAACCACATAAGATGATGAATTATGTACATTTTTGCAACAAATAAAACACCATTTTATTACAATCCACCCCCACATGCGATTGAACAAAACCTCTACAAAGAAATCCCATCTTTCTCCAATTCCTACACTCCAATTGGTATCAGTTATCTTGACTACCATCTTCAGCTCATGTGCAACACACTTCCTTCTAGGATTGGTCTGTCATAGGTCATGACATCAACCAGTTGAATTAGGAAACGTTTATTACTAATAACTGTCCTGAGCCCTTCTAACCTGAACTCGTGGTTCGCATAAATCCTTCAAGCAATACTACGAAGAAGGATGAGTAAACAGATTCTCTGAACTAGCGATAACTATCTCATCCCGCGGTTCCCAGTCTCCAAAGGAGCATTCTAATCTAAATAACTGCATTTCATCGCATAAAGCACATCCTGAGAATAAAATTGAAACTCTAGGGTTTCAATTACTTCAGCCTCGGGAATTGAGTCACCCCATGTTTTACTGCTGGTCCAAAACAAAAAGCAAAGCATCCTCTGTCAAGCGCCCATGCATTCAAGAGATTACATCTGCTTTCTGCAATACTTATCAGAACATAAAAACCATGGCCAGCTCCTTCAGCTGAGCTCACCGTTGCTAAGGTCGCAGTTACTTATTCACCCATCCTCTGGCCTTTGAAACTCTGCAGAACCAGTTTCTCAAAGTCAAACCCTGACTGCCGTGTTTTAATCTGTTTATAAAAGAGCCCACTACATGTAGATTTACAAATCCATTTGTGTGTTTTCTCAGTGTGCAGATCCAATCAATATTATTTCCCCTTTTATCATGGAGTTTCAGGACAAGCCTCCTCTTCGCACCTGCATTAAAACCCTCTCCATCTCCCAGTGTCTACGTACTTCAAGGCACCCAGTGTATGATTGGGTTCTTGGTGCTTTTGGCTGTATTTAACATTTTATCTTTCTACAGATGTGAAAATCGGCTATGAATCAATTCTAAAGAAAAAGTAACACTAAAAATTGCATCCAATCCATAATTAACTACACTGGATACATATGAAATTAAATGTAAACATTGGGCCCAGTTTGCCACACCCACAGTCATCAGTATGGTGCATGCAACATGAACCCCTCGTGCTCCTGGGGACCTTTCTTAAACACCTAAACACAAGTTAACATTTCAACATGACATGAAGCATACGTAATTCACATCACAATTGCCCTCAAACGCAAAGTCATGTTTACTCATCAGACTGCAATTGGCCAAACTACCAAATTGATACCGCTGATGTGCAGTGGGCGTGAGCAGTGCTCCTCTAATTTTTAAAAAGTTTTACTGTTCCTATACTTTGATTTTAAAAAGACTGTTCCGGAATCATTTTGTTTTAAAATAAAAGTATAGGAAGCAATTGAAACTTCAGTACAATGCACTGAACGTTCTCTTAAACAGCGGGTGCATTTGTTTAGGGGTTTGTATGGCGCGTTGGAGAAGGCATGGTGATGGGTTTTGTGCGGAGTGGACGCAGACCAGTAGGGAACATATTTCTACTACTTATTTTCGTACACTTTGACCATTGCGGATGTGACTTGCGCTCCTAAATCAAGTAGAGTACCTTGCACTTTTGAATGAATGCCCTCCCGTATCAAGGCCAACTATCAAATGTAGTGCATTTGCGGTCCCAAAAAAAATTTTTTTAAAAAAATTAAAAAAAACACAGTTGCCCTGCATAAGCTCCTCCTCCTCATCATCATCATCATCATCATCGTCGTAGTCATCGTCCTCTTCCTCCGCCACCTCATAAGTACGTCAGTGACTGGCCTGCATGTGTGGATGCTTCTTGGTGCGAGGAGGAGAGGAATCAGACAATTCCCTTTCGTGACCAAGCTTTCCAAATGGTAGCTCAATTAGCAGTGGGATGAGGGACCTCTGGAACGGTGGTGGGAGCAAAAGAGGAACACAATGGCATCAAGAGGTGAAGGTGGAATACAGGGCGTGCAGAGGAATGGCTGGAGAGGCTAAGGACAGGCACTGAAGGAAAAGTCCAAGAAGGAGAAACAGGATCAATGGAATACAGGAGAGTAAGAATAAGGGCACAGGGGAGACAGAAGCAGTGGCCAGTAAAACATACAGGAGGTGTGGGGGGTACCTAAGCATTGCGATGTACAGGACGCCACCTCCTTCATCCAAAATGAGTGGCTAATGCTTGCACTGTACCCTGGAAGTTGAATTCTGATATCTTGCTTTGCATCTACATCACAGGCTCCAAACTACTAGATGAGGCTGGAGCGACCACAGTAGCAGGTGCTACCACCTGCTATGTTATACAGGGCCAAAGGAGGTAAAGGGGTGGGGGGGGGAGCCCATCTCCAAATTGTGATGCTCACCCAGTCACCCCGACCCTTCTACATCATTGCATCACCTATCGCCTGTACATGCAAACCAATGTTGGAACCCCCTGCCATCCCAAAACCCCACTACACATCATCTGTTAGAATTAAAGTGCCTGGATATCGAGCACTGGAAAACAGCAAACTTGCATTGAACACCCTTAGCCAAGCGGTTATCCAGGTTGTTAAGAAACTCAAAGCTGGAACAGCAGTATCTCCAAAGGAGTCAGCAACTAAGAGGTCCCTCTACCGCCAAAACAACAAATATACAACAGTGGTTTCCATCCAAGGAGAACCTCCATGTACTTTCCTCTGACAAACCACAAAATTGTAGGGAAATTGCTCACAGGGGAATAACGAGCACCGGAACAACAGACTAGCTGCCAGAGAAGAGGAGACCAGTGACAGCAAATTGTAGAACAAAGCGAGTTCCTTCCGCAAAGCACTCAAAACACAACTCTTCATCTAACTAATCCACTGTTTTCTTATGCGTTACTAAAATTTGTGATGAGAAATGTAGGAGTAATGTACCTGTAACTAAGAGACCTCTCAGTCACATGTAACCCGGCCTACTGAAAATGCTTTTAAAAATGTGTGTTCTTGTAACAAGCGCCACGATGCCTCTGGGCTGTAGGTGCGCTATACAAATGCAAATAAATAAAAAGATGGCAGTCAAACCTCTCAAGGGATCGGCCAGGGAGCTGCACCCTAGAATGTGGAGCAATTCAGCACAGATGTGACAGGCATTTCATAAATCGGACAGCCTACCTTCATCAGCTACAGGGCCACAGAAGTGTGCTTCAGAGTTTGTGGATAGGTGAGCTGGAACCAGTAGAAAAGCAGCCTCCAGTCAATGGTCTCGTCTGTGTGCAGGAACGAAGGAAGCAGCTGTAGCAAGAAGCGAGGAGTTGGGGTAAGTGAGAAGAAAAGGGCAAGCAAGAGGGGGGCGAAGGTGCAGAAGTGGAAAGAGGCAGGAGGAGAGTGGAAATACCTGGAGAGCGGAGTAGGAGCTGAGGAAGCAGGCAGTGTAGTGATTTATAAAATAAGGAGGAGGAAGAGCGGGACAAGAGAACACAAGAGGATCAAGAAGAGAAGGAGGAAAGAGTAAATAAAAAGGTGAAAGATCATAATCAACCAAGAAGAACCAGAATGTAAGAAAAGTGGGAGAAACTAGGAGAAGCAGGCATAGAGTAAGAAAGGTCAGGAAGGCAGAGTTACCAGAGGGAAGTGAAGCAGGCGTCCTTATGGGCATTGGGCAGGAAAATAGAGAAGATCAAAAGTAAACAAGACAGGATGAGGAGGGATATTCAGGTATCCAGTGGCAGAGGCACCTGATAGCCCTCTACTGGCAGAGACTGTGAAAAACGTCAATCACCAATATTCTGGGGCTCACAATAGAAGCTACTTGGCCCAGTGAAATCAGGCAAAGACTGCACCAGCAGCTGCATCACCTCAAGCAAGTCCCGTGATCCTCGACAGATTGAAGGGACCACCCAAGACCTCAGCGACCTGGCAAAAGAGAAAAACTCAACCAAATAGAGAAAAAGGTGCATGGGACACTAAAATCCCACTGACAGACTTTCCTCTGACCAGCAGGAGGCAGAATGAAATGGAAGGGAGATGAATTGACAAAGTATGGTCCTTAAGCCAACTGGAATTTTGCATCTTATTTTTTTAGAGAAATCAGAACACTTTGTTCATTAACCCAGTCCCACCAGAGTCTGGATCCTTTTTGTATTGTAAATAAGTTGAAAACAAATCTGTTTATACCCCAGTTTTAAGCCCAGAGTTTGTCCGTCGATCCATCCCCCCACCCCCAGCCATAACAGTCTGAATTCCATGTCTGCAGGAGGCTTAACAGTAGACTTAAACAGGCTGAGCTGTGGAAGACCTTCAGACATAACGGGGTTCTGCGGGGCTGCAACAGATGGATATAATGGCCCCAGCCTCACCTCCTGCATCAGAACCAGTGCCGCAGCAGCTTGTGAGGGAAGGAAACGTACAGCCAGGGTTCCAGATATGTGGAGTGTTCAAACTTAGGACTCTACAATCAGGCTAGAATTTCCATCAGCACCCTGTGCGGCACCGTCAACTAATGAGCATGCTCGGAACACGGGCTGCATTCACCGAGGAAAGCCTGCATTCAAAGCATTTTCATTGATGTTGGGCGGTTCCCTTTACTGCCCCCCCCCCTCACATTAGCACCACTGTAGCACCCTACATGGTTGTTAATGGTGTGGTTGAATGAAAAAAAGAAACGTACGTTTATCCCGTGGCTGGACGCTGTGCAGTGCTTTCATCCAGGCAGATATCAACATTGAAAACAGACTTCCTGGATGACATCACTGTGCCACGGGATAAAGATGTAATTTTTTTTTAACCATTAGCACCCACATAGATAACTACGCAGGTACGAATGCCGAAATTACACTCTTCGGCGGGCAGACCCCGTCTGTAATGGCACCGCTGCCTCGTGTAATATCACCTCAATAAAGAAAATTAGGGAGTTAGCAGTCTGTGCCCCTTTATTCCAAAAGTTGGTGTCATGAGCGCAACGTTACGCAAAGGGGGTGTCTGCTACAGTGTTGCCTGTCTGCTATAGTGTTGCCCGATGGGAAGACGTCCTATAGAAAACAAGTGCCCCTTTGAATGTATGAGAACCACAAGCTACAAAGAAAGTTGATTTTACAAGAAAAGTGTTGATATATATATACCCCCACCCAAAGGAATGTGAATAACGTTTTCCCTTCCTTAAAAAAAAAAATCTTTTTCCAAGCTTCCTAAAATAGACTGTACAATGCTCTTGGCAACAATTCTTGAGCCCAAATAGCACCCTATTCATCTGTTAGATACTGTATAACCTGAGGGGATGAACGAAGAATTTTGTTTAAACTGTTTAATCTGTAGTCGAATATAGATCACACTGATCAGTCTACATATTGAAAATGTTAGATCAATATTACCTGTAATGTGTTAACATTATACAGGATTACCTATCCTATGGGAAGATTTATACAGATTGATAAATGTATGAAATTGAAATGTGTAAGTGACATTCTCTAGCGTCAAGTTGCCACTATGTGAGGGTTTCCTCCCAGTAAGAATTATGATTAACAGGATTCCAGTCAATACATTAAAGATCAGCATGATTTATCTATGCATATTTCACTTGCAATAGAGTGTTGACTGCTTATGTATTTGACAAATTGCCCAAAAACATTGTCTGTAAAGAATTGGGAACCTCAGGAGGTCCCCTCCGATGTGCATTATGGTTTACTGAAGCAGCATGTTGAGGCGATTTTTATTTGTCATGACATGGATTGAAAGTACCGTATACTGGGAGCATTGTGATCGTTACCTCTACACTGCATGGGCCAGAGTTTAATCCCCTCGGGGAGTAGCTAGTCCATTACCACCTACTATGTGGGATATACTGTTTGTAGTTCATGTGTATGCACTTTATTTCGGATAGACTACTTTTGAAAATTGAGGTTACGGTTTTTTTTGGGCTCTGGCGTCGGAATTTGAATACATCTTTACACCTATTTCACCTTGATATTCGATGCACTCTGCATAAATTTGGTTGTACAATACATAATATTTAGAATGCGCTTCAGTTTAGTTGAAATTTAACAATGGATTACTTTGTTTAAAAATGGCTGCCACATTGGTAAAGGATGGAGAAAACGATTAAAATGATACTCCCATGATGCGTGTAGGCTCACGTGATTGCTCTAGGAAGTACTTTCTTTGTAAGCAGCAGCGGAACCCAGGCGTCATTGAGACAAGAGTAGCGGCAGCAATATTCACTTCGGAGCTTATGATCCAAGGTGAGAGGGTGAGAATATAGGTCATTATGGAACGATCATGATTTGACATCCATAAACTGTGGGAGTTGTACGACGCAAGGCTAGTAGGCTTGGATCAGAACTCTAAAACAGTACATTTTGTTGTTGTAGAATTCACATCTCAGGTAATTTATCTGTGTGCTGGGATTATTGAGGACTCCGGGATAGAGACTCTAGAGCATTTTACATTCAGAGTTTAAATGAACTTCTTTGAAGGCTCAGGTGAGCGTTCACTATTAATACTGTACTTTTGAACACTACTCCGGTGTCACTGCTGTGGTTGACCATTTGCTCACATTTTTCATTCTTTAGTTTGCTTTTATCGAATATCAGGACTGGCTGAAAACAGTAGATTAGGCCAAGTAGGCTCAAACAGTTCTGCCGCTCCACCGCACTGACTTGGGTGGTGAACAGTAGAAGGTTCCAAATACTCTGGGGGCACATTATAGACGACTGCAAGTTGCTTTTTCATTCTTTATAGACATTTGGTTTTTCACATACACTTACAAATCTTGATGCATACTCATGGTATTCCACAGGACTTATAACCTCTTGGCATATGGACCACGTGGATTTATAATGAGGTATGACTATAATCATGGTGATATGTAATAATATGTTCATTAGAAAGGTAAGAGATTGGGTCTGCGTGTTTTTGGCTGCAGTTATTTTCTCCCAAAGAAAGGGAACACCTCCCCAAAATGCATGAGTACCAATAGCTGTTGCTTGAACATTTAAACGAACAATGAATAAAGAAAAATGGGAAGATACAAATGGAACTCTGATAACTGGATTATTTTGTATTGACTTTCATTTTGCCAATTGAAAATATACATTTGTCTGATATCAGCATTAAGGTGTGCAGGGGACGGAAGGGTCCATAGACTGGACACTACGCGTTTCACATTTCCCAAATAACACCTCCTCTACACCATGCGCAGGATCTTCTCAAATTCCAGATGCCTCTCGTTTCCTCCTCCTTCCCTCTTTCCCTCCTTCTGTCCTCTGCTAATCTCAGAGGTGCTTTATTGGTGTCCTTGGCACTGTTGCATCTTCAGGGACTTAACTACCCACACCAATTTTCCCCAGTTGCTGTCTTCCACAGCAGCATTTTGCATCTGCACAACATCCGCACTGGAGACTCACACGTACACCTCTCGGGGCTCTGGTTGTGTAGCTCTCAATCATTCCTAGCACTTTTGTCCATGTCTCTCCTGCGAGCTCGGACCTCCCAGCACTTAGCCCTCTTCCTTTCTGCACCTTCACGTTCTGAAAACTCACAAGGCATAGTAGGTTCGTCCCTCCCCTCTTAATGTTGTGTTGGAATTTTATTTCCTGTATAATTCCCATATATTTCCCATCCCTTCCGCCCTGCCCTGTGCTCAATTTGAAACCGTATATTCTTATTGTATAAGTGCCATACAAGTAAACAAATTCAAACAGCACCCAACCATTCTATCTAGATTTACATTCCCAAACCCCCCCAGTCAAGCACACACCCTTGTACGCATGTAAGGGAGCAATGCCAGGCACGGACTGGCTTACAGGTCAATAGGCTAATGGCTGACACCAAAAGCACAAAATGCTGTTGTGGGCCCGTTTTTTGGGCCAATTTGGCCCAGTCGATGAGTTAATTCACTCAGCGGCTAACAGTTTTGACCAGTGATGCTGAATAAATATTCTTTAAAAAAGGCACAATTTGCATCACACATTAGCAAAAAAGTCCACCTTGGTTACTATTCAAACAGGGTCACAAAAGGAATGAGTAGCCATTTGCAATGGAGGGCCACTTTTTCATTGGTGCCCGAGACAATTTTATGGCACAGTCCGGCGCTACGCAATGCCCTCAATGTAAATGTTAAGATGCCACATTGGTCAATAATGAGCGTCCTGAAAGCCACCTCCTTACTGATCAAGTGACGGAAAAAAGTACAATCATGTCAGAAAGTAATTGAAAAGGCATACATTCAAGGAACATACAGCTCCCCAAGTCCCAGGAAGGGGCCGCATACTGCGACAGTCTAAAGTTACATAAGATAATGCCCCACCCCCAATCTAGCTTCAAAATGCACATAAAATGGGACTTCTATGTTGCATGCGAGCAAAAACACTACCAGTCACCCTTGATAAATGAAGAGAACAGGACACCGACCACAGGGGGATGTCCATCTCAAGGGTGGTGGATATTCTGAAAGCAATAAGAAATTACCTGTGCCGCTCTGAGACCAGACTACAAGAACTGGAGCGAGAATGCGTAACAGCAACCGACCCTGCTAAACTTGCGCAGATAAGGGAGGAACTGGAGGTCTTCGAGTTGCATGCCTTGCGGGGAATTCACTACTTCAGTCGCCCACAGGCTGCCAGGAAGTGCCGAGAAGGCGAGAGGCCGGGGAGGAAGTCTAGCTAAACTGGTTCGGGGGGGAATGGGGTCAGACCCAGATAGAGTCCATTAGGGATGCACAAGGTGTCGCACACTGGACGGGCCAGAAGATACTAGAGGTCTTTACTCAGTTCTATGCAAATCTTTACACGTCACCCCGAGAATATAGTACACAACATATACAATATCTTCTTGAGCAGATATCTATGACATAAATTTCCCGGTAGACCAAGGACCCGCTCGAATCCCCGATCACGGTTGACAAAATTGGTAAGGCCATCACGGACCTCCCGACGGGCTCACGTCCAAATTCTGCCAGGAACATGTAGCGATACTTGCCCCCAAACTGTTAAAATTTGGACTGAATCCCTCTGTAACTCAATCCTCCCTCCTTCCATGCGCGAAGCAGTCATAACGGTGCTACTCAAGCCTGGTAAACCTGGCAACGACTGCAGCTCTTACAGGCCCCTCTCACTCATGTATATCAACACCAAAATATTCCCTAAGATTATAGCAAACCAGTTCCTTCCGATTCTGCCCTATCTGGTGCATGACGAGCAGGGTGGGTTTATACCTGGGAGATCCACACTTCCCACAATGTCAGACGGCTTTTCAATGTCATGTCCAGGATCGATCAGAACTCAGATTTGATAGTGGTTACACTGGATGCCCAAAAAGCTTTTGATATGGTCTCATGGCAGTATACATGGTTGGTCCTGGAGACGATGGGGTAGGCCCCAATATGATTGGGTAGATCAAATTGTTATATACGGCCCCTGCAGCTAGGGTCAGAGTCAACTCACATCTACATTATTCTCACTCTACACACACACCCGGCAGGGCTGCCCATTCTCCCAGATTATCTTTGCGTTGGTCATCGAACCAATGGCGGACCACATCAGAGCATGACATGTCCACAGAAGAATACGCCTGAAAGACACGCCGGAAATACTATCCTTATACGCCAATGATGTGCTAGGGTATATTAGGAATCCTGCAACACACCTGGACCCTATTTTGCGAGATGGGACACGCATAGGCATCTTCTCAGGCTTTATAATCAACTATTCTAAGTCTGAGATATTGCCTCTCATATATGCAACCCAACAACCTGCATAGGAGTACCCTCTACGCTGGTCCCCGGCTCAGGAGAGTTCCGGAGAGTATTGACTCGGAGGTTCCTGGTGAGGACCAGTAAGTATTAAGTTCATAGAGTTCAATATGTCCGATGTTCACTCTTGCTCCCCCCTTCCTTTCTTGTCTTGCAACTGGCTCATGAAAAGATGCTCTTGTGGCGCTCAGGTAAGAGTCTGTAATACCCGGCGCTGTCCGGTAAATGTTGCATGTGGAAAACGTGTTTTGTCTCGCTTTACAGATGCGGCACGTGAAAATATGGAGAGTCACAAAAGGATGCCTCCGGTGGTAAATCAGGTAAGTCTATGGTGGCAAGAATTATATTTGTTGGTTCCCTCGGCTCACCTTGTGGTTTTCTTTTGTCTCCTAGGTGCCGAAGTTTGGCGAAGAAATGATGGAGGCAGCGCCGACACGAAGAATGCTGTGAAGACTGGCGAGTATGGCGCGGCGCTGCAGCTGGTGGTGCGGCGCGTGCAGAAATGATGTTCTTTACAGGTCCGGAGATGAGATGGATCCAGAATCAGGTGTGGAATAGAAAGAAGTTCGTTTTCTAACCTTGTCCCTTTCTTTCCTCTTTGTTTTAGGAGCTCCTGATTCGAGGTGGGCGTGGCAGAAGACTGGATGCAGGCTGCAGGCACGGTGAGTGTTACGCTGCTGGATGCAGAATAACGCGAAGCGTGTGTTGCTGGTCGGGCATGGTTTAAATAGCATCAAAAGTAGTCCCAGGTAAGAAGTCCCTAGAACCACACCCGAGTAAAAAATAGTCCCTGTAGAAAAATAGTCCGTTTCAGGCTTCATGTTGGATTGGAGTCATTTGCAGCATGGTCTGCCTGAGGTAAGTAATGACTATGAGCCTGGCGCCCAAGGCGCCAGGACTGAACCCAGATAGCCCCTAGCCGGGGCTGCTGAGGTTTTACTAAATGTCTAGATACCTGCTCCCGGGGCTGATGGGCTTGGTCCGGATGCCTGGGGGTAGGCATCATGACATAAGCTGCTTTACATCTTCTGGAATGTACCTATTTGGCCAGGGAAGCAATATTTCGAAAGTCTACACAAATTATGTGCACAGTTTGTGGCATGCTCACATATGACTACCGTATGAGAAGAGGGGGTTTCACCGCCCCCAAACTAACACTGTACTGGATAGCTGCTCAAGCCCAATATGCCACATACTGGTGCCCAAGTCCAACGGCCCCACCGCATGTCAAACTGGAAACGCTTGCCGCGACCGAGGTAAACATTAGGACACTAATATTCTGCCGGGACTATGCGGCCGAGCCCCGGCCGAGCCCGTTGAAGCCACGCTGCTAGCATGGAACCGACTACTACGCCCAATGAAAGAGTCTTGCCCTTACTACAAGTGGCTCCCTATCTGGGGATTTCCTGTGCTTCAACCCCCACATGATAAACTGCTAGCCCAGCACTGGGGTACTGGGCACTGACCGACCTATACCCTAACGGGAAATGGATGACCCCAATGACGTGGCGCCAGGGCCACTCCGGGTCAGCGCTTGAGATGCTACAGTACTATAGGCTCCAGCTTCCTACGGCGAAATGTGGCCCTCTTGCCTGGATGAACCTCCTGATGCCCCTGCAGTCATCTACATAGCCAACTCTAGCGGTGCCTGGGGGTTGGTCTCTTCCTTATATAAAATGCTATTAGCAAAAGCCCCAGACCAATCCCCTATAGCTCGGAACGAATGGGCCGATTAATTGGGCCCTGAGGTCTCAGATGAATTGCGGTGGAAAGTGTTCTCCCACACGAACAGGGTTTCCCCTCAACTTCCAGTTTAGATGTATGCAATATAAACTGCTGAATAGACTATACTACACACTTTGCTAAGTTTACTAGAAATATAGTGTACACACCTGTGCTAGGTGCCGAATGGAGGGGGCTGATCATTTGCACATGTTATGGGCGTGTCGGGAGCTGGGAGGCTTTTGGGATGAGATTATCTGGGCTCTCGCAGATATCATTGGTGCTGTGGTCAGTCCAAACCCGCTGGGGGTGCTGTTCGGAATATGGAACACAGATGACACCAGAAAGATGGCCAAATTGTTCAATTGAAGTTGCATGGTGGCCAAAAAATGTGTGCTTCGAAGTTGGTAGAGCCCATCTCCCCCAACCTTTCAAAAGTGGCTTAAGGCGCTCACTTGGTGCCAGACCTGTGAGGAAGAATATATCAACACGACGCCACTGAACTCCCGTCCTAGGAATGTGTGGTCCGCTTCTGGAACGTCCTCACCCAAGGTCCTGAAAGTGTAATCTGTAATGCCAAAGTGTGCTATATCCATCAGCCCTCAAGCAATGCTTTACCCTGCTCTGTATGAACTCTGAGCTGTATATATGCATATCCTGTTTTATGCTCTGATGTATGTGTTTGCTGTACACTTCTGGCAATAAATAAAAAAGAATTTAAGAAAGAAAGAAAACACTGACCAAACAGCCCCACCATCCATGATGATGATGGCCTGGGCACAGGAGGGAGAGCTCTTGCCTTGAGGGATATACGTTTCCTCATGTGAAAGGTTCCCTTAAACATACACAATTACGTGGCTTCGAACCCCCATGCCCCCCCGAACCATTTTGCCTCTAGCGCTCCCGACAGCAGCATGTGCGTGGTAGCCGCTTAAGCAGGTATTCATTTGCTTTGTATCCTGTGAGACTGAGGCTTCTTCAGGACACCAAGAGGCAGGGATTGTAATTTCACCCACGTTAATTGTATAAATACAGGCCAGGTGTTCAAAATCAAATAAATAAAAGAATTGCATAAAGCATGCTTTTTCCACACAGAGACCTGGTCCGAAGGTGCTCTGCTTTTGTAGCCTTGAGAATAATATTCTTCAAGACTACGGCTAAGGCGCCTCTTGCAAAATTGACCAAATACCTAGTTTGGGTTTTCCCCCCCACTTGACCAAATCTACAGAATAATCCCCCAAAAAACTTCATCCACCATGCCAACCAAATAATGAATGATTGAAAGCAGGTGGAACAGCAACATTAAGGTGTAGGGGCTAATCTATTCAGACTTGATGCCATTCGATTTGCGGTGTTGGGTTTTAGAAGTGCCTTCACTCGAAGCCAAGTATTAATCATTTGAGTGAAGCCCAGTCACTACAATAGGGATCATTTAGAAAGAATGGACATGCGGTCACACGAAAATATATTTAATCCTGGCAGTTTAGTCGCAGGGAAACACCAGATTTTATCGGCTAGTGTTGACCCCTGTTTTTGACATTCAGGGGGACTTTTCTTCACTTAGTTCTGGGGTGAGAAGAACTACTCTCTGCCATCTTGTCAAGGCACAACTTCCTATGTGATGCATAAGAGCAGGAACACTCTAGGAGAAGGTGCACCAGCCCACCAGAAGCTTGTTCTAGTGGGCCAACCAACCCCTCCCCCCCCCTGTCCCCCTAGCCCCACCCACTCCTGCATCAGCCTGGCCAGCCCCTCTCGAGATTACTGCAGCTGCGAAGCTCAGCCCTGTACAGACGTAATGCACAGGGGAGAGGGAGCCTGCCTCAGGCCTCGAAATTAAGATAGGAAAAGCAGGAGATACCACTGGGGAACAAAGAGCTAGTACATAGCTTCTGCTTTAAAAATGTAGTATAATTGTTTCTGAATCTTTGATAGATTGTCCCAAAAGCAGAGAGTTAAATTCATATAGGTGTGTTTGTTCTCCATCAGTTTGCCTGGGGAGCCAAAGGTAGCTTCTGGCTGGTAGTGATTGGTGTCAGGCGAACCAGGCTCTTCTAGGCTACAAGCAGGAGCTAAATCGCTCCCAGCTCCCCTCAAATTAGAACCCTGCACTGCCTTCTGATCCTCCCAAGTGTGCTACTAGTAGTTGTGTGCAATCACAAAACTTGAACCACAAGTATCCCTTTGTACTGGCTAATCAGGAAAACTGGCCAATTGCCTTTTAGAAGCAACCCAGACCTAGAATTCAATACAGTTCTCGAGTTTCTAGACTTCGTTTCTTTAAGGGCACTCATTTGTTCCAAATCCTCAGGGTGGGCACTAGGCATAGTGATCATCATCCCAAAGTTCACTTTCCACTGAGTCAGTGCAAGCACCTGTGCAGGTTCCATGGCACCACCAGACCCTGCTCGATTCTGAAAGTCAGCATGGTGCACGTGGTTGGGAGCCGACCCAAGTAGTTGAGCACTGCCTGCCTGGCATAGACGCTAGGGGCAAAGCGGAGTGCGAAGGGGGTGGGGACACAACTGCCCCCCCCACACCCCTGTTCAGCAAAAGGGGCAGAAACCCAAATGTCCCCCCCCCTGCCTCCCTGTGGTAATGCCATCAGGACTCTGCTGGGTCGGTTACCCTCCCCTGCTGCCACAGGACTTCCTTTGGCTGGCAACATTGTCCCTCCTTGGAGCACAGGACTTTAACACTTGCAACACACGGAGCTCTGGGACCAGCTTGCAAAAGGGCTCAACGCTTCACCTCAGACATCAATAGTTACAATTCATCGCAATTGCTCACGTTTTCACTTTAGCATTTGAAAATAGCTATTTTAGGAGGCAGTCATGAAACCTTCTATGTAGAGAGTTTTACCCACTTAAAATAATACCTACACCGTAAGCAAACATTTGAAATGAAATGCAGGATATTGCAGTATCCACAGGTTTACATACACATGGAATGTTTGTGTTCCTCTAATGTGTACAAAGGACCTAGCGTTTGCCTTCAATTTCGGACTTGTTGGCTGCATTGTCAACAGAACACTTTCAAATGTATCTCCAGGGGCGTTGCTAGGGGGGGGGGCTAACGGGGCTGTAGCCCCTGATCTTTTGGTTGTAGCCCCGGATAGAATCTCAGGAGCTACAGCCAAAAGACTAGCTAGCCCCCAGTACCAACAGTTCCGACACCAGCTTAGCCCCGGGTCTTCTCCAGACCTAGCAACTCCCCTGTGTATCTCACTGTAAAACGTAGAAAGAAACACCAACATACAGAACTACGCTGGTTCATTATACAAACTGTAAACAGCAAACCAAGAGGAGGAGATAGAGTCTTGGCCCTTAGAAAATTAGAGCAAAAATGGATTCACCATCTGGACACAGTAAAAAAAGGCCTCAACGTCGCAATTGAGTGGAACCTGTTTTTCTAAAAACACAGAATGGTCTCATCCCTTTACAAAATAGGTCCCCCCTGTTTTGTGCTGTGTTTGGAGTGTTTTAGTCTCTTGAGTCTTTAGTCACAACATACATTTCCCTCCTACACAGCACTAGTTCAACCAAGGGAATCAAAAGAGTCAGGCTCTATGTATAAATGTGCAAAACAGATTATAGAAAGGCTTATAAATACCAAAGACGATTGTGGTCAAAGTCCAAAAGTAAAAGGTGTTTCATGGGAAACTAATGTGATACCAAAAGAGGGTTGTTGTTCACGAGTCATTTGGCTTCAATTTATTCCCCAATGCAGACTGTTTTTCCTGTAGATATGTTAAACAGCAGCCTCCTGCTATGTGTGTTGATGCATTGTTACATTTGCTCAATATCACGGGTGATTGTTGCATGTGAAGCCACGTGATCCTTTTAAAAAGTGTCACATTTTGCCATCACAAGTATGGTAACAAGCAGTTCAGGATTTTTGCTTGGCACAAAATCAATGTCCAATCACAGGTTTGCGCCCCCGCCTGGAGTACGCATGCGCGGGTCTCAAACTTTTAGATTGAATATTGTTCTTCATTACTCATTTCATTCTATCATTAGTGGTTCACCAACTGTGTACCAATGCTTTCCTAGGGTCCGATCGAGCGATGATGCCAGCATTCAGCTACACGTACACACTCTAGCTTCGCTGGCTCGTCCCACCTTGCCTTACTCAATAGAAGCCAATACACTTAGCATAGCTCTAGCAACAGGCAACGCCGCAAGGTGTCATGGCAGCCAGTTTCCAGGGCAACGTAGTACATCCAATTAGCAACTAGTAATAATTACGAGCCCTCAAAGCAGAGTACGCATGCGCAGCACTCGGAAACGGAGATAGAAGGCATCCGTCTCACAATCAGAAAACAGGATACAAGTAAGTTACAGCCCCCCCGCCCCTACAAACTTTTAAGACAGCTAGTCGCACACAGTGTGGATCTCAGCATAATCATACGCAGATCCATAACATGCTACCAAGCGATCATTCATATTTCTTTGCCACAGCATGGACAACAACAGTTTGACAGGTTTGACATAGACTCCGTCATTTTTTTCCATTTGCAATTCATTAGTTAACATGACAAAGCCTCTATATATAGAACAGGCACGTTACAGCCCCACTACACTGAACGTTTTTAAGCCTGTCTGTTATTGCATGTAGCAGATAGTGAGAACACAGTTTATTTTTTACAGAACCAACTAGATGACGTAAGAAACAGCGCCATCAAGAGATCTAAACCTATGGTAAGGAGCTAAACCATTTAAAATAGCGGTACTGGTGTACATGAGACTACGATAAGAAACACAGCCCAATACACCGAAAGCCTAAGTACAGGTATGAGTAGCAGCCATTTTACGTTTGATGAATCAAACATATGCAGATACACCCTTTTATTAAATGTCATATTTTTCATTATTCATAGATTAAATAAACCCAGGGGTCCTTTTGGGATAGGACGACATCCCCTCGAAAATGTCAGTCCTGAGGAAAGCCTGAGAAAAGCTACATTAACAACCGTAAAGACATCTCATGCTGGAAACACCAACAGTGTCGACTTGTAATATGTATTGAAAGAAGGACAAGACAAAGTCACTGTCTACTAACCCCTCACAGCCTTACCGCATGGTCAAAGAGCTTGCTGCCATGCACCATATGAATGTCAATATGTTGTGTCTGCAGTGGCTCCAAACTGAATGCATAGAACAAATGTGGTTTATGTTCTAGTGCCAAGCCTGAATACAGGTTTTTTTAGAGTGTACGATGACAAATAAAATTGTTTTTTTTACTGTTAACAAAAAAGTGATGACCTCGCCATACTACACAGGCAAAAAAAAAAGCCACCACCAGCCTAGCAACATGAAAACTAAAGGGGAACCTTCTCAGGGGCACCATGTGTTTGTTATCTTTGGGATAGTAACCCCCACCATAGGAGTCAGAGTACTCCTAATGCATAGTACGAATAACAGAGCCACGCTATAAGTCTTTATAATAAGCCTGGCTGATTCTAGAATGGCTGGCGGTGGAGTAGCAGCTTAACTTAACTGCTCTGGATCACTCCCTGAAGCTATTTATATTGAAATTATAATGAGCTCCAAGAAAAAGATTGGGGAAGCAGAAAACCCAGCCTCCAAGAAATCTAAACAAATTCCTGAGATGGAAGAAACCCCTAGCCTTGGAGATGTCTACAAAACCATTCTTCAGGTGGCCCAGGATGTCAGTGATATTAAACTGACAATGGCTGAACTCAATCTGAAAACCGGTCAGCTGGATGGCAGAGTCACAGCACTAGAAAAATCCTCTTCAACTATGAGCTCTGAGATCGCTGGCAGCTTCCAGGCATACAAAAACCTACAATCGGACTTGAAGACTGAAAGGGAACAACGCTTGGATTTGGAGATGAGAATTAGAGCAAGAAACATCAGATTGGTTGGTGTAGAGGAGTCAGATGGAGATGGAGGATCTGCCATCCCTGGTCCTACAGATTTTTAAAGACAGTTTCCAGTGCTCTACAATCAGGAATGAAGACATAGATAATATCTTTCGGATTGGTAAACATCTGGGGAACAGAGCTCGGCATATTTTGGTCACCTTTTTACATATAAGATCTAAGGAGCGTTTGATGAAAGCTGCCAGACAGGTTGGGAAAGCCTTATTCAAAGGTAGATTGGTTTATGTCTATCCTGATTATCCTAAGGAGATCCTACATAAAAGAAGATCTTTCCAGAGTGCTAAAGAACTGGCTAGTCAACTAACTTTAAAAGCTTTTCTTAGCAGAAATAATGTTCTTACTGTTGTGTTTCCTGATGGGGACAGAAACACATCTGATCCTGCATTGGCTTTAGACTGGCTAGAAACATACAAGAGGAGCCTTCCAGCGCCTCCCATGAACAGTGAGTGACATTGTTAGTGTCCCCCCGCCCCACCATGTCTGTATATATTTTTATTTTTAGTATGTTTTTCATATTCGTTTTTTTTTAATGGCGCCGCCAGATTTTGGCAGTTTGCATTGTTTGAAATTATTGTGGAACCCCGCACTGTGCCATTCGATGGAATGCCTCTGAATCCAGGCTCACTGTGATATGCGACATGAAGAAAGGACCTTACAGCATCTGCGTGAGACGTGTGCGTGTAGACGTCGTCGTCACGGCAGTTGAATACGGAAATGCCGCTCGCTTCAACTTCGACTTCGGGAGTGATGGTTCGGGGACTTGCGTATGCGGCCCTGCTTCGACTGCACTCTTCTTCTTCCCCGGTAGGTGCTGGGCGGATTCCCCCTGGAGGGCAGTGTCCGGACTCTCCAGCGGCGCCCCCGGTCACAGAGAACAGCATCATTGTCTCCCGCTTGAGGTATGAGATGCCCATGTGGAGCTCGGTACTGTCGGGACTGTTTCCCTCGTGTCGGGGGCTGTGGATGCCGTGGGGGCGCTCCGGGCTGCACAGGATTCCCTTGCAGCTCGGCGCTACTGGGGCATATGCTATTCACATCCCACCAACTGCAATCTAGCGCCTTTTTCGGAGGACTTTTTGGGGGATTGCTTGACTGCCTGGTCTTTTAGTTGGTTCAGAGCCAGTGCAGTCATCTTATGAGCATGCAGTCATCTGCTCCTCACTGGACGGTATAATGATCTTCATGGCCATGACTACAGCGGTGCCCAGGATGCAGTTCTTCCTTTTCCTCCGCTACGGTCACATTGGAATGCCTTCACTGCTCTTGAAGTTGGGAAGCTAGTGTTATTTTAACTCCGGCAATCTCCGGTCCCTAGCCTACCCTTGTTTATCAAGGGAACTGTGGATCAGACTTCTGGTCATTTTTGGCTAGATTAACCACCAGGAGGCACTCCCTTTTCTGTGTTATCCTTCACGTATTGTATGGGGATGTCCATATCTGCCTTTACTCATTACCTTTTAACTTTTATTGAGAAGTTGCCATTGACGTTTTTTTTTTCCAGGACTCTATTTAGATATTTATGAATGATATATATGAATGGTATGGCCACAGTGTATATACATTTGAAGTTGCCTTGTCTAGCCTCACTGTTTTAGCATAGCTCTTTAGAGGTTGTGGATAGGTGCAATTGTGTGGGGTGGGGTTCAACTGTATGTTTTGAAGTAGTGATTGTTTGATATACCTATTCTGTGTTTTCAACGTGATTCTCGGTGGTGGGGTTTCTTCTTTTTGGGGGGGATGACTGGGGTTCAGGTATTTCATTCATTACTAAATGTTGTTATCTTCTGGGTTGGGTTTTCTGACCACATAGATGTCTTTTATTGCATCATTGGGAGGGGTCCTGGGGATGGTTCTCAATGTTGTTCAATTTTCTTGTTGGGCTGAATAGACTTCACTATCTTGTTCGTTCTTTTTATTTTTTGCTTATTGTTTTTCATTTTTTGTGTGTTTCTTTTACTTTTGAGTTTTTTGATATTCATAGTGTCATGATGACTTCCCACTCAGGTGGGACTTCGGATGACCTGCGTATTATCTCCTGGAATGTGAATGGGATCAATAACCTGCTCAAGAAAAAGAAAGTGTTTCAAATGTTGCAGGACATGCATGCAGACATCTGTTTCTTACAGGAGACTCACATATTGGAGGATGAGATATCTGGGTTGGAAAGGGAATGGGTTGGCGTAGCTGCTGGCTCTTCCTTTACTTCAAGATCAAGGGGGGTGGTCATTTTGTTTAGAAAGAAATTGCCTATGAAAGTTATACGCAGAATTGCAGACAAAGAAGGTCGAATGATTGCGTTGTTGATCGAGATTCAGGGGGAATTATTAACTCTTTGCAATGTCTATGCTCCTACGGTGGATGATGGATCCTTTTTCAGAATGGTGGCACAGACTCTTTTAGAGTTGAATAATTCTAATGTTCTGCTTGGTGGTGATTTTAATACAGTGATTGATCCAAAGATGGATAAGAGTCAGAATGGCCGTATACTTTGTTGCGATTATCATCACCGGGCACTTAGGTCGCTTTTAGAGGAACATAGATTGAATGACATATGGCGTCTTGAGCATCCAGATACGCGGCAATACAGTTTTTATTCCAGTGCACATGCAGTGTTTTCTAGACTGGACATGTTTTTCACTGGTGGGACTGTTTCAGACAGTCGGGTTTCTTCTGATATCGGTAATATTGTATTGAGTGACCATGCCCCTGTTGTGTTGCAATTAAGACTTAAATTTCAGTGTAAAAGGAGCTTCTCATGGAAAATGAATACCTCTATTCTATTAGATGATGATATTTTGGACCGGATCGTTTCCGAAGCTGATTTCTTTGTAAGGGAGAATCGTTCAGAGGAGATCAGTGTGGCAAATACATGGGAGGCCTTTAAGTGCTGTATGCGTGGTGTGTGTCTGGGACTGTCTAGTGGTAAACGGAAGAGAGAAGAGGGTAAGAGGCGTGAGCTTGACTCACGTATTAGTGAAATTTCTCGTGATCTGATGCTTGATCCGTCTGATTCAGTGAAACATGCGGACTTAAAAAAACTCAAAAAAGAAATGGAAGATTGGTCTATGAGGTCCGAACGTAGTTTGTTCTACTCTAGGTGTACATATTTTGAGAAAGGGGAGCGTTGTGACAGGTGGCTGGCATACAGGTTGCGGAAAAGGATCTCCGATTCGGCTATAGCTTCTATGTTTGACAAGGAGGGTAGAATCACTTTTGATCCGATTAAAATCAACTCAATATTCCGCGATTTTTATGAGAATCTGTATGGCGATGAGGCTGGTATCACAGGTAGGGGTGAGAGATTTTTTGGTGATTTGAATTTACCTAAGATCCAGAATGCTGAGCGTGATATTCTAGGTGAAATGATAACAATAGAGGAGATTAAAGGCGCAATATCCGGGCTGAATGTGGGCAAATCTCCGGGACCGGATGGCCTTCCATGTGAATTTTACAGGGTCCTCCCGAACTCGGCCTTGGAACTCCTGAGAGATATGTTTGTGTCGAGCAGAATTGTTGGGTCGTTACCTAAGAGTACTAGCCATGCGTCGATTTCGGTCTTTTTAAAAAAGGATAAGGATTGCAATCAACCAGCTAGTTATCGTCCAATCAGCCTTATCAATACAGATAACAAGATCTTGGCCAAGGTTCTTGCTTTACGCTTAGGACAGTTCATGCCGGTCTTGATAGGGGAGGAACAATCTGGTTTCATGAAGAGTCGGCGTACGTCCAGCAATATCAGGAAATTGTTATTAACCATGGAAATGGCGGACAGACTGGTAGGTGATGCAGCCATCCTGTCCTTAGATGCTGAAAAAGCTTTTGACAGAGTTAATTGGAATTATTTATACTCGGTATTGAGGGAAATTAATCTGGGGGAGGATTTTATTTCCTGGGTAGCTCTTTTATATGCCAGTCCGACGGCTGACGTTAAGACTAATGGAGTGGTGTCGGAATCGTTTTGTTTGAAGCGGGGCACGAGGCAGGGTTGCCCTTTTTCTCCTCTGTTATTTATTTTGGCGATTGAACCCCTAGCTATTTACATAAAGAATGAACCGAATTTACAGGGCATTGAATGTTGGGGTATGGTGCAAAAGGCATGGCTTTATGCTGATGACCTCTTGTTGGTGTTGCAGAGTTTGGACATATCCCTGCCATGTCTGATGAGGATTTTGTCGAATTTTCATGATTGTTCTGGATACAAGGTTAACCGCCAGAAGTCAGAAGTGTTGCCTCTGTCCAATAGATGTGATAAATCCCTGGTTGAGGGTCTGGGGTTTACTTGGTGTGATAGGCGCTTACGCTACCTAGGGGTATGGTGGACAGCTCCAGTCTCCCGTATGGTTGATGAAAACATGAGTGTGGTAGTACGAGATTGCAAATTGATTTTGGAAAGGTGGTCTTTACTTAAACTTTCACTATGGGGTAAAGTCAATGCCTTGAAAATGAATTTGGCTCCCAAGATTAACTTTATTACCAGCATGCTTCCACTGAGAATAAAGTGTAGTTATTGGAAAGATCTAGACCGCCTTATGCAAGAATTTTTATGGGACAGGAAGCCGCCCAGACTTAGTCTATGGAAATTGCAGCGTCCAATTTATTTGGGTGGTCTAGGAGTTTAAGGCCTACCATTTAGCATTTTCTGCTCATTCTTTTGTTCCGTTTTTAGATGGTAAACTGGACGGATGGGCGGTGGCGGAGTCGAATGCATATGGGCCATTGGGCCCGGAAGCACTGTTGACCACTAACACAAAGATCACGGGGGGAAGTCTGTTAACCACGTCCTTTTTGCGCAACTCTTGGATTGAGGTCTTGACTTTGATAGGGAGGGACGCTTTTAAGTGTAAGAATGCCTCTATATGGCTGAATCCTAGGATTAGAGATAACTCCAGGACAATTTTTTGGCCCGATTGGTTCCTAATGAATGTTAAAAAGGTCTCCGACCTGGGGAACGATGATCGGTGGCTGACTGCAGCTGAGCAGAGAGAGAGATGGAGCTTTGAGGACTTGTCGGACTCAGCTTATAGACGACTCAAGAGGTCTATCGGTGAGGTGGACTGGTCTGACTCCTTTGACTTGACTATTTTTCTGACGGATTCTAATGGACAGGGAGGTGGTTTAGCCAGTAGGTTATACAAACTTTTCATGTCGTATTTTCGGAACAATGACAATTTACGGGAGGTCTGGAGTGAGAGGATTGGGTCTGATATTGATCTTGAGGCCTGGCAGAATATATGCGGAAATGTCTCATTCTGTTCACTGAATCTGGGCGAAAGGTGTGGACAAATTAAGATCCTGAACCGTGTGTATTGGTGTCCGGAAACGTTACATAAAAGGGGCATGACTGACAATGCTGACTGTTGGGGTTGTGCTCAGGAAGTGGGAACATTGGAACACATGCTGTGGGCCTGCGAGAGGGTCAGGGCTTTCTGGATAGACATTTGTGATGTGTGTGTCAGAATTTTGGGTGAAGAGTGTGTCCTGGACTTTAAGACAATGATCATAGGGGAGGATTCCGAGCAGGCTGAAGTCAACTCTTCCCTTAAGAAATGGCTTTTCAGAGCAACCATTGTTGCTAAAAGGTTGATCCTTCGAGGATGGAAAGGTCAGGTCCGTCCGTCATTTGAGGAGTGGGTTCAAGAAATGCATAGCCTGTCTCGTACAGAAAAAATGATCTACAGATTGAAATGTAAGTTGTCCACATATGAAAAGATTTGGAACATGTTCAATGATTTTATTTGATCCGTTTTTTTTATATTCCTTGTTGTTCCTCTGTACTTTGGTGTTATTTTTGTATATACTTGTAAATAAATAAATAATAAAAAAAAAATATAATAAGCCTGGCTTGGAGAAAAACGAAGTTCCAAACCCAGAAAAACAAAGGGTTCAGGTTGCTACCTTGCATGGTAAAAAGTGGGCTTTCTTCCTAAAACTAGCTTTCATCTAGTGGTGGCCAGAGCAGATTAGGATATTGTGGCCACTTCTTCCAAACCATGTCTCGCCACCTGCCTAGTGGTCGATTAAAAAAGTTCTACCATCAGAACTTTGATGCAACAGGGCAGCATAACATAGTGGTATATTCCGGGGCAAGTAAAAAAACAGCCCATTCACCATTGTTTTGCGGGTTTAGATAACACCAGTGCTGGTCATTGGGCCGGCTCTCACGGATCCGAGATCCGGCACCAGATATGGAGCCGGATCTCGGGATCCGGCCAAAGTCAGCCGCCCAAGCCCATGAACCATGATGGAATACGTAAAAAAAAAAGAATAAAAATAAAAAGATAAAAAGCTCCTGCGACGACATTATTGCTTTTTACTGCACCCTTGGCACTGGTGTGTAACGCACAATGCTCTCTACATGTACAACTGATTCCTTTCAGTTGTACATGTAGCGAGCATTGTGCATTACACACCAGTGCCAAAGCTGGCGGTAAAAGGCAATGCAGCCATTGCGGGCACTTGGACGTCCACTACGAGCCCCGCCCCCTCTAGACCACGCCTCATCGGGCACCACCACCTCCAAACGCCTCCCCCACCCCGGCCCTTGTGTTGTGGGATCCCGCACCACATTTTTTCCATTTCCACCGCTGGATAACACCAACAAAAGAAACATTGTGAAATCAAAATTAAGGACGGATGCACATAAAAGACAATGCTCCCCGTTCGGTATCCCAGACCATACCATATGTATACTTCCTGCACGCGTGTGTATATGCACGCAGCATTTGAAAGAACACCTGGTTTAGCAAGGAGCATGCAGAACGAAGGCTGTGCGAGAACGCCGAGAACCCCACAGTTGAATCGAGGTCAGGATTTTCAGGACTCGTTGTTGGCCGACTCTACAGAGTGCCATCTTTGGCGACAGATTTGGGTTCTATTTTCAACATACAGCACAAGGTTGGACAAAAGGGGCAGGAAATTATCTGTTTTCCCAGGAAATCCTGACTTGGTCAGGGGCAGTCCTCCGTCAACGCAGACTTGGAGAGAAGGAAGGTCACTCTCATGCTCTTTCGTCCTCTTCCATCACCAGCTCGTGCTATCTATCCGCCGTGGCGTCATGCCCGCCACTGTTACGTGCCAGCGCATTGTGGGGCTAGGACTGTCTGGGAAAAGATGGGTGCAGACGGCGACCGGAAGCTGCGCGAGCGCTCATGATTGGAATTAAAGTGTGTGGAATGAAGTACACGACTCTCATCACAGGTCATTTTCAACATGCAACACAAAACAAGTACACATTTTAGATTGGTTTCCACATACACAAACGTTGAATATTAACGTAACTAGACGGCCCTGCCTGGTTTGAAGGGAGTTCTATTTGGGTTCCATCCAGGGCACTTATTAAGTGTTTCTGCTTCTCCAATCACCGTGGCGGGATGGATTGCTCAGCTCGATTGTTCAGGCTCAAAAGTGAGAGGGGGAGGGGGATTAACCAGGCGGGCCGTTAATAGGCATAGCGAAATAATTAGGGAATGGCTTTATGGATGGTCATCTGCTAGGCAATGCTTCCTAAACGCGGAAGCAGCAAGCATCGAGTTGGACCTAGTCAGTCGGTTATGGCAGTTCACTTCCTGTGCACGCTGTGACCCGCCCCCACTTGGGAATTTAGTCCGGGAGCTTCTCGATGCCATTTCACCTGGATCTCCACCTTAAGACTAATCTGCATGCAGGTGACAGGGTGCCGGCTTGCTGAACACCAGCACCCGGCCAAACCTGTGTCACATACCGCACACAAACCACACCACCCCTACATTACAGCTCGGCTCCCACAACCCCACTCCACCTTTTCACGTGCACGACTTGAAGGGCTAAGTGGGCGTGTGCACGCCAAGAGCTGCATTGTAGCAAGACCCAGCACATCTGTGCCACAGGAGACATTCCGCGCCCGTTTGCCATTAAAGCAGGTGTTCCCCGGCATGAGTTCTACAAAATCAAAGGGCCAGCAGAAGCGACATCCGTTACCCTTTTAGCCAATCGCGTCCGACACGAGACAAACTTGCACTATGATCCCCGAATCCCAAACAGTAGCGCACTTGAGATCTGCCCAACAAGTGTCAAACTACGCAAATGGGGACGGAAGCACCAAAGCGATCTACAAAGGATCATTAGCTTCCCAAAAGGAGGCCACCCCTGTGCTCGGCCAATTGCCCTGAGCCTCATGTCGCAAGCCCTCCACTCCATGGAATAAACATGTATTGGGTTATTATGGAGGAAAGGGAACTATGAACTAGGAGCAGTAGCGCTACCAGGGCTCAAGTCATGGGGAACGCGGGGGGACGGAGTCCCCCCACTTTATTCAGAGGGTGGACTTGGTCTCCCGCAGCTAAAAGAGAAACATTGGATGTCCTCTTTGAATTTATGAATTAAAGCAGACCTCGGGGATCAAACCGCAGCCGGACACTTCACCACTGACTATATAACCTGATCAAAAAGAAACAACTAAAAGGTGAAATATCCCATTTCGGTACTGCAAGTCCCAGGGAAAACATCTGTATTGGGAGTTTAAAACATGCACACATTTTAACGTTTTCAAAAACACTATTAGAAGAAAATATCCCGTCTTGGTTTTGTGTGTGTTGATTTTATGAAAGGCAAATGCCATTTGTCCTGTTCAATTTGAGGGGTTATGCAAAGCCAATTTAATGAAATGTCCATATTTCACCTTGATATGTTAAGTTCTGGCAACATCACATCCTATTGCGTTTGTTGAGGAGTACCCCCACTTCAATTTTTAGGACTTGACCCCTGAACTATCGCGAGTGACTTCGCCTTTACTCGTGTATCCAGTCCCATCCCCTTTGTTCCATTGGTTTCGGAGACTTCTCAGCATCCATAAGGGCAGGGAGTTTGGGGGCTACATTTATATCAAGTGTTCCTTAGCACAGACTTGATAGCCATGGAGCTGGTATGCATGTCAAGTTATATTAGTACTAGTAAGGGAGGGATAGTCTTATGCACCAACCAAAATTGTGAAAAAGTACTGCCAGTGTTGATCTCGCAATATGCATCCGATAGCTGAATTTTGATAGTGTTGATACCCAATTCGAAAAACAGATCACAGTGCCCAAGGCGTCTTTCGCCCTGTGGGAACCCGCGGGCTCTGATCTAATCTACATATTAGATCATGGAGCCTGCGGGTTCACAGAGGGTCAGTGACCTGGCGAGGGAAAACAAAGGAACTGTAACTTCCCCGATGACCCCTCAGATGGGGTTTCATCAGGGAAGTTACAGTGACTGAGAGAAGTGCCAGCCAGCCTCAGCAACGCTGTGGCTGGCTGGCACTTCTGTCCACTTGCTTAATGTTAAACTGGCGGGCGCATCTCCTGTCGCGGCTGCGGCGGGATAATGCGTCCTGCCATGCCGTGGTGGGACCGGGGGCCCCAGCAGGGCCCCGGCTCAGCCCCACTCTTTGGAGACTGGCGGGGCTGGGGCCCCGGCAGGGCCCCGGCTCAGCCCCACTCTTTGGAGACTGGCGGGGCCCGGCCCACTTAAAGCACTGGTTGACCCTGAGACATGACTGTGGCCTGGGAGGCACGGCCCGCCTGAGTGCCAGACCAGACGGGCTTGGAATTATCTCAAGTTGGGCCGCATATTGAGGCCCTTTTCAAAAAAGCACCCCAGCCCGGGGAACAGGTGAGGATGTCTGTGAGCAGGGCGGAGCCTGAGAGGGAATGCTCCACCCGAGGGCCAGAATGGGTGGACCGTAGAAGATCAAAGCCCAGGGTCCTGTGGTGGGTTTACCTGGGCGAAGTGCGCCCGGGCGAAGCTTCCAGCGTGGCCAGTGCGGGAAGCCCACCCACCCCAGGATGAGATGTGGCGGTCGTGAAGAGGAGAATTACCCTGAGTGTACCAGCAGCATCTGCGGGGCCAAGAGCACCGCCAGGGGGCCAGGCAGGGAGGGTGACACCAAGCAGCAATTACCCGGGGCCCCAGCCACTGCGAACGACACAGACTCAGCAAGAATTGTGGCGACTCGTTGCTGCAAGTACCAAGGTCGGGGGGAGGGGGAAGGGGGGAACCCCTGGGCATAGCCCAATAAAGACAACACCCACTGGGATCAGCAAAGGGCTAGAGAGAAAAAAAAATCATTTTACCGGCACAGAGGACAAGAAAAGGGCTCATCAAGCCCCATGAATGCGCCGCCACAGAGAAGAATTAACATATGCACTGCCACGAAGGAAAGACAATGGCTTCATAAACCCAGCAAATACATGCACCGCCATGGAGGAAATAAAACAGGGACAGGGTTCCAGAAGCCCTATTGAGTTAATACACCGCCACAGAGGAAAACCCAAGTTTATTCATGGCATGGGCGTTTTGCTATCCCGTGCCAGCCACCCACCACCCGCAACAGAGTGGGGCAAATGCAACGTGCAAAAGGACCAGAACAGACAGGAAGATACCGGGCAATAAGGTACTGTAATAAGGTACTGTACTTGACTGATAGTGGGAAATTAACCACTGAGGTCAGACTGCAGCTGCCAAAAGTATTGAGGCGAATATAATGAAATGTGTAGTGGGAAAGGAGTCGGAGCTTGGGAATGAGAGTGTGGCACCCAAAGAAGGTGCAGTTAGGAGCCTGCGTAAAGATGCCACAGAGGGGTTTGTGCAAAGGGTATCTACTACTCGTATACATGCATCTAAAAACACAGAATGGGAATCAACCGGGGCATGTATTGCTCAGAAAAAAATTTATACATGTACCTGTTTAATAGGTTTAGAATTTTGTTCATCTAAACGCCTGTATGGGTCACAAAACGTCATATCCAGTGTACTGTGCCTTAATCAATATCAGGATATATAAGCAGTGAAAGTATTGTGGCCCATGTCCTGTATGAACACCTTTATAATCGCAGGTTGCTCAGCGTCTCACTGAATAGCTGGTCTGGGAAGGTAGGTTGGTTCCCGTGTGGCCCAAGTAAGTTTAGAATTGTGTGTCCCCCTCACCCCCTGGGCCAGGGCAAAGGCATAGACAGGGTAGGGCCGAGAGGGCAAGGCCCATCCAAAATCTGTAAATACCCACTCATCAGCACAGTGTAGGCATGTGCAGATATTAATGCCACTGTGGTAGGCCCGGCTGCTTTAGCTTCAGGCCCCCCTTGTTAGACATTCCTGATAAGCCTCTGGGCCAGGGTCATAAAACCAAGGGCTAGAGTAGGCCTATTCGTAGAGTGGTGTATTGTGCCCAAGTCTGCTGGAGGAAAGAAAATTAGCCAGGGCAGGATTTGACAACGTGTAGTCTACAAAACACAGGCAGGGAAGGATACAAAGTGCTTGTAAAAGGCGAGCACTCTGCATCAAGTGCCTTGCTGATAAGGTCTAGAGGAACGTGCCTCTGATACGCCACCGACCTCAGACAACATGCATGTAAGTGCTTTTCCGAGGTGGGTCGTAAGGTGAATGGGGGGGGGGGGGTGTTCACTGCAAAGCTCTCCAAAATATATGACACAATCCAGTGGATACTTGAAGCCCAATAGGTTTGTTTTCCAGGGGTAGTCCCAGTGTAAAACATAAGCATTGCGCATTAGTACCCGGCACGCCAAAGCTACGTACATCACTGAACATTGATTGGCTCAATTGCAAGCCTTACCGCAGTGTAATCCCGTTTACGCATCTGTGTGCATCTCGCGCTGGGTCTCAGCCTCCTCATTCACCTCCCCATTCATTATTACGGATCAACTTGGCCCAAGATCCGTAATAAAGCAGTACGTGGATTCTAGTCTTTCTAGAACTAATGCGTACTACAGCTGCTGCCTTTTCAAACGGCAAAACAATTGCCGATTGAAAAATATACATAAACAATCAGGGCATCTGATTGGGGAGGACGAGTTATTATATCACACAAAAACACTGGAGGGTGAGACATTCCTTTATGATCTTTTACTTCTTTTTACAATGAATGTGTAGGGACTCTGTAGCCTACACATTCATGGTAAAAACAAAAGATCATAAAGAAATATAACATTAGTATCCCAGGGCTAAAAACCCTGGAATACTAAATGGCAATGTTGGCAGCCCACCTATAACAAGATTATGGGCATAATTTTTTCGGACCTGCATGACAGAACTCATGGCCAAGCTGGAGCAAACAGAACAACGTGTTGGCAACATTGAACATAGAATAGAGGAGGTTGAAGAATTAGCAGTGTATCACTCTAACTCGCTGACGGAGATGCAACGCACCATCCAGACATTAATGGATAGAACCGAAATCCTCGAATTCAAGCAGGAAGATATGGAAAAAAAATTAAATTTCTTTTTAAAAAAACGCTCCTGGCGCAACAATCTACGCATCTGAGGAGTGCCCTCATCAATCTCTGATAAGGAGCTCCCTGAATACATAAGCTCCCTTTTTCAGACTCTGCTGCCGGACTTGGATGAAACGCAACTCCTACTTGACCGCACCCACAGGATGCGTCCCCGTCGGTGATCCGACACAGACCCCCCCCCCACCAGACGTCATCACGAGAGTCCACTTCTTCACCACCAAGGAGGCCATCTCCGCGATAGGCCGCTCAAAGGACGATCTCTCCTTCCAGGGATCCCCACTCCAAATCTTCCAGGATCTATCCCCTCTAACCCTCCAAAAATGCTGAATGCTCCGTCCCCTCACTCTCTTTGTCCGAGGCCAGCAGATTCGTGATCGATGGCTGTTTCCTATGGCGCTACAATTCTCATACAAAGGCACCCCTTGCACCATCAACCACCTCGATCACCATCCTGTGGCCGGACTCCCCCGGGGGGCACAGAGCCATCACTCCTGCCCCAGGCGGGTCTTGCCTTGGAGACGGGCTCCCCTAAACCGAGACGGGCCCCCTGGTCACGGGTGCAGTGAGCCTGCAAACCCAGATGACGACTCAGGACTCCTCTGAATATCGCATAGCGCTGGAACCATCCATATTCCCTCAAGCCCGCCGCAGACCCCATGCGGCCTATACCCTCCTCCAAGGTGGATGTCATCATATTACCCTTGGAGAAAACTTCAACCATGTTGGCCAGGTTGCCCATTGACGGCCTGGGCAGATGGGGGAACCACCAACAGTTCTCAATCGGTCCCCCCGGCCACAGTTAGGACCTCCCATTGGAGGACGAGGTTGGAAGTTCAGATCTTCCGTTGGAGATTATTTCTAAAAATCATCAACCACAGGAGCACCATAATCGTTGACACCTCGCAGCTATGGCTAACCTAGCTCCCCCTAAACCCTCCCCCCACAGCAAACAACCTCGGAAGGCCAGCCCTCGCACCTAAAAATGAAATTCACTACTCTAAATGTCAGGGGTTTGAACCCCCCTCCCCCCCGAAGAGGAAATCTATCTTACACAGGCTGCAAACCGACGGAACATCAATCGCTTCCCTACAGGAAGCACACCTAATCCCAGCGGACTTCTCCCGCCTCGTCCCCACAAAATTCTTGGCATTCAATGGTACAAAAAAGTGAGGTACCGCCATTCTCTTCGCTGCAGACCTGAACCCCCAGATCCGCGACGTGCTGCGATGTCAAGAGGGTCATTTTGTGACAGTCAAATGCACCATCTTGGGCCAACTCTACACCCTCGTCTCAGCTTACGCCCCGAATGAGCTCCAAGAAGGGTTCTATCAAGACCTGGAAGAGGTCCTCCTCCCGTTCACCGAGCAGCAACTCGTCATCAGGGGGTGATTTCAACGGGGCCCTGGACCCTCTCAAAGACAGATCCCACTCCCCAACTTCCAAGGATCAGAAGCTGGCAGCGGCCCTGCTCCACCCATTTCGCAAGCTTAACATAGTCGATACCTGGAGGGTACTGTACCCAGAAGAGAAAGACTTCACCTTCTATTCATACATACACCTCACCTTCTCCAGAATCGACCTGGTGCTGGCCTCTCCCCAGATCCTGGCCTTCATGGATGACGTCACGATTGGCCCCCGGATCCTCTTGGACCATGCCCCAGTCTCACGCTTCCTCTGAGCTCATGACCCGGACCCCCCTCCTCGCCGCCAGTGGAGTCTGTATGACCCTATCCTGGGGGCCATGACAGTGAGAGATGCTATTGCCAGGACAATTAAAAACCTTTGTTGAAAATACCAACGAGGATACCTCCCTGGCTAATACCTGGGACGCCATGAAAGCCGTGCTTAGAGGGGAACGGATTGCCCAAGGTGCTGCGTTTCACAAACAAAAGAAGGCGATTCGAGCTACCCTGGAGGCCGAAGTCTGTGCAGCTGAAACTATCCACAAGCGAAAGGGCTCGTCCCCGAAATCTTACAAAATCTTACAGATGGTGAGGAAGAGGCTTGAGGCGCACTACGCCGACACCACTGCAAACCTGCTTACCAGAACCAAACAATGGTATTATGTCCACAATAATAAAGCTAACAAGCTTCTGGTCAGTAAGCTGGCTAGGGAGAAGACCTGAAAATGCATCCTAGGGCTTCGCGACCCGCAGGGGACGGTCCACTACGCGGACCAAGAGAAAATACGGCTAGCAGTCGCCCACCAGTCTGAAATTATGATGGCGGTCCCGAGGGACCTAGACGAGCAGCACTCCACATCCAAAAGGCGGCTCTCCTGCGCCTGACCCCAGAGGTTAGACAAGAGCTTGAAACGCCCATCACGAAAGAGGAGGTGGAAGAAGCTATAAAAAGCCTGAAGCCTAGAGCACCCCGGGCAGGACGGATCCACCACCAGCTTCTATAAACTCTTCCGCCCCCAACTGGTGGTGCCCTTGGCCCGCCCCTTTAATTCATTTGCGGCTACCGGAACGGTCACTCCAACCATGCAGGAATCCATCACTGTCCTCATCCTTAAGCCTGGTAAGGACCCCCAGGAAAACAGCTCGTACAGACCCATCTCTCTGCTAAACTTTGACGCTAACATTTATTCCAGGATCCTGGCTAACCGCCTCGCACCTGTCCTTCCGAAGATCATAGACCCAGACCAAACGGGCTTCATTAGCCACCGCTCGACGAAAGACAACATCCGCAGGGCACTGGACCTTATAGAGGTAGCCACGCAGAAGTCTCAACAGCTGGCCCTGCTCGCCTTGGACGCGATCAAAGCCTCCGACAAGGTTGACTGGGCATATCCGACTCTTACCCTCGAGGCCTTTAGCTTTGGTCCAACCGTCAGGAAAATGATTCTAGCAAACTATCAAGCCCCCAAAACCCAGCTCAGAATTAACGGCCGCCTGTCGGACCCTATCCCTCTTACATGCGGAATGAGACAGGGATGTCCACTATCCCCACCTGCTCTTCGCCCTGGCTATGGAGCCTTTGGCCCAACGAATTCGGGAAAACCCTCAGATCAGCGGCCCGAGGATAGGCGCCACACAACACAAGATTGCCCTCTACACGGATAATGTATTGCTAACCATCTCAAACATCAAAACCTCCATGAGGGCGGCCCTGACGGAGTTCCGGAGCTTCGAAGAGGTAGCGGGATTCACCATCAATTGCCCAAAATCAATAGCCCTCGGAGTGGGCCTGAGCCCAGATGAGAGGGACGCCCAGGAGAAGCAAAGCCTGTTCCAATGGAGCACCCTAGCAATTCCATACCTGAGGTTTCATATCCCCGCTCAGCCAACAAAAGTTTACCAAGCTAACTTTCCCCCACTCTTTGAGGAATTGGAAAGAGACCTCACTCGCTGGGATCGCAGGAAATCTCCTTGTTGGGCCGCATAACGACATGCAAAATTAACCTTCTCCCCCGCTTTTTGGACACCTGTGCCTCCCTTCCCATCTCATTCCCTCTTCCCCCTATACAGAAGCTCCAACGGAAAATGATCGACTTTATATGGAAGGGTAAGAAAGCGAGGATTCGTCAGAAAATTATGGTGACCAGCGCAAGACTGGAGGGGCTGGGAGTTCCGGATCTTCGCAAATACCATATAGCAGCACATCTGGCCCACCTCCAAGCATGGAGACTGGCCTTAGGTCGCCCAAAATGGGTAGAGATCGAACAATCCCGCCTTCCCCTTCCTCTTCCCTTTCTCCCCAACGCCTTACGCCGGAACTGGCCAGATGTTCCGACGGCCACGAAACAATCGATAAAGGCATAAAGGCATGGAAGTGGGCCCGCAGTTATAGAGGTGTCCCAGGTGACTTGAGTGCACTCTCCCCAATTTTTCACAACCCAGCCTTCTCCCCAGGAGCTCATCCAGCGAACTTCAGGAACTGGGTCTCAGGAGGCCCCAAAACGCTGGGACAACTCTTTGCAGGGGACTCCCCCACCCCCTCACCTTCGAACAATGTAAAACCACCTTCCAGCTAGCGGAGACAGACAGATTTGCCTACGCCCAACTTAGACACTTGTGCTCCAACCCCCAGACTCGAATGGCTGCAATCCAACCCCTTACCCACCCTAGAGCTCACAGCGACAGACCTGCCTGCCCGGGGAAAGATCTCAGCCCTCTACAAACTGCTACAAGAAGACCCCCTCCACACTAAATCTTCCTACATGTCCCAATGGGAGGCAGATCTGGGTCATGCCATAGAGGACCACACTTGGGTGGACATCTGGACTAGGACGCACATGGCATCCGACTGCATTACCAACCGGGAATGCGCCCATAAATGCTCTTGCGATGGTAATACCCCCCCCTGCGCCTCCATTTCCAACAGGCCCTGGACCCTCATTGCTGGTGTCTTTGTGGCCACTCAGGATCCTACTTCCACATGTGGTGGACCTGCCCTAAGGTAAGGGAGTTTTGGACCCAATGTCCCGCTACCATAAAAGACATTACCCAAGTGGTTATCCCGCCGACACCCGAGCAGGTCCTCCTGGGGATGTCGCACCCAGACGCTTACCCAAGAACAGGGGGGGGGGGGGGGAGCCACGCTGATAACTCAATTCTTGTTGGCCGCCAAAATCACGGTGGCCCGCACCTGGAAAACTGTAGAAGGTCCGCTAATGTCCCTATGGTGGATTAAACTCTTGGACATATTGATAGCCGAAAAGGTCACGGCAGCCAAAGCAGGCCGACTCCACCGATTCACCGACTCCTGGGCCCCAGTCCTAGACTATAACCAGAACCACCTGGCGCTGACCTTTAAGCCACGCTTTATCGCGAGAGCTCTCCACTATATGAGGGATGCCTCGCCGCCTTGCCAAACTGAATGAGGCCCAGGAACAATGACCTCCGGGGACGCTGGGGGTGGGGGGAGAATGGGATTTCAAGTTTCGCATGTTGTCTGAAATATATGCAATATTACCATGTATGCTCTCCTGTGCGCTGTTTAATAAACAAGTAAAAAAAAAAAAATTGATTATGGGCATAATTTTGAATTTGGAGGAATTTCAGGAGGTAAATCCTTCGAGACAGCACCAAACGGATTTATAGTTACCACCACTTGGTCCCGTGATTTACCACAGGATTACAAGTGGTGGTAAGCGGTGTAAATACCCATTTTCTGCATTAGGGATTTTTAGCAGAATTACGAGCCATAATTCCGCCTATTTTTGGGAGGAAAATAGGAGGATTCATCTCCTGCATCATGCTGGACATACATCCTCCACTTTTTCTAAAAAAGAAAAAAAAAAACAGTAGAATTACCACTTATAATACTGCCAGTGGTAATTCCACCAAAACTTGTAATTTGGCGATGGGGGAGTAGGGGAAAACGGAATTACGTGCACTTTTTCCCCTGCACCACCAAACTCGTAATGAGAATTTATATGTCCAACATTAAACGACAGGCTAAAATAAGGATTTTTTTTTGTCACACAGAAGTATCCAGCAACTTGTATTAAAATGAGGAACTATCCAATCGGAGATGAAACAGTATGCCAGATGAGGCAAAAAAATGAATTTGGGCCTTGCGTAGATTTTCCTTTACAGGACTAAAAATCAGCTTTCTATCAAGAAACCTACAGAGATATTGCAATTAAGTTGTGAAAGAGTTTGGTTCATACTAAAATGTTTCATTTAAAATGTAGAAGCTGCGCGTAAAAGAAATTGCTGTAAAGGCTGCATTGATTAATAAAGCCACTTTGGGTAAATGGTATTCACCCACCTGTTGTGGGTTGGGAGGGAGGGGTGGGTGATGGCAGGCTTTCAGGCTTTGAAGCAGACCACGAAAGCCGATAACTCGGCCTGGAGTTGATTAAGGGATCCAGGCCCTGCAAAGCAGAACAAATGTCATTCATTTACAACTTCCATTGGTCTCGGGCATTAGGCTAAAAACCTTAAATATACAAGAAATGGTCCCCCTGCAGCAGTCCCCTCAAATAATCTGATCCCTCAAAAGCCCCCCAATCAGCAAGGAGAAGGAAATGTGACACCCTTGGAGGTTCGACGTCTGCCAAAAAGGTACAGCCAGACCCTGGAAAACTCATTTGCGGGGTCGGGGGGCGGGGGTTGTCTGAAGTTGTAAGTGGCTTGCCAGCAGCCCAACTTCTTCAAAGAACTTACACCATGACAAAAGCATTCTGTCACAAATCTTGACTATTCATCCTTTCTGCCCGGCAACCCCCCCACTCCTCTCTGAGGGTAGCCATCCCCTTTGATGCTAGGGAGGAGAGCCCGGTCAGCAAGACTCTCCCTAGGGGTCTGGGCAAGTGGTAGTACACTGGCCGTGATTCCCCTTTCGGGGACAAGACTTGAAAATTACTGTCTCTCATTTTCTATGGGCAACTCCCTGTTCAGAACACACCATCTACCTACATGGGAATCCGAACGACTGGTTAACCCCATTTTGGACTCTCCCAATAGTGACATTTCTTCAATCTCTTTGACGCCAGGAAACACTGGATTTTACCTCAACACCAGTCAAAGAAAAATGACCAATCCCTTTTGTTTGAGATGATGGACATGAGAAAGACAAAGAGAGAGACCTACAGGGGCAAGCCTCTGATGAGAAGACATCCTGGCAGGGCAGAGCTATACTCTATCGTGGAGCCAGCAGTAGCATGGAGTGCTTTTTATTTGGACACTCATCTTTCTTTTAACACCCATATTAATGCCATAATAAAATCTGATAACTTTCAGCTATTTTCATTAAGAGCTGTGAAGCCTTTTATCCGGAGTCTCACCTTTGCACTTTAGTCCAGTCATTGGTCATTTCTAGAATTGATACCGGCAACTTTGTGGACTGGACTTCCCAAAAATATCTTGCTTCCTCTAAAAGCAGTTTTCAATGCTGCGGCCCACTTAGTCAGCGGAGCACATACATTTGCCCATGTGTCTCTGATTTTAATTAAACATAGTCTTCCCCATTAACTTCAGGATTCATTTTAAATGGTTCTGGATTGCAGACAAAGCACTTTATGTATGATCCCCCCCTCACCTCCCCCCCCCCCAGTATTCAACACCAAAAATAATTTCTTGAGGTCAACCAGGGCTTAGGAGCCAAGAGTTTATGCTTTTTGAGGTTTAAGTGCTCGTTCACCCAGAAAATATTTTTTTCAGGAGCACCCATTAAACTCTGGAGCCCTTTCCCAGAAGATTTGACATTTAAATTTAGGAAAAAAGTAAAAGCATTGATCTGTTGACAGGCCTTTTAATGGAATAGGATTCAATCATATGTTTTATGAACGTTTAAGAAACTTGATAGTCATGCAATGTTCGTATTGGTCATTTACATAGGATTTTAGGGTTTAGGTTGTCGTTAATATAGGTTCATTGTTTTAGAAGGATTGTTGGATTGTGTCTGGTTTTTAACATTGTAACAGTTTCTTGTAAAGTGCTCAAATGCTCTTGTTGGCCATGTTCGCGCTATAGAAACATTTAATATAAATAAAGCAACCACCACACCTGGTTGGGTGACCACAGGGATGCCGTGATGGGCCTGGGGCCAATCAACCGATGTCAAGACCAGACTGCAGCGGAGAAACCCAATCCGAGCTTTCCATGAGATGTGCATTGGCTGCCGAGCCAACTAGCGGAAGGGAGGGGAACGCTCCCAAATAGGTTACTATGTTGAGAGGGCAGAACAGACTTTGATGCTGGAAAAGTTACAAGGGTTATAGGAGCACGATAAACCCGAATAAAGCAAGCTTATCAGAAGGCCATAGGTCTTTGGAGAGCCCTTAGAAAAAGAGACGGTAATATTAAAGTCTGGGAACAAAGGGTTATGGGAGCCTGGTGTAACGCTCACCCGATTCCCGCAGAGGCGCCGGTCTTGACTGGGTGAATGCCGTATCTTCAAAGGTGATGTGTAACACACGGTTGGCTCTTTGGGCTGGACCTCTGTGCACTGTATGTCTGACTCGAAGAGTAAGATGTCTGCAGATAGAAAATATGGGATTAATGAACTGGGGTTATTGGGTGCCTCTCTCCTCTTCCCTTTCTCTTCTTCTGTAGAACCCCAAAGGTTAACGCCCTCACCTTAGGTAAGTGAACGCCGAGCTCTCCATCTGCCTCGGGGCAGGGTGCCGTAACCAGTTTCTTCACTGGATAAGGGTGCAGGCCTCTTGACCTCAGAGGACTGCTGTCTGTCGTTAACTGCACGAACGGTAAGTTCTGGGCACTTCAAATGTCTTAAAAGTCTTTTGTAATGATATCTCTTGTTTTGCAGGGTTCCGGCGATGGCGGATGGCGGGCTGATGAGAGTTGAGGATCGAACCCGCGTGAGGAATAGAAGCGCCTGGAAGCACGTAAGTAAGCGCTTGTAGCCTGCTTCACGATGCGCACTAACTGTCCCTTTTATCTTGCAGGTACAAGTTCGGAGCTTTAGAGAAGCTGAAGGGTGCTGGAATACCCACTGGATTCGGCGTGGGAAGGAGTAATGGCACGTGAGTAATAAAGTTGCCCAATGTCTTTAAACGCACCTTCTTTTGTCTTTCAGATGCGGGATGCAGCGCCGAAGGCCTCCGGAGCGTGCGAAGAGCTGGTAAGCTTTTGTCTTTCAGATGCCGGAATGCAGTGCGAAGACCTCCGGAGCATGCGAAGAGTAGGTAAGCCTTTGTCTTCAGATGCCGGAATGCAGCGCGAGGCGTTGGTGACAGCCGATGGACCAGGTAAGAGTTGCGCTGCCACTGAAGACCGTAGTGCTAACCTGTTCTTTCTTTGTCTTTACAGGTGCTGCTGAAGACTGGATTCCAGGATGGTAAGCCTTTGTTCCCTTAGGCCCAGGATCAGAAGCAGAAGACACGATGAGCGTTCTGCTGCAGAGAATGCAGAATAACACAAAGCAAGATTCATCCATCGGGTGTGGTTTAAATAGCCTCCTGTAGTGCTTAGGTGTCTCCTTCCACAGCCACGCCTAGGTAAGAAAAGAGTTCCTGCTTTCCAGAAGAGTTCCAGTGTTCTGAACCTAGGGAGTGGCTCCTGCCCCACCCAACAGGAAAAGTAGTCCCAAACAGAAGAGGATCAGGGGTTCAACTGGCAGGTAAGTAAGCAGCATGGTCTGCTGCAGGTAAGTCCACCCAAGCATTATGAGCCCGGCGCTTCCAGCGCTGGGACTGGGCATCTTTATGAGCCTGGTGCCACTGGCGCCAGGACAGGGTCCAAAAGGTCCCAATTGGGACTGGCTGGCACTCGGAACCGGGGTTATGGGTCTGCTTCCAAGGGAGTCGGGCAAGTCCTGATCTTTTGGAAGCAGAGATCATGACACCTGGAAACCCCTAATAAGCAGACGCCCTACCGAGGCCCTGCTGAAGTAAGCCTGTCTGAGGGCTAGAAGACTTTGGCAAGCCAAGGAAGCATGAAAGAGGAGTTGAACTAGTCGGGGGAGAGGGAGAGATATATATATATATATATAACCTAGAGGGTTCCAATCATCAAGTACCAAACCAGAGGATTGTAAAGTACCAAGTAGGAAAAATTGGTATCGTATTAAGAAAACCTTTTCATCCTGAACAGAGGGAACCGTGTGAAATTAAGACTTAGAGTATAAACCTTGAAGTGTTGAGAACTGTATGGAACTGCATTGTGAACAACCTTTAAAGACTGAATTGGATAAAGAAATCCAAATGATTGGACTAGGCCGAAGACAAAGAGGTTATTGCTCTTTTTTCTGTTAGATTTTTCATAAGTGGTAGGGACTAGTAAGCCAATAGGATTCAGGCTAAGGACTATTTATTTTTGTACTTCAGCAAGCATCCTTATTTTTAGTTTGTTAGGTAGGGAACTTGCCACATAGCAGTATGATTTCCTTCTTCTGGTTTGCCACAATTAACAGGAGTCATAAATGCCCCATTCCTCAGCTCTAAGAAGCACAAACACCATACGGCTGTAGCAGCCAGGAACGGGTATGCCATTTCAGATTGCAATACATCCCATAATATAAAATAATGCACTATGTCAAATCTACATAGGGAATCATAGATTTGCTTGCAACTATTGAAGAGAAGGTTGTGGAGCCTTTTTTTAAATGTTCAGGGGGAAAAGCCATCTGCTGCCTGCAAAACAATATACATGTGATATTATGTAAATTAGCTGAATGTGGAAATCTACACACAAAAACTGCACACACACCAGTGATGTATATATCCTGGCATCCGTGCCAGCGAGCCCATCATTCTGAGATGGAAATGAGATTTTTGTTTAAAAGTATTATTGATTAAAGCCAGAATTTGTAGCACACCGACCATAGGTTATGTCAAGATGGAAATTGCATTATTTGATTTGCCTGAGATCAAACTGATGAACATATTAGTAACATGATTACATGTGAGGAATATGAGGTTTTATAAGGTTACAATTGTTTAATGTAGACATCTCTAAGATGACATCACATCAAATGGGCAGGAAAATGAATTTGTAAGTTACTTGCATCAGACTGCCCTCCACAATAATATGCCCAGTGAGTAGGAAGAGGTGGTTTAGGGCCCGATTCATGGAAGTGTTTTATAATGGCGCAATCCCATAGGAAAACATTCTGTGAATCAGGCCCCAAGTGTGATGTCACTTTTGGAATCCTGTCCCAATCGCATACTTTGAACAATTAGAATTGAGACATTATACACACACACACACACCTCTAAAAAGGAGTGGTTTCTATTCAGACCCATAGAGGGTCCTATGGTGTGTGTATACCGGGAGATCCTCCATCCACCTGTGTGTGGAAGCACAGAGGATATCTCACTGTGTTCATGCCTAGATTAGGTACCTGAAGTCATTTCCTGGTTACATCAGCAAGCAGAGTCCTGTTACTGGTGCAGATTACCGCACCACAAGCTGGATCCTGGGAAACTGTGTGCTTAGGCGGTAGCTCGGATTCAGTTCCCAAAAGGTTGACGGTTTGGAGGATTACTCTGAGCACTCGGACATGGAAACATCGCCTGGTTAAGGTGCCAATGAAAACTAGAGATATTCACAGCCAACTACTTCCTCCTTAAACCTCTTCTGCGCGAGCGTGAAGGATGCCTTCATAAGTGGCGACCTTGACTGAAGCAGCCTTAAAGACCATGCATCACAGAGCAGCTGGCAATGGTCAGCTCGTAGGCACAATGGCTGCAGAGCATGCAGATCACAGGTGGATTAGGACTGGGAGCAGGAGCAGCATTTTTGGAATCCTGCACCAGTTTGCATAGGGATGACAGGACAGAAACAGAAAATGAATCAAAGAAAAAAAATAAGAATTGGCAAAGCCAATAGTTTTGGCTACTGGGTAGGCATGGCCATCAATAAGCAACAGCCGGAAAACGGTGCAAGTATCTAATAATAGGATCAGTGCCTGACAAATGCCTATACAGAAGCCAAAACTGTTGGCTTTGCAATTCTGGCACAAGCCAACACGTTGTGCTTTTCGACCTTTGGTGCCAGGGATAGATCCAAGGACACACATTGCTCATCAATCAAGTTGCCAAAGGCACACTTTGTTAAGACATGTCATCCAGCAGCTCATTTGCAGCTGCAGCAAAGCCATTCAGAAGACTAGTTAGAAGTAACACTGGCAGGCCCTGTACAGCACCAAGTTTGTAATTACTGCATGATAGCGCTAGCTCAAAGAGATCCCTGGATGGCAGGGTTTGAGCTGGTAGGGATTGCCCCAGGGTTTAGAACAGCCATGGGCAGTCAACGGGTGGGTAAATACCAAACAATGCCTACAGGTTGTGTGGCCCCTACAGCCCCATCGTCCTCCCATCTATTCTACAATGCAATAGTTGTGGGTTGTAGATCACTTTTCAGCACCACCTAAAAGCCAAAATTAAAAAAAGAAGGCAAAATAAGCAGAGCTGTTGAGCAACAAGCCTATTCTTGCAAAGGCCTGTGAAGAGCAAATAAAGGCAAGCGCTCAGCAATTCTGTTGTACGCATGGTCACTGCCCTGTTGCACGCCGAATTGCCTCCCGACTACCAATCCTGTAGAGCGCACAGCCTCCCAGGACGTGCCAAACCCGCTGGCCTTCCGTTGCACGAGCTCTAGGTTGGGAAAAGAAAAACGCACTCTTTTTCCAGAGAGCAAGCAGATGACAAAGCGCTTCTCTCGCACAGGAGAAAAAAAAAAAAAGGACTTGGACTGAGCTGCAGAAACAACGCCAGCACAAAAAACTGCTGAGCGTCCAAGCTTCGCAAATCCCGCTTACCTTGGAACATTCTAGAAAGGCCATTTTGATTGAAGAGATGGACGGAGGCCCACGGATTTTGGGAGATCTCTGTCGGGGGGCGTAGGTTATCGCTTGACACCGTTACATGTGGTCCTCCTGGCCTTCCAGGGACGCAATTTTTCAAGAAAATCCTCCATGTGGCCCGCTGTAGTGTCCAGCTCGGCCTTGGTTCCATGCCTTCAAAGAGACAGAAAACATATGGTGCTTTTGGAAAGAATCCCATACTCCTGTCGAAAAGGAATCCCGAACGGGGGACATGCGCCGGCAAAGACCAGGCCCTTTTAGGTTCCACAGTGAGATCCCAACAAGATGGGGTGCAGCTGTTATTATTAAATATAAACATTCAGCATTGTGTACAGCTGACGAAGACCGTGGATTCTGTGCCAGCAGTGGAGCGCACGGAATCAGAAATCCTCGCGGATACATGGTGTGATCTTGGACATGTTACTGTGTTTCTCTGCCTCAGCAAAGCACAAGGAACCTTTTGTTATTTCTGGGTAATGAGCATCATACTTCATTTAAATGTTCACCATAATTTTTCTTTGTACAGTGGGCAGTTGATGAATAATCCCCCTCACCAAAGTGAGAGCTGGTTTAGATTACATTAAAGACAAGGAGGTTAGTGTTATGAAATCACTCTTTACCACTTGACACCACAGCAGCAAAGAAAACATGCAAACTTCAGCACTAAACAAGTTTGGTTTTTAAAATAAAGTTCTATTTGTTAACTGACGTAAGGGGATTAACCACCAAAACAAGATGGAGGACAAGTCATACCCTGGCAACACCCAATGGGCTGAGATCCCTCCTTATATATGTCCTTTCCTCCAAGAGGACAGTCTTTCGTAGCTGCCCGCACAGTAGACTCATAAGGAACAAATTACTGCAATATGAACTCTTGAACAGAGGGCCAAATTCAGAGATCGCTTGCACAACTATGCTCTCCGAGTTCTCCTGGCTCATTTTGAGTGGATCGCACCTCACCCTGAAGCTGCCAAAGACAAAAAACAAGGGTGGGTGGGAAAATGCTCACCTCCTGGTCTTCAATAGAATCTAAATGCCCTCTCAAGTTAGTGTGGGGAAATATTCATTCTATTGCAAGACAGGAGGCTTCACATTATGCAAGTTTAAAGGCCATGCACTACATCAATAGCCACATGCTCAATAAGTTTGTCTTGAACGTCGACTCTTGGCATCAATCAGCTGTTTTTAAAGTATGCACCAGGCTTCCTCCTCAGAAAGCCGCCTTAGAGGCCATGGAGCACCTAACTGAATGGTGCTCGAAAAAGGAGATATCTACGCCATTCTCCCTCATGACCCACTATAACAATCTGGCTCTAGTGGCCGGAGACACCAGTTTATGGGGTTTACTGTAAGAAATTAGCAGCTGAGAGGAGCCCAGAGCTCTAAGCCCTACAGTCTTTTTATTCAAAACATTTTAGACGTTGCACCACGCAGAGTTTACAATCTTCCTGAAAAGAAGGATACGACACTGATGAAATCATACATTTAGTCGTCCTAGAAACAAAGAAGGCTATCCCCCCTTGTGGAGAGTGCATTGTATTATCAACATCCAATGCTCCGACAGCCGAGACACTTAATGGAGAGGAGGCACAACAACATGGCTAATTTGGAGAGAAGTTGCTGCAAAGCGAGTTGCTCATCATCAGGCCAGGACTGAAACAACTGAAGCACCAAATTAACATCACGCAAAAATGAATTGGCATAGGTGGCACCTTGATACGAATGGATTTGAGAGCCTTACGGACCAAAAAGTGCCTTCCCACTTGCTAGCCTTTCACCAACAAATTACCCACAGAGATGGCTGGTCTGAACCCATTAATCGTTCTGTTAGCTTTACCTTTCTTAAGCAATTCCACTAAGTGATCTCTACAGAAGGAGCAGAAACGTGATCAATGCGTTGAGCTACGCAACAGCCAACCCAGCGACCCAACTGAGGAGTAACCAGACCTGGTGGAAGCTGCCCATGAGTCCTTGGCACACAACGTGTCCTTTGAATGCCATCAGAAGCACCAGGAAGAGCTGAAATCTTCCAGGACATAAGGGAGAGATGCTCCTGAAGGACCAGGTAGTGAGGGTGACCCCACTGGGTCGGTTATTATGAGCGGGTGAAGAGGAAGAAGGAGAGGAACATAGACTGCCAACTCTAAGAGGGCTGGAACCACACTTTAAAGGGCCAAAAGAGCGTCAAAATTAACTATTGCTAGCGTCGCTCCTTGTCTGTGTACCTGAACTAGGACCCACACTATCATAGCAAAGAGGGGACAGGCATATGACATGTCATCCGCACAATTCTGACGGAATACATCGGTTGCAAATGGGTTGGGGTCTGGCCTCAAACTGTAAAAGGGTGGCACCTGGCAACTGAACCGACCCCACAGGGCAAAGACTCCCCTGTTCAACACAGTCGCTCCCGTCTTGCAGGCACCTGAAATTCCAGTCTGCTACTGCAGTGCGGGACCCCAGAAGGTATTTCTGCCTTTAACAGAATGCTCCTGTCCAGACAGTAATGCCAAATCTCTCGCCAAGGCCTTCGAATGAGTACCTCTCAGATGGATGATGTAACGGACTGAGATATTGTCGATCTGAAGGAGGACGCATCAATTCCTCTGATCTTTGAGGCGACTCTTGACTGCAAAAGAACGTGCTAAATGTTCTATACAGCTGATCTGTAGAAACCTTTCCCAATCTCATCACTTTCCTCGAATTAACACGCATCCTATCCAGCCGTTCCCCCCCACCCCCAAGCCTCCCCTGCTGGTATCCAACTCCAGGACAACATCTGTAGATGGACCAAAAATTGACTTGCCATTCTCGGAGTTCGTGTCTGAGCCAGCAAAAGGTCTATCCTGGCTTCTGGAGACAGTTTGACTAGCTGAGAGTAAAACAGATTTTTGGGGAGCTTTCTGGCTTTTAGACACTGTAAAGCCATGTAATGAAGGGGGGCTGGAAATACAGCCTGAATGCATCCCCACTACCCTGGCCAACTGTCAACAGTCCCCTTCTTTAACAGAAAGCAGATTTCCTTGTGGATCCTGACCAGCTTGCTGTCCGGAAGCAGGAGGATGCACTGGTTGGAATCTATACTGAAGCCCAGAAATTGGATACATTATGTAGGCTGGAAAATACACAACCCAATGCCTGCAGGAGAGAGACCGCCATTGCTAGATGATCCTGAAGAGTCAACCCCTGTGCCATAAGCAGCCGGTCAACCAAATAGACTATCCCTCTGATACCCTTGGCCCTGAGATGAGCTATCACCGGCCACATCAGCTTGGTGAAGCAACAGGGATGAGGAGCGCCCAAACGGGAGAGACACAAACTGCCAACTGTAAGACCTCCACGGGAAAAACTCCTGATGTGGAGGATAAACAGGAACCACTAAAAAAAGCATCTTTGACCATTCAAATCTGAAGGGAGAAAAGAATACCCGAGGAGGTGAATGGCCTCCATCTTGAAATGTTGGTAAACCAGAAAGGAATTTAGTTCCCTTAGGTTTACAACAGGTCAGAAACCCTTCTCTGGCTTGGGAAACAAGAAAATAGTGCTCAGGAATGGAGAGGCGATGAAGGTACCCAGAACCACTGCACCATTGTGGATGAGGTCTTGGAGCGCTGCATGGACTTCTTTCTGCTTGGCTCGGTCCAAAAGGGGAACCGGGTGCCCCAACTGACAAGGGGACTTCGGGTGAGTTGAATTCCATTTGAAAACATTTCACCGTTTGGAGTATCCAAGGGTCAGACGTGAGCTCCTCCCATTGGGGAACAAACCTGGCCAACCTTCCCCCTCCTCCCCCCACAAACCCTTGTGGGAAGAAAACTCTTAAACCATGAAGTCCTTGCTCTACCAACTCCTCTGCATACACCTCCTCTCCACTGGTACCCCATCGGGGGATAGAAAGCTGGTTAGGCTCCTCGTGCAGAGGATGAATGATACGCAACCCTGGCTGCGTATTGTCTGGAACGGGATGAGCCCTGTGAGGGGCAGCCAGAGGAGAATGCTCTGCCTCTTCTAGCCTCGTCAACAATGTTTGGGGGAAAAAAGGTTGCAGATTTTCACCTGTGCTGTCTAAAGCCATAAAGGTATGGACATAGTCTGAACAAATCTTTAATGAATCCTTCTCATGAGATTTCCTTGGGCCTTCTGGCCTGCATCGCCCTCAGCCACACCTGCTAATTCCGAGTCAATTCTCATAAGTAGCACCCTGCGGCATGGGTTAGGAATTGCAGTATTAGCATTGCCAAGCAGGCAGATGGCTCTTCACACCCACCCTCGGAGGGGAATTCGAGAGCAGCATCCTCTACCATGTCAAATCTTTGATTAAGGGGCCCTAAAATATCTAAAAGCCTGTATTTGCAGCCCCCAAAGTCTTAACCACCCCTTTTTTCAGAGATTTTCCCTTTCTGGGACAGGAAAGAAACCATGTGTTGGTCAATATCTGGGGTAAGGGCTACCTTATCAGGAAGAATTGGCTTGGGACACACTGAGCGGAGCTTATTCCTATCCTCCTTTGGTAGAGGCCCTCTGACCAAATAGTTCAAGAAAACAGACACCGGAACCGATGGATGACATTCAGCTGACCTGGGATACTGAATGATAGTGGGGTACCTTTCTTTGACCAGTCTATCGTCTAACAACTGAACAGGAGCCCTCTGGGATAGGTCTGAATGGGGCAGCTTCTTTTTGCACCGTTTAGGGGAGGAAGAACTATCCCGAGATGACATGGACAGATCCCTGGGAGTTGCAACAACCCACTTGTGACCGGCCCAAGAAGGAAGGGAAATTGCAGGGTTTAGCTACCTTCCTTTTATTAAAGCTATTCTAGGGGAGTCTTCTGGGGAGAGGATCTAGGGCCAGGACCATCCTGACTTTCCAAATGTGTCGATTTTGAGGGGGTGGGGAGGGGGGAGGGTCCAGCACAGCCTCAGGGACATGCTGAGGATGAAGGTCTGCAATTTTTCTTAGGAGTATCAAATGCAGAGGCCAGCATAGAATTGAGCTCCTGCAGAGCTTAGTCCATAGCATCCTGGATCACCGTTGTGGCTACCCCTGGGGCAGATAAAGATACCTCACCCGACCCCCTCCTAGGACCATCCTCAGCTCCTAATTCCTCATCACTTTTTTCAGTATTTTTATTTTTGTAGACGGACTAACTTGGGTACTAGCATCGGCTGTCAAAGAACCCTCGCCCCCTTTACCTAGCCACCATATTGTGTACAGAAAACCACAATGTTGTAGTGAAAGGTTTTGTAAAAAACAGACTGCACAACACGGGCTGGGTGTAAAGACCAGAACGCCTGAAGCGATACGAGATTGCCTTCAGAGCAAGCGTGTGAGGAGAACACCCAGCCATCACACAAACCGGCTGATCCTGAAAGCCCAGAAGGCGGAGTATAGGTGGGCATGTGCGACAGTGCGCACTAAAAGCAGGCCCAATTAGGCCGCGCACTGGAGCAGTAGGAGGGGAAAACGCACGACTTAATAGGCAGAGGGAAACCGCTTGCCGAGCAGGCGCAGCAACTTAAAGTAACACAAGAGCATGCCCCGAGGAATAAAGCGTGCAGCTACAGATAATCCCCTGCTGGGTTTCCTAGTCGCTGCGGTGCGAGAAAATGGAGAGGAAGGGCGGGCACAGGGAAAAAACCTCCCTCACCCCTGTGCCCCACCCCGAGGCCACAGAGCAACTGCGACACAGACATGGGCCAAAGCACCATTGAGGGCAGTGACACGCACCGCTTGCTAGCTAAATATTCACACTACCACGAAGGTCAGCTAATGACACAGTAACTGCGCAGTCAGGAAAAGATACAAAGTATCATGAACAATGAGGGAGTGACTTAACTTTGTGGGATCGGCAGCAAAGAAAGAGGATGTCATCTTAGAGGAAAGGACTTGTATAAAGAGGGATCTATGCCTATTGTCCTCCATCTAGTTATGGGGTTAATCCCCTTAAGTTAGTTAACAAACAGAACTTTATTTTAAAAACCAAACTACATTTATTTCGTTTTCTTTGCTGCTGATGTCAAGTAGCAAAGAATTATTGCATAATATGAACCCCCCCCCCCCTGTCTTGAAATAGAATTGTATGTATCTGTGCACAGTGGGGCACACCATCACTTTGTTGTTGCTCCTCTCAGAAAGTACAGTAAAAGCACAGCACCTGCTTGTGGCCCACTTCCAGGGTAAAAGTGCAGAAGCCAGGGCTCTGCTTTGTGCCCCGGCCTAACCGAGGCTGGTTGGCTAAAGAGTATCTTTATTCTCCCACTCAAACCCAGTATCTGGTGCCCGCTTTACTTTGTCAACAGGAATGCGTGAACAGCTGCTGGATAGAAATAGGTCCCGTGCATGGCAGTTCTGGGTTAGCGGTCACTCGGAGGCTATGCAGGGACAAACCAAGGCAAGTGCTATGCGGACATTCCACTGCAAATGCCTAGGAGGCAACCGTACATGTGTATTGCCACAAGAGCAGATGCCATGCAGACCAGGATGCGTACAAAACCTTCATCCCCTGCCCAACGCACCATAGGATAAAAACTCTTTATAAATACGAGTTGCTTTGAGTCGCAGGAGCTTAAGGTTTTTCAGTGGCGAAGTCCAAGGCTAGATCCAATCACTGCTGGAAGAGCCTCCGGCCAGTGTTTTCTTGTTGTCCCAGGTGAAGTGGCAGCTATATCTGACACTGGGGCACCATGTTCAAGTGGGCATAGCATTGGCGCCTTTCAGATTGGATAAAGATAACATTTTAGGCTGTCCACAGCAATGAAAACATGGACCGCTGGGACCAGAAGCACGCTTAGGCGGTGCAAAGCGCTTACATCTGGTATTGGTAGGGTCTTGATGCAACCAGATTTAGGCGAATCTTGTTCTGAAGAGGTCAGAGCGTACCCCTAGGCCTGCATCCAATGTCTAATTGCACCCACTGTAACCGCACTAGGCGGGTGGTGGGGGGAGGCAAGGAGAGGACATCAAATCCTGAGCTGCCTCACCCATCTACACCGACAGATGGAACAAAGCAGCCCCGTCTCTCTGCCTCCAAAACAAAATGGCGGTCTTTCACTGACATTTCTTGGGAGTCAGCTTTGAGGATAGCGAAGCAACAGAGAACACCACTGCAGCCAAACACGCATTATTCAATCTTCTCCTCCCCCAAGGAATTCTCCAGTTACTAATGACCAGTGCTAAATGGACAGTCGTTGGAGGGTCTCTGACTTAGCAAGCGGTAAACGCCATCAACGGACTGTTTTCTGGAGGAGCAAAGGCTTCCAGAGCAATGAAATTGCAAGCAGCCCCAGCACAATGATTCAATTTGCTCTCAAAGATGGGCGCTGCCAGGTCACCTGATCTCGCCTTCTTCCCACTGTGCTACTTGTCTGGATGTTGCACGGTAGTGCGTTTCCAAACACCCACTCAGGATCCGGCAACCGGGGAGCAGAAGCAGGGCTTGCAGTTTGATGAAACAGGCAAAGGAATGCGTAATTCATTAAGTCGGGCCCTCACCTATTTCGAGGTTACAGAAACAGGCAGTGCACATCAAGTATATCGACTCTCCACCGCCACATCGCAGGAGCGACGTTACTCGATGATGCAACCCTTCTGACTTTATCCTGGTCCGAGAAGAGATACATTTGCAAACTATGTAATCAAAGACCTAGATGACATCACTGAAGACACACAAGTGTACTTGACATGAAGCAGATATGCATGCACCATGAAAATAGGACAAATTACACATGCTCCATATACATGCAGAAATGCAAGACAACACATAAAAGCTTGCTTAACGCAGAAACGCAACAAGAATGAGTTGCTATGGTCAACAAGATAGACGGTGCAGCCAAGTTAGTTAATGGAGACATCAAGAAACCTCAAAGCTGCAGGGGGACCTGGCTTGCTGAGTTAGCAGAACATTCAGCCCTGAGCAGACCAGACAATCGCGCAAACCTCTGCCAAGGTTATTGTGCACAGGGAAGGTTTGGATCGGCACCCAAGAGAACAGGCGAGAACAGTTCCCAGGCTTGAGACACATTTCTTAGATCGAGCAAAGAAACAAGGTAAGATACCCACCAATTAAGGCTTAATTAATGGGAAGAAAGTAGCCGGAATAAGTCTCTAGAGGCTGGGAAGGGTAAGACACGCACATTAATAAGGGCTAAAAATCCTAGCAAATTCTGAGCAGAATAATGTCTACTGTGGTCTCCACACACGTGACCTACCCTTGGAGGAAAGTGTCTATTCATTGCATTCAGGGATGGACCGGTTGAGGCCATCGGTCCCATCTAGTTCTCAGGACGAAAAGATACAAGATTATGCAAAGTTGAAAGCTAAGCGTTCTGGCTCGTTGCCTAGAGAACCAGAAATGATAACCTTATTGGGAAAGAAGAACCTTGGTGCCGTTCTCACCAACCCCTAGTGCCGCTCATGTGCTAGTAACCTTCCAAATTGCCAAAGCTGAGAAAAGGTACCACTGACCAATCCCTGGCCACCTTTGACACTGCCCTATCAATGTTGCAGTGGCCAATTTGTATTACGATGACATGCTTCACTTGTATCATTTTATTAGGTGGTCTCAGGCACAGCACCAGATGGAGCAGCCAATGAACGTACTAACCCCTATAGAATGTATACCTAGTTTATTCCCCCCAACCAATCCCTTCCCACTTTAGGATTCTGAGATTATGAATTTGACGGTACGTCAGTTGTGAAGTAATCTCCATTTTTAAGCCAATGTCAAGCCTGGCATGAGTAGAGTCACAGAAATGTACTTATTGTTCATGTTGTCCCCGTTTTATATGGCTTTTGTTGAATAAAGCGGGTCTTTGTAAAAATGTTGACTGTCCAGACCTCCATGGCATTTGCTGTGCAGGTGAACGTATTGGCTTTCACCTCTGTCTCGAGTTCAGTCGTGCGCTCTTCCAGCGCGTCCCATCTTGTCGGAGCAGGTTAACGTTTATCTGCACTGCACCCATCTTAGTTTCCAGCGAGGTCCTGAGCGCCACCATCGCTGCATCCAGCTTAATCTCTCCAGACGCTATTAGATGCCGCAGAGATGCGGGCTTGGATAAGGGCTGTCTTCTTGGTGAGAACGGAGAGCCGGTATTGCCTTTGGAGCAGGCGGCAGGCCAGTTTGTCAGAGGATGAACATGAAGCACGCCATTTCCTCTCAGCCACCCTGCACTTGCGTTTTAGGGTGACGAGATCCGAGTCATACCAGGAGATAAATTTGGCTTTGGGCTTCAGGCGGATTCTCATGACAGGGGCAAGGATATCAAGAGTATCAGATATAGCAGAGTGGAGAGTGGAGAGGGCTGTGTCAGGGTGGGAGTCAGCCAATGGGGGGGGGGGGTGAGAAGGTGGCGGCAAAAGCCTCAACTGACACGCGTTTCATGTGTCGGATGACCGAGAAGGGGGGTGGCAGTGATGAAGGTGGCTTTGCCTGAGGGGTAGGGAAGGTGAGGTGGGAGGAGAGGAGAAAGTGATCACTCCAGGAGAGAGGAGTGGAGAGAGGGACAGAGAGGGGAAGGTCTGAAGAGATCAGAACATCGAGAGTGTGCCCTCCAGAATGAGTCGGGCCAGAGGGGAGAATGGTGAGTGAGAGAGAGTCGCAGAGGTCGTGACTGCTAAATAGCGTGCCACTGGCTCGAGTTAAGACGGGTGCAATAATCTCTGATCAGTGGCAACTTGGTAGGGGCACCAGACAGGGATGCCCGTGGTCCCGGATGCTGTTATTTCTTGCTCTAGAGACCCTGGCAATTTATTTGAAGCAACATTACAGAGAAGTGGGAATCCCCACGAAGGGAGGGCTACATCCGATATCAATGTATGCTGATGATATGCTGTTATATCCAAGATACCCAGCGGAGAACCTAGAATACATATTGGAAGTGATGGATAGATACGCAGCATTTTCCAGGATCAGAGTGAATCCCAAGAAGTCATGTATATTTCCCCTGGGTAGATATAAAGGGATACCACCTGAGGAGCTGCCGGTACTCCAAATACAATGGGAGACTGTGACCTGGGGATTGATGTATATCATACGACCAAGGTCGAATATAAACATAACACAGAAGTCGGTGACTAATATTGAACGCAGTATGAAGTTCTGGGCCAAGCTCCCCTTGACCATGATGGGGAGAGTGGCATTGTTGAAGATGGTGGTTTTGCCTAGGTTGTTGCACTTCTTCGGGAACATACCTTACATGATACCCAAGCGATTCTTTGTCAAGCTTCAAAGCTTGTGCAGGGGATTCATATGGCACAACACCAGAAATAGGATAGCACCATGGAAACTGCAAAACACATATGATTGGGGGGGGTACTAAATTGCCAAACTTTGAGATTTCCTAACTAGTCAATTACAATATGTGGCCAAGTGGTTATCATATGACTCAACACTGGAGTCTAGATTACTGAAGGCGGAATGTGCCACGTTTTTTCTGAAAGAATGGATTTGGTTGCCAAAATCACGACAAAGGGAGTGCACGAGAATGTTAGAGTTGGGGGTGGGTATGGCAGAGAGCTTGCCAGGCTATGGAGAACCCTGCCCGTGTTCCCCACAGATACCGTTAGTGGCATTGACTGGGGTGGATGAGCAACTGCAGAAGATAATCCAGAGACATTGGGAACCAAATGACATTGCAGCGTTAGGAGATATATGGCAGGATGGGAAGGCGGTGGAATTCAACACGCTAGTAGACAATATATCACTTACACCAGGCTGTGGATGGTAAAAGATACATGGGCAGATACAGTGCTGGAGGGTCAACCCGACACGGCCATAGAAACAATCTATGATTTGTCAGACGGGGGCCACAAGGTCTCCCGGATTTATGAACTGCTCATGTCCAGGGTGGGTAAAGAGGTGTTACAGCTGAGATGGAACTGGGAAGAGGAAGCCGGGTGTTAAGACAGATTTCTGAACTCTGTCCTGGTGGCGCAGAAGTTCAGAAGGCCAACCTAATTACTTGGAACAGGGTAACCTCTGGACAAGCCAGACCAATCAAGGTAGCGATCGCGGCGGTCAAGACTAGGTCTCAAGAGGGGTGAGGGTGACTGAAAGCCCGCAATGAGCACACAAAGCAAGAGCGCTTACAAACTACTCCAAACAGTTGTTATATCAAAAATAGATACACATTTATTTTAAGGCCTTTAAAATAATGACCGTAGCGAGAAAATCACAATATCACAATATTAAACCAACACATACCATATCAACAAAATATATATACAAATACACAGTCGCAAGCGTTTAAAGCACGAAATATGTAGTCCACCTGCCAGGGAAAGAAAACAGGCAGTGCGATAATGCTTTCGACTCAGTTCGCCTTCATAGGCACCTAACTAGATGGAAGTCTGAGCCCTGCGAAGAGTGGAGCCTTGTGCTCAAAGTACCTGCCACGCCAGTGCCAACGGGCACAAGGGGAAGCTCTTCGGAGGAAGTCAGGCAGTTCGGGTTAGTGCACAGCAGAAGAAGAACAGGTTCCGCAACTCAAGCGCAGCCTCCACAGCGGGCAGAAGCAGAGCGCGAGCGCGGCAAAAGGGTGCTGTTTTTACACAGCAGGGAAAAGCAATGGGATACTGCAGGAGGGCGACCAGATCCTAGATATACTACTCACCGGTCCCCGAAGCAAGCAGACCCAGGCTTCTCCACGATAGTTTCAGCAGCTGGCAGGTTCAGAAGAGCAGGAGACGCTTTGTAGTCGTGTAGAGCAAAAAGACGTCCCAATCGACGAAACCAGCACAGTTTTGTTGCCGCACAGGACAACGGAGCGGCCGTGTGTATTCGAGCCAAATGAACCCTCCTCCCTTCAGACCTGGGAACGCCAAGCGTACGAAGCGTGGGAGAGGGTCAAGGACTCGCAATACAACACAACCTGGCGGCGGTTGCAGAGCCAAACTCCTTGGTAAGCTGGTCAGTCAACTGGATGGCCCAGAGACGCTTCCGAAGGCTTACTTGGCAGGAGATGGTTGAAGATGCCGGGAATAGCTGTTCCTGCTATTCCAAAGGTCGAAGCACCAGTACAGGCCTTCTGGTTCGATCAAAGGAGGACAGGGGCTCTCCGGACGACAGCAGTGCAAAGGAGGATTCCTTCAGCGGGTCACCAGCGATTCCTCGGTCCAGCCTCGTAGTTGCAGGATACTTGGCTCCTGTATTCCTTCGTTCGTGAGAACTCAGGAGATCGACATGGTAGTGGTGTTTCCAGCCCCCTCTTATCCACGGTTCCCTTCGCGCCAAAACGGAGGGGAGCCAATGGGAGATCCGCTCATCAAAACACATACCATACGTGGACCAATCACGGACCACGGTGGTCCCAGGCATTCACACCACCCTAGACTCTCTGGCACCCAGGATGTGTATTGGGACCAGACATCCCAGCCCACACCCTGGAGGCACACAAACGACATGTAGAAGCCCGCGAAAGCAACCACGTTTTGCGGGAAAGTACATGCCCAAATAAGGAAGGCCCCGGGTCGCCGGACCTGGGGAAGGTGAAGGGAGCAAGACGGACAGTGGACAGGACAAAGGAGCCTCGCGGCCTGGCCATTTTGGGAGCCAGGCCACCATTTTGGGTTCAGTGCAAAAACGTGCTCAGAACGCCAAAAGGAGCTCAAAATAAACAATACGATCACTGCCACCATTCCAGTCCCTGAATGACTTGCACCGATCAAATACATTCCTAAAAGAGTATCTAGGGCCTGTAGAAGGCTAGAGACCCAAGAGAGCTGTAACTTAGCTTACAGTGCCCTCTTGTGTCGTGTTGCACTAAAGCTGCGACACGATAGAAGAAACTACGGGAAACCACGTTCCCCGGTACTGACTGTCTTAAGGGCATGTCAGTTTCCCCGTAAGAAAGGAGCGAAAGCCCAGAGAAGTGCGGCAGAAGGCTGTACTTCTCTGGCAAAGTCAAGAACACGGTTAAAAACAATAGCAAAAAGTTTAGGGGTTGCCACATGGAAGGAAAATTCCCTACAATAACGAAATCTTTCCTAACACCGGGGAACCCAGGGGGCATGGGTTGTGGGTAAGAGCCCAGAGGTATCACAAAAAAGTTTCTAGAAATGTGAGATTGCATCACATCCAGTTGTATATTACTCATAGGGCGTACACGACGACTCAGGATTACTCAATTCAAGAATGCGGGGATACAAACATGTCCTAAATGTGGAGAAGTAAATGCAGGCATGATACACATGTTCTGTGCATGCCCTGAAATAGGGAGATTTTGGTGGAAGGTGGCCCACCACTTGAATGAGAAAGGGATTAAACTAGAAGTGGAATCTTTGTGGGCGTGCATGGTGGGAGGGTTTCCCAGGCCACGCAAGATGAAACATGCGAGTAACCTTAAGGACTTGGCCTACATATTGGCCAAGCGCAGAATTGCCATGGGCTGGAAAGCTAATAGTCCGAGGGTGTGGTGGTGCAACCTTCAGAAATGGGTGAAAACGGAGACAGTGGTGTGGGTGAAGCAGTTAACAGAGGGGTTGGGGATGACCTAGGAGAGTCATTGATGGCTTGGAGGCCCTTAGTGACCACACTGTTTGAGTCGGCCCAGACCGGCTCTGGAGAAGAGGACTCCGACAGGCGCAGAAGCGAGTACCCCCTTATAGGATACAATAGAGACTGGTGAAGTGGCGTAAGCTCAGGAGGGAGGGGGTGGGCGGGATAACAGGGAGGCTATGGACATATCATACTATTGTTGTACCTATGACTGTTATTGTTTGGTTTATTTTGGTTGTATAGGTTGTTAAAATCAATAAAAATGATTGAAAAAAACAATAGCCACGGTACATTTTTGATGATCTTCTTTGGACACAAGATGTACATTTGGTGGACTACATGGCACAAAAAAATTTGAAATAAATCATTGAATGCAAGTGATGTCACAGCTTGAATAAAATCCATGTTGTTGTATGAGAGGAGTCTGTGTAACAATGATTAGATACATTGGGTGAGACCCAGGAGTTTATTCTGTTTCCATCGTGAATGTAGATACCGGTTTGGGATTTATTTTGAGTAGGATCTAAATAAGATCCTACGGGCGAGAGTATTCTTGCCTCAACAAGGTGATAGAATATAAAAATAATATGCATCTTTCTTAGCCCTAAACCAATTCCTTTTTTGTGACCAAAATCCCTTTCTTTTAATGTTCAAAAGGTGTTGCATTTGTCAGTCATTGAGTAAAAACAAAATGGAAATGTGTTTGTGGCTTTTCTGTCAGTCATTACAAGAAAATACTGGGTCCGTGTACAGGGCATGTTTTAGCCGCCTGGCCTTCACTGATAAACTTAGGTTAAACAACATTCAGGACAGGTCCTCCCATTCAGTGAAGTAAGAAAAGCTGTTCCAATATGGTTCCATTCTCTTAACCAAAATGCTATGTAAAGGCTGCACTAAGCAGAGGTTAGTTACACACCAAGTCCTAGTGTTCAGCCCTTCCACGTTTGTTAAATGCACAAAAGCTATTTTTTTTAAAAGGTTGAGCAAATAGGGGGACCATTGTTGGAACAAAGGGCAGGTGGATTCTGTGTTTAAGACCTCAAACATAAGTCACCATCCGTGAACTGGGGATAAAGTAGATGGTTAGGATAATAGCAAAGCAGAGGTTCTTGACATAGCAAATAAACTCTGTTGAAAATGCAACTTGTCTTGCCCTCTAGGGTTTAGGCATATTATTGTGTATGCAGTTTAACCATATTTACATCATTATCTTTTGCAAATTAATAACAAATTACCTATGTTGATGCAGACACTGTTTTGTATACACAAGTGCCATGGTGAAACATTCAGGCACTACTTCTGCACGCTCCATGAAATACTGATCATGGACAAACATCAAGTCCGCTCAAGTGTATGATATGCGCAAAATAAATCTTACCTTGCAATTTTGACACAGTTCCAGATGCTCTACTTAGTTTGAATTATAGCGCTTAGAAGTCTCAAAGGTGTGGGGAAAAGAGGCACCTATAGCCACCATCAAGCGACTTTTACAAATTTTTGATTTTAAGAAGATTGAGGCTCAAGTATGTGGTTGATTATCAAAGTTCGAGCATTGATATGGACCAACTGAAAATATTACGCTGCGATGGCAAGATGCATCAGCTGTCAAAGTCCCAAAGTCGTCCTTTACTGGATTTCAGGCAAAATACATTGAGAGAGACAGCGTTCTGAGAGTTTAACATCCAAGACTGCAAGCAAGGAATTCAGTGCTCTGATGTCTTTCTAACAGTTGTAAATCTACACTACAGAGCCATCAGTTGCAGACAGAACATTTGACAAAGTCCCGTTTATTGTGCATCTCCATGCCTCTGAGAAGTGCCTTCTTAAATGGGGGCCTAGTGAATTTGAAAGTTGAAAAGGGCTCGAATTATGGGGGATTAAAAAAAGGCAGGGTAAGCAGGTGTTCTAATGTATTCTTTTCAAAAGGTGAAACTGGTTTGCTGAAGAAAATATACATCATAATGAACATTTTCAAATCTTGGCTGCTTATTCTCAAGGCCCAGTGCGGACTCACAGCAGCGGCCTGAATACTGATTTTACACTGCTAAACTGCTAAACAAAGCATCAGTTTTTTTAAAAAAGGCATAGGAAAATACCATGCGACTTCCATGTGTTGGTGGTCATCAAGTTCTGGAACTGGCTGCTTTGTGGGCTGCGGGTTATGGAGACTCATCTAGCTTTTCGTCGAGCCGTAAAGACCCTTCATTTTTAGTTGAGGTCAGCTGATGGGCTCGGTCTTGCTGTTTCCAGGTCACCAAGGTGCCTCCGGGTGAATGTGCGCTCAATAAATATCAAATGAATGGAGAATAATTGCTACTGCCTAAACGAAACGAAGGCAGATGTTAACAGTATTTGCGAACAAATTACTCATGTTCTTTTGGAAGAATTATTCTTTATTCTTTATTCTGGCATATTGCAAGATGGGCTACACTTCAGAGTTCACCCTAGTCAGGCTTGAAAGCCAGGTCTCTGTTCTTTAGGTCGAGAGTCTAAACATGAGAGTACCTGTGTCGTTCTCAATTCAATATCTTTGGGGGATATCCCAAAACCAACAGAACGTCTGGTGTGTGCGCATTCCTCATGCATTGATGCCCAATTTGTTTTTCTGTTTTATGGGTTGCTATCGTCGGACAGTGTAGGGTCATTCTTTCATGTAGTTCCTGGCAAGTTTCACCTACGTACCGCCCTTGCTGGCATGCCTTGAACTGATGAGGTACACAATATCGGACGATCTGCATTAGCAAGTCCCTTGAAATTGTATCGTTATAGAAGATTTACTGCAAGTGTTGCCAGGGTTTGCAACACCTTGTGGTAAATGTGTACGTTCGAAGGCTCATTTGTTCTTGAGCCATTGGAAATGGGATTCTGGACAGGGACTAGGTTTTGTTTTTTTATATGCAGCAGGGAGGGGTTCATTGAAAAGGTTTTTCGGTTCTTCATCCCTGCTGAATATTTGCTGTAGGTGTTAAATTGTAATAACTCTGCGCGATTGGTGCCAACTAGTGGTACTCATTTATTTGTTCAGATTTCTCGGTTTGTAGTAGGTTTTCTTGGAATTATCACTGCACAATCAAACTTCCTGTCAGACTGGTGGAGTGTCCCTTTTGCAGAATGGGTATGTGGAGTACGAAGAGTTGCTCATCCCTGGTTCATTTGTTGTAGCAAATTCGTTGGTACAGATTACCTGGCTGTAGATGACAGATCATTTTGTGTTCCTCAGTGAAAACTTGTCCTGTGCAGGCATTTTTGTCTGTTGATTTCTTGTATACAGCCGTTTCCAGCTGGCCATTCCTTGCCACAGAAAAAAAGAATCCAGAATGTATGCTCATCTTGGAATAGTGTATGGAGAATTTAATGTGATGGTGAAAGCTATGGACTGATTGATGGAATGGTTTAGGAGAGTCTTAAATGATGATGTAGCGCAGGGTATGTTAGTCGTTCAATTGCTGTAGGAACTCAGCCGAGATCTTGCATAAAAGGTTCATATTTTATACCTGTGGCGCTTATCTGTTTTATAGATTGTGTCTCCATTATGTAGGGAAGGCATGGTATCACAAGTATGACAATGACACAATTGATACAATTTGTAAATCCTTTATTGAAAATGTTGGGAGTTGGAGAAACCCCTATTCTGCCCTATAACAAAGATGGGAGTAGTCTCTACCATCAAACGATAAACAAAACTGTCCTAGTGGAATCTTGTCAAATTAAAATGGCCTATGCTAACAAAACCTAATGCCTGCCCAATCTCTTGTACAAAAAGAGTGTAGAATGGAGAACTGTATGCAAAGGAAAAAAATCAGTGTTCAAAAGAATAAAATGGTATCTGAACCAGCTCTCCTCCTCACGTTAAACCTTATGGAGCAAGGTTGTTCTTGAAGGCAGGATGACCCCACTCTGGTTCGGTTTCTAACAGTCTAAGCAGTTCCAAACTGTGGATCGAGGCCTCCCACGTTAAAGTCTTGTTCTCGACTCAAAGTTCACAAAGGTCCCCCTCTGCCGGGCTCAGACCTCTCGCACCACAATTCAAGATCAACATGAAGGGGCTCCCTTCCCCAAGCTTTTCGTAATTCGTGTCTCCCTTAAATCGGGCTCATACCCATTTCGGATGTCAAAGACTTTCGAATGTGCGTGGCTTCCAGACCACGGCAGGGCCACTTTGATTCAAAGTTCACGTTTACTCTTGCTTAATTTACTTTTGCTTTATAGCTTCAAACTGTGTACCTTTCACAGAGACTTTTGAATGGGCTACTTTCCTTAGCCAGATCACTGTTACTTAGTATCGCTGATGTCACATCTGCCTTTTACTTCAAAGTTCATTCACAGGTCTGCCTTTCTTCGCATCTCATCCACACAAGTGAAGACTTCACTTGCAATATGATGTTGCTACTTCATTCGCTTTGGCACACACACTAGTCTCTCAGGTCGGTTGCCAACTCACCAGCTGTGTACACTTCTTCCTTGTTTTGCCATTTCCAATTCAGGAGTCAAGGTTAGTACCACAGGTTTGGCCTCACCTCCCCAACTCTGCCGTTCATCCTGGAGGGTCGCGGACGTCCTTGAAACAAAATGTAATCTTCACTTGTGGGTTCTGGCTTTCTCCACGTGTCTTTCGCGGTCTGGAGGCAACAACCTCCACTAGGGAACCCTTGGGGTTTTCGGCCTGCTGCTCTTGTCGTTGGGTTCGTTATTCTGCTCCAGTAGGTGTGCTCTTGTCCCAGAAGTTCTGCTTATACTTAAGTTCTGCCTTGCTCAGGGTGTGTCTTGAGGTGTTCCCTTTTATTCGTGTTAGGAGCGCTAATGCACAGGGTAAAGTGCCTGCCTTTGCCTGACCTGACTAACAGGACATGTCCAGTACAAAGTGAGAGATTTAGTCTAGTTAATCTCAGTCACCCTCTTCCTCGACCCAGTGTTTGTAAAAAGAGGGGGTGGCTAGATGGGACTTCGGAAAATCCTACAAAAAAGGATGGTGTAGATGAACAAAAAAAAGGGGGGGAAATACTGCATCTCACCATTGGCTGCCTCACTCCCACCCCACGAAGACCCCTCCCCCTGGTGATCCTCCTGCTCTGGTCCACCCCCAGGATCTGGATCCAAAGGCAACAGCTGTGCCTTGGCCACCTGAGAGAGATCCCAAGGGACTAGCGGGTGAGACACCCTTTGGTTTCTCACAATTACAACAATATGTCCTTGGGTATGAGCACAAGCTCTGGGAATCACACTTATTGGGGAGTCTATCTTGTAGGAGGAATCCCTGGAAAGTAGCTATTCCATAATTCGTGTGCATTGTTGGACTACAGTGAAATGAGATTCAATGCTGCCAGTATTTCAATAGATGGTATAACAACCCCTCCCCCCCGCCCCCTAAATCTCTTGAATCTGCATTGAGCTATGTGTTGTGCACTGTACAAAGCTTTTGGAGTCCATTAAAAAAGGTTTCAAGATGAATCTATTGTATGCCGATATTGCTTTGGTTAATGTATTGCTGGTTTGTGTGGTTCAAGGCTGGGAGATGCTTGCCAATGTTGTGCATGGAGTGGATTTGTTGGAGGACTATTTTGTACGCTGTGGTGGTATCAATAAATTCAAGGTAGTAATCTGTGTCAAGGAGCTGTTTGTATGCTCTTCTTTCATTTTACTTGATATTCACGACCACAACAGATCACCCTTGTTCACCGTCAATGGTTTTTATTTAGGATTTTTGGCAGATTACCGCAAGTCCTCCTCCAGAAGAGCAATATTCCTTTAGGTATGTTCGCGAAAGTCTCATTGAAAGAGCAAAGTACCTATTAGTTAGAAAGGTCCTATGCATGATTTGCTTTAATTTGACAGTTTGAAATTAGTTTGTTTTTCTTCACTTTGTGAAATAAATAAGAAAAAACAAACACAAGGATTTTTCCTCCCACATTTTTTGGCCCAGATTCCGACAATGAGAAAATTGTGGCCTTTAATGGAAATTCTATGCTTCATCAGGAGTGCGGTGCGATCTATTTCGGTATTTGTTCCCTTGGAAAAGACTTGCCAAATAAGTTAACTGGCAGACTTGACTGCACAGAAATCCGAGGAATTAGCCAGCTTTTGCATGAAATTGGCCTGGGTGGACCGCTGCAATCATCAAGAACTGAACATTTCACAAAAGCACATTAATTTGTTTTGACTGCACAAAAAGTGAGCGATTCCTCATGCGAGGGCCCGAGACAGCCACCCTCCGTACCGTGAGACCCAGCAACATGGTGCCAGCTTACCACATACAAAACAAGCAGACCACAACTCAGCAACAATGTCCAATAGCCCGTGAACTCAAGTGGATATTTTCAAGGAGCAGCAGATTATCTGGACGGGGGATGGAACAGAGGCGATTAACCCTTGGCAGGGTATCATCTTCAGATTATGTTCAACCCATATACCGTACCCAAGGCTCATGCAAGGAATTTGGCCACCCTAGACAAAGGGGATATATTCTGGCACCCCACCACCAACCCCATTTTAGTCCTGACTGACTATAGCTTGCCCTGGCCACGGTTACATGCTCCGCCATGTATTATGTAGGATGAGGAATTAAGTGGGCTAGGGTTTAGTCCTGGCAGGTTCCATATACTGCCCTGGAGCCAGGGCTCTCTGAACTGACCTCCCTTTCCAAATGTCTTTAAAAATATGAGAGGCGATTCTGCCCTTTGCCAGTAGATATCACCTTCAGTAATGTTTAGAATGTGGAATTACATCAGTTAAAGAGTTTGAAATTAGGGACTTTTCAAACACGAAAGGGACATTTTTGCCACACATTAAAATATTATCATCCGAAGGCCTTTAAATAGTATTTACAAATAATGGATGCATTCCAGAAGAACTGTGGGATTGCATGGTGTACCGACCCCTTTTGATTTGATTTTCTGTTTCATATTTGAATATACTCATTTTGGTCAAAATGTTAACAAACATTAACCATATTTAATTCCATCTTTTAAACCAGAATGGTTTCCCTTTTTTAACTGCACATATGTATACCCTATTGGCTCCGTTAGGTCACTCCTTTTATTACACAGGCCACTCCCCTTTTAAAAGATTTATTAGCTACTTGGGATTTGTGGCTGCGCAAGACACGTTTAAGGCGTGGCGCCAAATTTTGCCTCACAACACAGAGCCCCCTGCCCTCGATTTCTTATCCCACAAAGCACCGCGTAGGGTTAGAAAATATGACCCTCGGAAACAACCATACCCACTTCATATTGTTTGGCGGCAACCCTGTATTCCCCTTACACGGACCCAGCGCGTGCAGCCAGGCTCGGACTGGCCTGTAGGGCAATAGGCCCATGGCTGAACCAAAAACACAAAAGGCTGGTGTGGGCCAGTTTATTTTGGTCAAACTAGGCCACTTTTCTTGCCAATTGGGGCCAGTTTGATTGTTAATTCAATCTGCGGGTAGTAATTTTGACCAGTATTGCAGAATAAATATTCTTGAAAATGCACAATTTGCATCACACTTCATCCAAACACTCCCTATTGGTTGCTATTCAAACAGTGTCGCAAAAGGAATGAATAGCCATTTGCAAATGTGGGCCACATTTACATTATTTTATTTTTATTTATTTTATTACATTTGTTACACGCCCAGACCCGGGGGTAACACGGCGTAGTTACAGACAATGGGAGAATGCAATCTTAGAAAGTACACAAAGGCACACAGGAAAAGCAGTCAATAATATACAATAATATGCAAGGCAGTCAATAATATACAATAATATGCGAAGCAGTCAGATATGTACAGTTAATATTAGTGCTCTAGTTCAGTTAGAACTTATTGAAGAGCCAAGTCTTCAGGAAGCTTTTGAATTTAGGGATGGAGGTTTCGTTCAGAATGTGGGTAGGTAGCGCGTTCCAGTGTCTAGGTGCCAGTGTTTTGAAGCTACTGCCCCCTGCTTTCTCTTTTCTCTGGGGGTTTCAAGGTATGCGTTTGTTGGACCTGAGAAGTCTAGTCTGGGACTTCATCGTGACTGTGTTATTGAGGTATTTGGGAGCTTTGTTAGCCCTGCATTTGTGGGTGATGCTCAGGGTTTTAAATAGAATTCTGGCTTGGATGGGGAGCCAGTGGTGGTCTCTTCTGGTGTTAGAGATATGTTCAGATTTTTTGATGCCTAAAGCTGCTCTGAGGGCTTTGTTCTGCGTGAGTTGGAGTTTGGCTATGTTGGCTTTGGAAGTGCCCAGGAAGAGGATATTACAATAGTCTAGCTTAGACAGTATGAGTGCTCTGGCTAGAGTAACAGTTGTTGGCTGAGAGGAATTTACGGCTGAGGGAGATGAGTTTGGAGGTGTAGGAAGTGGACGAGGCTAATGTGTTTACTTATTTAGACATGGATAGTGTTGCGTCTAAGTAGACGCCAAGGGTCTTGACTTGTTTAAGAACAGGGATTGTGGTTCCATCAATGGTGAATGATTTGAAGGCGGGCTCATGGGTGTTGATTTTGCTGGAGGAGCCTTGTATGAGGAGCTCTGTTTTGTCGTCGTTGAGACAGAGGCTGTTATTAGCCATCCAGTTTTGGATGAGTGAGTAGATTTGGTTAACCAGGAGGGAGTCTTGATCATGATTGCCTGAGAGAGGAATGAGGATTTGGGCGTCATTGGCGAAGCTAGTATAGATGACACCCATGGCATCCAATGCTGCGAATAATAGCTTAGTATAGGCATTATACAGGGTGGGGGATAGGCAAGAGCCTTGCGGCACACCTGCTGGGACAGGCATTGGGTCTGCTGATTCTTTGCCGATGGACACTCTGGAAGTCCTATCAGCCAAGAATGATTTGATACAGTTGGTAGCGCTCTGAGCTAGGTTGAAATTGTTTGCTAGAGTGTTGCAGAGTTTGTCATGGTCAACCAGATCGAAGGCCGCTGAGAGGTCCAGGAGCATCAGCAGACAGAGTTTACCTGCTTCTTTAGTGGCATCCATTTGGATCTTCAGGTCAAGGAGGGCTGTCTTTGTACTATGGTTGGGACGGAATCCTGACTGTCTCCCAATAGTTGATGTTGTTCCAAATGGTTCTGAATTGGGCAGTAGGCTATTTTGTCAATTATTTTTAGGAGAAATGGGACCGTTGTAATAGGTCGGTAGTTAGTGGGTATTGATGGGTCCAGGGATGTTTTTTTTAGGAGTGGTGTCACCCAGGCTTTTTTGATATTGGTGGGGACTGTGTTTGTGAGGAAAGAGGCATTGATGAATTCGGTGATTATGGGTGTGAGAGTGGGGGCACAGAGTTTCACTAGATGGGAGGGGAATTGGTCTTCTTTACAGTTGGAAGCTTTGAGTTTCATTATGGTGTCAAATACTTCTTTGTTAGACACTGGTGTAAATTGAAATGGGGGGCCAATAGTGGCATTTGGTATGGTTGTTGATATGGTGGGTGGCGTTTTGTCGGCTAGGAGGGTTTTTTTATTATCGATTTTATTTTGCAGTAGGAGAATTTTAGATGAGTGCGTTTTGTATGGTGGTGCACCAGTCTTTGCTAGCATTAGAAGGTGCTGAAGTCTGACAGGGGTTTTCGAGCTCTCTAAGGATGGTAAATTCTTTGCTGTCGGAGGATGCATTAGTGATGCGGATGTTGAAGGCATTGGCTTTTTGGGTGATTATTGCTGATTTATACGTTTTGTTGGCTTCAGCGAAAGCTAGTGCCGATTCTAGGGTATTGTTTTTCTTGTAGAGGTGTTCGAGTGATCTTTTTGTGCGTCTTAAGGCTACAAGTTCCTCATTAAACCAAAAACAGGAGCGTTTGTCAGGTCTACGGGTTTTAGTGGTGATGGGAGCAAGTAGGTCAATAGTTTGGGTAAGGCATTGTTGGTATTGTTCTGCTAGATAGGAGGGGTTGTTGGTGCCTGGAACGGTAAGGGCAAAGGCAGCACTCAGGGCTGGCGTGAGTTTGTCGGGGGAGAGTTTATTGATATTTCTAGTTTCAAATGTTTGTTTTTTTAGGGGTGATGTGCTCTGTACTGGCATCGTCTATGGTGAAGTTAATTACATAGTGGTCTGACCAATTGACTGGGAGGATGGAGTCAATGGTTATTAGAGAGTTGAGAGTGAGAAGCCAGTCTAGGGTTCTTCCCTTTGAGTGGGTGGGTGGATCTATCAGTTGTACGAATTGCATTTCTGAAATGGCTGTATAGAATGTAGATGCTTCTGAGTCCAGGGGGTCATTGTATCCTAGGTTAAAGTCACTGAGGACAATGCATTTAGTTTTAGGCTTGATGAGGGACGTTAGGAGTAGCGGTATGTCCAAGTCAGGGTGGGTATTTTTGTTGGGTGATCTGTATACCACTAGTAAATTAGTAGTGGTTTTGGGGTTGGAGGTGTACTTCACTAGAAGGAGTTTGTAACCTTGTATCTGTTCTATTGGGCTAGCTCTAATTTCCAGAGTGGTTTTGGCTATTATGTAACTCCACCTCCTTCGGTATTTGTCCTGTTTGTTCTAAAGATACTGAATCCTAGGGGAATGGCAAGGGCTAGAGATGGTCCTGCTGCTGGGTGAAGCCAGGATTCAGTGACCACCAGCATGTCAAGGTGTTGGTCCTCAATAAGGTCATGGATGTCTATAGCATGGGCACCTAGTGAACAGGCATTGATGAGTGCAATTTTGAGGGTGGAGGTAGGGGCATGGGGTGGTGTGTTGTCTAAAGTGGTGGAAGAGTCAGTGCTTTTGTTATTGGTTAGGTGTTTGAGTGGTGCGTTGTGGAGACTTTTGTGTTGGAGATTAATGGGCGTGGTGTTTAGTTTGGTCGGGCTATTGGGTGTGGTGGTAAGTGGGGTAGCTAGTAGGGACATTTTAGTTCTAGACATGAGTCTATTGAGTCTTTCAATACCCAGGATGGGTGTGGTCGTACCATTAATGCTGATAGGTATGGTGTGATTGTATAAGGACGGGTTGGGACTGAGACACGGGAAGTCTGAGGTTGCTCCATTTTTGATGGTGGTGGGTGTAATGTGGGACTGAGGAGATGGTATGGGGAAAGGGGGGTGTGTGGGGAGGAAAGGGATGGGGCAGGGGATGGGGAAGTGGCGTGGACAGCCTGGTCTAACTAGTCCTTCGCCAACCTTGATGAAATGACCTCTTGTGCAAGGTGTAGCATTAGGGACTATACAATAAGGGAACACGATACTGGTAAGGAGCGCCAGCATTATATTGTTGGGGGCCGAGTAGTCAGAGATAGGGTTCGATGAACTATGTATGCCATGGGCTGGGTACAATAGTCCAGCGCAGGCAGACAACGCCTGTGTCACTAGCAGGGTGCATAGGCAATGGGGCACCTAAATTCGATTTTAGCAATCAGGCACAAAAAGCATAGGTCACTAGCAGGGTGCATAGGCAATGGGGCACCTAAATTCGATTTTAGCAATCAGGGATACAGGTGATAGTATGCAGTAGAGAGGCAGTGGACATGCTACTTAGGCGGTTTAGATCCAGTAGCCGAGAGGCAGCCTAATGTTGATTTATCATGTAGTAACAGCATTAGTTTGTCTGGTCAAAAAGCAAACTTGATATTCTAAATGCATTTGTGAGTCTGATATATATGGCAAAGTCATGGCTGCAGGTGCTTGTGTTACCTTGTATGTGGCCTGTAGGGGGTCTGGCAGACGGCAGACACAGGCACAAACAGGAACCAAACAGGTGCTGGCCTTGTTGCTGTGGGCCGGCTTCGCCTGCCAGCGGCCAATGGGGGAACAGATAGGCACGGCAGCCTATCGGATGCGGGCGTTGTGGCCTCAATGGGCCCTGTGGTTAGGCAGAGGGAAGGCAGACGGCCATTTTGGAGGGTGCAAGTACCTTGTGTACTTGAATGGCGATTTTAATACAGCCACTGTATTAAAGCTTCGTTTCCATGAAATGGGCTGGACAAAAGCTTTGCCTTTGCTGCTGGTCGATGGGGATTGCCAGTTCAGTAATTTAGAGGGCGATTTCGGGTGAACAGCGCTACGAATTTAGCGCTTACCTTATTGGCCTGTAAATAATGTGGTCATTCTGCACGGTGCCCGCTGGGTGCCCGTTGCTCCTGCAAGGGCGGGGGCTGGTCCGGAGAGCTCCTGCTCTTGGCGCTGGCGAGGCCGAGTGGATCCAGGCATCATTGGTGCCCGAGACAATTTTATGGCCCAGTCCGACCCTGCGTGCAGCTTGTATATTTCAGCAAAAATGGCTGAAAATCCACTTAGTGGCTTCGCATTGTGCAATTGTTTTTACCAAGAAAATTCACACGAATTAGGGACCACTATGGCTTAAGCACAAGTGCGTCCAACAAGTCAGTCACAGAAGGCAAAGGGTTTTTTTGCAGCAGGCACACTTTAGTCCACACTTAAATGAATATCGGTTGTGTGTGGTTTTGTTGGAAAGCGAATTTATCAATTGTACCCAAGCATGGCTTGAAAGGTTATATCCCAAGTTTTAGGACTTTGCCATGCGTTTCTTTTTCCCTTCAAAAAGGAGTCGCAGCGTCTGTTCCTTTACAGATCAAATCGAGGGTCCGCGACACCCACCCAGGGTATTTTAAAGACTTTGTGCAAATGAAGACACTTTAACGTCTTTTTTAATATTACGATTTTAATGAGCCCTGGTGATTCGAACCGCAGTTGCCATGTTCACAGCTCGGGACACTACACCACAAAACCTGGTGAAAAGCACCAAACAACTAAAGGTGAAACCTCGCATTTCGGGACTGCTCTGTCCAAGGAAAACATTGGCATCGATTCTTGGGTTTAAACCCAATTTTTGGATTTAAAACGTGCATACACTAACATTTATAAACCCTGTTAGAACAAAATATCCTCGCTTGTTTTTTTGTACATGTGGATTTTATGAATGGCAAATGCCCATTTTGTACTGTGCAAGCTGTACGGTTATAAAGCCAATGGACGGAAATCTGCATTTCACCTTGATCTGCTAATTTCTGGTGACCGTCACATCTGATTGTGAATGTTAATGAATACCCGCACTTTGTTTTATTTTTAAGCCTTGACCCCTGGAGTCGATATAGTCATAGGAATTGAAGACTGGCCCAAGAGGAGCCAATCTTCCATTTCAATGAAGCGACAGGAGGCGTTCCCCAAGGCAGAAGCAGCGCTGGGGCAGGAGTAAGGGAGTGCGGGAATTGAAGGGGGAAGTGTTTGGGGGATGGGGCAGGCATCAGGGGCGCCAGAGCACTCAGGGATTCCTGTGTATTCTGGGAGGAAGGCAGAGGTGTTGCTGGGGAGAGGGTGCAGTGGAGGGGGGCTGAGAGATGCTATAGCACTGGGTCTTTTGGTTGCATCTCAGGATAGAAGCTCAGGGGCTACAACCAAAAAGCTAGCTAGCCCGAGTCCTGACATTAGTGTAGCCAAGGATGTGTTCCAGACCCAGCAACGCTCTTGGAGGAAGGTGTCAGCCTCAGGATAGAATGTAAACTCGAACCACAAGCTTCAGCCCATGTTCCACAGATCCCAATTGGCAAGCCCTGTGGACAAGAGATGGGTGGCAACCTGTTAGCAACATACAAGACTGATAGGGAAACCGAGGTTTGTGTTTCTTCTCCAACACTGGTATTCAAGTAGCCAGAGTCTGGTTGGCAGAACAAAATACATGGTAATATCCTGCTCCAAGAATGGCTAGTGAGATAACTCATGTTGCAGACCAATCAAAGTTGTGAAAGGGACAAACGAACTTAAGGGGGAAAGAAACAGCACCCTAGCCACAACATTTAGGTTTGTGATGGAGATGCGCGAGTCAAACAAGAAACCAGGACAGCTTCCTTGAGCAAAAGGACATTTGAAGGACGCTTGCACTATGCAACTGGGATTCGGCAGATACGAAGCAGGGCTCATCCCGGATACCCACTCAGTGTCTTGCAGTGGTTTTTATTGCTGACTAGCTTATCAGCCACTTCTATAGGCACACATACAGTCCAAACTAAGCAACATATCGATGGAATGTAAGAAAGCTGCGATTATTACAACTCTGTACTTTGTTCTTCTCAAGAAACTCTGGTTGGACGACTGCAAGGGTTGCATAATTATGCTTGGGGGTGGGGGGGAATTAGTAGGAGCCAAAAAATCCACAGATCATTTTCTTCGACTGCCAAAATTAATTCAATTTACATTTTCTTACGGGTAAACCTTTCATGCTCCCACCAAGTACACTCCCTTCCAGGAATTACTTCCCACACACCATCATTTGCTTTCAGTAGGAAAAACCTCACACACTGCTTGAGGCAAAGGCGTGCAAAGTTGTGCGTCATACCGAGTGGAAAAGGCTTCTATGAGCACTCCATGCAGATCCTTTTCTGACAGCATCCCACCAGAGCTCAGCTTTCTAGCCTAGACATGCTACAGAAGCGACCTCCAGAAAAATGTGGCCCAGAACCCATTTCACAACAGAGGTCCCAACATGGAAGCGTGAAGTCCTAAGAGTGAAACCCGAGAAACACTGGTGCACGTCCATCTTAAATGACGAGTTGTGGAAGGCCAGGTCATGTATGGATAGTTTTAGAGACGGTCACAATCAAGACTACTTAAAATGTTATAGTACACAGCAAGCGTGACCAATTTTCTGAAGAAAACATAGGCTAACAAATTGTGCTGAAAAACAATGCATTTACAAACTAATGGTTCAATATATCCAACACAGCCCGATGAGAAAAACATTTTTAATACAAAAAAATGAATTAAAAAAAGAGTGGTACTGAATCTCCCTCTTGAGAAAAATAAACACTTTTCACAAATTTCGTAAATCCAAAAAACTTTCTTCCAGTGACTTGTTTTGGAATTTGATCAACCGTCATTTCATTGGGGACCTGGCGAGTTCTGTAATGTTTCGTGGGTCTTGTCCTGAAGCATATAGAGCTGCTTCTACGTTACCATAGCTACTTCATTGAAGGTTGATAATCTTCATTTTCCTAGTCCATTTTGGCATTTAGGAGATGCCACCAAATCATAAACTGAGAATCAGTCTCCAATTGAACTGACACATCAAACGTCGATGCTACCTAAAATCTTGGCAAATTAGAAAACGTGGTAGTTGGAACGATACCCTTTTCTCAGATTAAGGGGATAATCCAGCCTGTTGGGGGAGTGTGGCTGAAATAGGCAGCGACACAGCAGATTGGGCCATAAAATAAGCTTATTTGCCCATCAGCCCCAGATGGTGCACAGGATCCTTTGAGGTGGTAGACATGAAGCATATAGGCATCCCTGCATGAAGCTACACAAATATACATTTGTGTTTATCTGCGATAAACTACACAGATGCTTATGACTCGCTCAGATGGGGACACACAGCACCTTCGTGTTCGTTCCCATTGCCTTGAAACGGTCCACTCAGTCCTGTAGCTGTCCAACGTTAAGACATTATGTTGCAGCGGCCAATAGTTTCTCTACTTTCTTGCAACTTCGTATTTGTAACCTGTAGGCGGTCCTAGGAGGAGCCACAAGATATGGCAATCCAATAACCAAACTAACCTCTATATATCATATGTAGTTTCTCTAAACTGATCAATCCCCATCCCCGATAGGCTTGAGGACGTGTTCTTGTGAAGTCACTTGTGGCTAAAATGGTGTAACACACATTTGGAGGACAAGAGTTCTGGAAACAACATTCTGTGATCCCTGGCATTCTTGTTGGATAATAAAGACAGTAAACTTGCCCTATAGTCGAGTCTTCTGTTCTTGTGGCAGGGATTTTGGTGGGGCCCCAAGTATCCTCTTGCTGGTAATCAGAGTAGTTGCCAAGAGTGACCCTGCTGCTCTTTTACAAGTTGCATCAGCAGATGGTAACTAAGACCTTTGGCATTAAGCCCGCCTCGTACCGCCCGATGCCTGAAGGGCTGTACAGTGACCCACGAGGACTGACCCCGAATACCACGCATGGAAACACCTGAAGAGGTCGACAGGAGCCGCCTTGGAGGCAATTCCTGCAAAGCAGACCAGGCGGCAGAGTGGCAGATTGTGGGAGAATAGGTGTCCGAGGGGCTTCAACATAACACAGAGTGCAAGTATAGACTCAACTATATGGCAAACATGGGGGAAGGGTAAAGTTCCACTTGGTTACCCGTTCTTAGGCGGTCAGTCCAGGCAGTCAGCTTAAACAGTCACCTTGGATTACAGATGAAAAAGAAAAATATGATAAAATGGTTACCTATATTCGAGGTGTTAACTTGGTTTATGGATGAAAACGTTAAAAAAAGACAAAAAATAATTTTAAAAAAAAGTGTTGCCTACGAGTCAAGCAGTTTAGCTTGGTTCATGGATGATTATGTATGGTTACCTGTGTATAGGTATTAGCAGGAAAAGCTAGCTACATCACGGAAGGTGGTTCATCTCTTTGAGATGTGTTCCTATATGCAGCGGTATAAAAAAAGAAGAGGGACCACATGATTTTTGTGGATACCAGGTTAGGCAGGAAGATGGCCGTGCATTAGGTCATGTTTATGTTGTTGAAAGAGGACATATAAAGTGAAATATTAAGGGCTTTTCCTCTAGGCGGTTGGTGCCGTCGCCTGTGAGGTTGTTGATTAGGACTCAAGGTGTGTAGACGGTAGTGGAGTTCATTTGATTGAACTGTTGCTTGAATTGATAGAAAGTGTTCTGCCATGAGGGGAGAGCTCAAGGAGCATATGAGTTGAGTCTTGGTTTGAGCCTTAAGGGCAGAAAAATCAGAGTGGACTGTACGCGGAGCACACTCTTGTTGATGGCGGTGAGATGGAGAGGCTGCTGAAAAGATTTTTGTATTTTCAGGGTTTGGAGAAAGGGATTAAAAATGGTTATGTAAACTGAACATGTCGAAATCCCGATTTGTGGTCAATTAAGTATTGATGAATACAAAATAACCTGCCAAAATGAGGGATACACCCATTCAACATTTGTGCAAGTCCCTCCCACGATATCAAGACAAAATATGCAAGTAGAACACAGAATGGACTCGCGATACAGAGGGCAAATTGGCAAAGCCCGAAGACTGAAGCTTTTCCAAATGTGAGCAGCAACATATGACCACGTACTTACATGCAGTTTATAAGAGGGAGAAAAATTAAGTAACTGGTTGGCTATATCAGAGCTATGGAAAATGTTTCAGGACATGGCAGGGACTCCATCCAAAAGCAAAGGCTTCCGAGTCAACGCGATATGGAAGGCGAACTGCCGTGGGCTCCCTCCTCCTCAAACTGCAGATGTAGGCCCAACTGCAGATTTTACCCCTTAAGGCAGTTGAAAGCAGCAGGTAATTCTAAGCTTAGGTTTGCACCTCCAGCGTATAGCAGCAAATGCACACTTAGTGGCGCAATGCAGGTGAATAAAAAAAGCGCACATTAACAGCAGCAAATGCAGGCGAAACTGAGGGAAGATAAAGTAGCAAAGGCAGGACGTGGCACAGATCGTGAGGCGATAGTCCCAACAAATGAATGGGTAGGTGGACAGATCTTGCTTAAACTGGACAAGAAGCCCACAGGTGAGATTCGACATACGGGAGAGGAAGTTCCAAATTGTAAAGATACGAAGGAAGAAGCTAAAGAATGGGAATGGGGAGAGATAATGGAGGAGGCACAGAGAAAAGAAAGGGAACAGAAGGAAGAATACGACAGGTTGAGAAAAGAATGAGCAGGAGAGGAGAGAAGAAAAAGCAAAGAGCTAGAGGAGACAGCAAAGAGGAAGGCTGAAGAGCAGGAGAGACAATCTATAAAAATGTAAATGTTAGTTTGTTCAAAATCTTAAATCTCTGAAAGTTCTTCACCGATTGCTTTGAAATGTTGACACAACATTGCATTTCAATAGGCACGTTTTTTCATGAACCTACTATACATAGATGTCACACCTGCGACGGGTAAAAACATGGTTTTTCTGAAAAACAGCGCCATCTGTTGGACGTAAAAGCAAATCACGCTATACTAAATATTTTACGATTCCATTTCAATGTTTCCGATTTAGAATGGTTCAAACAGGTGCCGAAGAAGCAGCAAAGCGATGTGCAGCCAGACTTCATTCTGCAGCTTCAGATCTGCTTAGTTCTCAACAGAATGAACGCGACAGGCTGAGAGAAGTCAACGAGAAACAGCAGATCAGCGTCAAACAAGACTCCGTGCTCAGCAATCATGCGATTACAATCGCCTTGCATTCCGTTACAACCCAGCTGATGATTATAGTTTGAGCCAGTGTGTTCTCATCGGCACCATGACTGAAGTGTGCCCTTAATGCAAGGCTATGAAATTCAATGGAGAAACTAAAAGAATGTGTTGCGCCGCCAGGAAAATTAAACTGCCTCAACTTGGAGAACCGCCAGAGCCATTAAAAACTACCCACAAGCATTGTGAAATTAAACGTGCGCTCTTTTCTTTCTTTTCCATTTAACCAGACTGAGCCACAGCAATGTGTGGCCGGGGACAGCTAGAAGAGCACTGACGCAGAAAAGTGGAGGATAGGAGACGTGAGCGGGAAAGAAATTCTAAGAAAGCAGTGGTCATAAGAGACTTCACACGTCAGAATGACGATGACAGGGAAGGGATACGAAGATGACTATGGGAACTTTATAGGAGCAGGAGAGACAGTTCGGCAGCCCCAAAGACGAGTAGGGGTACAACAAGGTCCTCGTTGTGGGAGGGTGGATGCAGTTTTTCAGATCAAGCAAAAGGGAAACAGCAGGTGAAACCAATGTTAAGGAGGCTTAGTTCCAAGGACAAAAGAGAAGAAAACAGTCACTATAGCTTTGGGACAATGGGGCCAGATGAAGATCAACAGGAAAGCGAAGATGATGAGGGGTGTTGGGGGGGGGGGGGAAGAAGAGGCCTCACTCCTCCCTCGGGATCTTCCATTCAGGTGGCCAGGGAAAGGTGCGAGCCGTTTAGTAAATATTGTAGGCTTTAGTAGCCGTTTTAACAGGGTTCTCTAAAACTGTGAACATGTTTTGCTTTAGAAATCTTGAGCTTGCAATTACAGTGAATGCATGGATGCAGCTGCCCACTTATACTTACAGAACAATTTTAGCATGTCCTATAGCTGAGGACCAGCTGCAAGAGAGTAAGTTGATGCCCTGGACGGAGTGCAGATTTAGCCAGGGTCAAAGACCTTTGAAAGATTTCACGAACTGTACAATGTATAAATGCTCTGCTTGTGAACGGGGGAGAGCAGACAGATATTGAAAGGGCAGGTGGATCACATGGCAAATTACTTTGCAGTGTTAGCTGCAGCTATAATAAAAACCAGTTTCTCTGAGACTAAGATAAAATTATGTTCCAGTGTTTAATTTTGCCTAAAAAAATGTTTTAAGACAGACAGGAATACAAATAAGTATTTTCCCCACTATTGGCGCCACCGGATGAGACCTCATTGTAGTCAAGACCTAGTTGGGCTAAACATGCCATGGTTGGAGAGCAGGCAAAGGTGGCAGTCGGACAAAATTTTTGTCGCCACACCGTCACTCACCAGCAGACTCCTTTCGACACAATTGATCCCTGCAACGGAGGATACCTGTCGGTGTGAGGAAAAGGGATTTACATCCCTGGTGAAGTACTGGCGCATAATACTGCAGAAAATTAGGGGAGACCATTCTAGAATGATACTCAAGGGTTTGATATTTTGAAAATGAAATGTATTTCATGTGGTCACATATTGTTAATGAACCATAGAGAAATGCACTTGAATATGTAATGCTGTGTTCCCTGTGGGAAGCAGACTGGATGAGCTATAGGGAAATATGCTTAGAAATGTAATGTGTTCTTATGGAACCTTAATGTAGGGAAATACACTGTGTACACAGTTGAAACCATGGGACAGAGGACTTGTGAAATTAGTATGTAGACGGCATTGATTGTGGCCACACTGCATCTAAAGTGGTACATTATCAAAGCAACTTTTGTGATCACAAAAGAAAAGGGGAACCAAAGTAATCGATAAATAGATGGGATTAAAATGCCTTAAGAGTCAACAGGAAATAGAAAGCACATGCGTCTACTCCACTGGAAGGAAGGAACACCAGGGTGGAAGCTAATTATTAAAAAAGGCTTTGAGGGTAGTGTTTTTGCAAAAATGGCATGAATACACTGCAAACAACCCTGATTTGCAATTGCCAGTGCATGGCTCTTTTGACCTAGGTAAAATAGGACATTGAGCGCATTGAGGCCATACAAATGGAAAAAGAGCACTATATAAATAACCAAATACAAATATTAAACGGAAGTGTTAGCCGCTATGGGTGACAAGGCCATTAGACCCCAGCAATGGGAAGAATATAAGCAATGGAAAGATTTTCCAAAGCAAAAATCTAGGAGATAAGCACGGATTAAAAAAATTATAATAAAAAAAAACATTCTGAAAGAGATGAAACGCGAGCATTTGATCATGAGAAAACAAAAGAATTATGAAGAGGGAGACTGAAGATTTAATAACAAAGAAGGGCATGTAGGCAGGGCTTACTCCTTAGCCCAGAAAGATCTTAGAGAATAAAACGGATCAATGGTTAGAATGTTTAATGGTATAAAGGCCTCCTCCTCCACCCACCGCCCCACCGGGTACCTGGTGATGAGGTGATCCTCACCACATCATGCCTGGAGCATTCCTGCCCGTGACACAGAAACTGCAGAAAAGGTAGTGCTAGCACGAATAAATAAAATAAAGGGCTACTAGGAGTGTAACTGGCTAAAGTGTACATGCCCCAAGAACGAGATACACTTGTATTTGCAATAGAAAAAAGGCTGGGCAAACAGGTGGGAGCTGCATGAAAGGTTAAACGATATGGAAGAAGTGTATCCAATGCCAGATAATTATGAGGACATACACTAAGCAGTTAATGCCCAAAGTCCATGGTAACTCAAGCATTTCCAATGAGAGAGGTGCCTGGGTTTGATAGAGAACCTGATTCACCAGGTTCATGTCCCTTAGAACCGTACGGAATTACACTCTTTTACCAAAGATTATCCAGATATTAGACAAAATCCAGAACAGTGGTACACCCAGACAGACAGGGTACTTATAACAGGTCCACTTACATTGGCATATATATATAGATCAGTTGTTTTCATGTAATCTGCCAGCAGATATATGGGGCCAATGCAGAATGCAAGAGAGTTTAGATCCTGTCAGAGTAGGATGAGCTGACAGAGGAAGCAAATGGAAGGGGGGAAGACTGGGGGAACTGTCCAAAGAAATAATAGCTCTTCCATCACTGCTAATAACACGTATCCACCAAGTGGATCCTTGCAAGAAAATCAATTGGGATAAATTGACTGCAAACAGGAAGAAGGGGAGTCAGTTGAAAAATATTTTGGACAAAAAGAAGCTTTTACCTCGTTTAGTGGAATGGACAGAAAGCTTTTTGTTCACATTTCGTAGAGGGATTATTGCCTCACCTAAATAATGACATACAAACGTATGAGTCTACATGGCCGACTGAAGCTGCTGCCCAGATTTTGACTATGGCTAGGTATTATGGCAATCACCATGCAAAAGATGAAAGGAAAAGGTCATTAAGAAATGAAAAACCACAGCACTAATGCAACGGCATACGCATTTTCACTCTAGGCAAGGCCAGCAGTGTGCATCATTATGAAGAGGACCATAGCACAAAAGACTGCACAGCATAGGGCTGGTCAAAATAATATCTAATCCTGTACAGTTCAGTATATATCCTATATCGTGCATGGCTCAGCTTGTTGTCACTAATAAATGTGCTTTAAATGTGTTGGGAATGGATTTGCTAAAACATTTGCATGCAACTCACCCCATTTCCATTGCCATGGAATGCTGCTCTGCAAGAAAAATGTGATGTTTTAATATCCGTTTTATGTAATAGACCTCTTTTTAGGCACGCCCGATTTATGATGTTTGCGTGTGAAAAGCAAGGCTGTGCATTATCTGTACCAACTCAACAACCAGGGTGTGGGGTGGGGGGCAGACTGTGCATATTTTTCCTTCTAGATCGAACACAGTGACAAAAACACTTCGAATTGTTGTGGGGTGTAGCGGCTGCATCCCTTTCAATGAAACAGGCTGATGCTATCATATTAAGATACCAAGTTACATTGTTTGTGTCACACGCAATTGATATATTATTGAATGAAATGAAAACACAGCACATGAAAAATGTCAGGTTAAAAGAATATGAGTGGACTGTGTTAGCTTCAAACATTACCATGTAGTGTTTTGAAACTCTAAATCATGCTACCTGGCTAGCCCTTCCATAAGATTAATTAAAAGTATTGTTTTTCTTGACCAAATTGCAAAAGCAACCATACAGTCCCTTGTATTACACATTACACACAAGATGCAGCAGCCAGAGGAATTCGATGTTGATAAATATTCTTGAGATAGTGCAACTATTTAGGCTGAAGCGGCTGAGCAAGAGCTTCAGGAATGGAAACAGACTGAGAAATGGTTATTGGCTTTGAAATGCAGGATGAAAAAAAATGTAGACGACTACATATGCATTTACCTTTAATGTTATATGCTCAGGGCTCATATCATGTAGGTGCAGAAAGAATGTGTAGGGTTGCTCACTACAAGTGGGGATTAACACTAAATCCTAAAATAAACCATGGTTGCGTATTGTATAACTGTTTAGTACGTGGGTCTTGGAACATTGGTGAGAGTGAGGAAGCCCAGAAATATAAATGTTTCAATAGTAGGATCCAAAATGCCCAGCATAACACAAAATAGCCTTTTTGCATATTGAAAGACCAAGGAAGACCTAATCACACAACCCCAGAGAGCTCCATTACGGATGATGTATCCTGGTGTAATGTAATGCAACAAGCTATGCATAAGAAACTTGATACTATCAAGAAAAACATTCTGGAAAAGAGTAACAACCTAAAAAGTATTGAATCCAAGTCGGCGGATTGGTCCTTTCAAAGATCTACGCTCATTCATAATTTTAATCTATCCCCCGTTACTGAAAAGGAACCAGAAATCATCATTAATCAACTTAAGCCGATGAAATGTAAAAATGATATCTACACCACCATGTTGATTAAAACCTGTGCCCCCTCATCCATCTGCACATGTGTTAATGCTTCTATAATCTCTGGTACAGTCTCACAGGATCTCAAGGAGGCCTGGGTCATGCCTACCCTGAAAAAGCCTGGCCTTCAGTCGACATCCCAAATAACTATCGGCCTGTTACTAATACAGCGTTCCTTCTCAAGATCCTCGATTGCGTGACCTACATACAAATTGCAGACCACCTAAAGAAATATCCGTCTTAACCTCTTTAGTGCCAAGGACGAGCTATCTCGTCCTTGACATTACCTCTGTAGTGCCAAGAACGAGATAGCTTGTCCGCTTTAGCGCTTGTCCTTTTTAGCACTCAGTCAAAACTGTAATCCAACCTCTGGGCTATGTGAGGGGGAGGTCCCCTCTTACTGCCAGGGGGCTGGATTACCTTCAGTTTCACATCAGCGGCATGAAACAAAGTAAATTCACTGCGGCAGCCATTTTCATCTACCGCGGTGAAGAGAGAAGGTGAGTGCCCTTCTCTCTCCGCCTCTATTTCCGGCTGTATTTCAAGGCAGAGATCGAGGCAGGTATCGTTGGAAAGGGGAGAAAGGGAAGGATGCTCGATCCGTGTGCAGCAATGCACACTAGACACCAGGGATATGTTTACAGTGGGGGGGGGGTAGCTTACAAGGCAAGTGCCCTCCTCCCCCCCCGTGGCCCCAAATCATGGGGCCACATGTATGGAAACCCCTGGGGGTGGATGGGTTGTCTCCCCCCCAACCCAAAATGGGCTTGGGGGTCATGTCATGCAGCCCTCCCTGGGGGCAGTTATCTGCTCTTAGGAAGGGGCATGTAACCCCAGGGAGGGCGGCATGAGAACCCCCCCTCTTATCTGCCCCCAGGGAGGGCTGAATGAGATGCCCCCCTCCTGCATTTGGTGTGGGGGGGAGGGGGGGAAAAGAGGGTCAACCCCCAGTACATTAGAAAATTATCTGACGGTGTAGGATAGGATAAAGGGCAGCCTGCCATTTTGAATTATTTTCTTTGTTTACAAAACTCGCCTTGGCGCAGAGGGTCACATTGGTGTGCCAATCTGGCCCCCGGGTGCCCAAACCTTACTGTCCCACCCACTGGGGGGCCTGTCCCACAATTTATGGGGGCCCTCTCCCCCCACCCCAAATGGAGGGGGGTGTACCTCATGCAGCCATTTGTAGGAGGCCCAGGGAGGCCTGCATGAGGTGTCCGTGCAACCCATTTGGTGTAAGGGGGATAGGGCCCCCAATAATTGTGGTACAGGCACCCCAGTGGGTGGGGCAGTAAGGTTTGGGCTCCCCAGGGCCAGATGGCACACCGATGTGCCTCTCTGCGCCATGGGGAGATGGGTTACCAAAGGAAAAAAGTGAAAATGGTGGAATGCATTCTGGGGGGGCTGTGGGGCACCCCAAAAGGATGGGGAATTTTCTAATGGACAGGGCAGTGACCCCCCCCCACCGGCCCACAATGGAGTGGGGGGCCATGTCATTCAGCCCTCCCTGGGACCAGATATCTGCTCCTAGGAAGGGACGCCTGAGCCCAGGGAGGAGTGCAGGACAGGCCCCCCCCTTATCTGCCCCCAGGGAGGGGTACATGAGATGCGCCACCCCTCCAATTGGGGTGGAGGTGGAGCGGTGCACCCCTTCACATTAGAAAAGTCCCCAGCGGTGTAGGGTGCCCCTCAGCCCCCTCCCCCCTAAATGTCAGCCTGCCGTTTTCAATTTTTTTCTTTGTTTACCAAACTTGCCTTGGCGCAGAGGGGCACATTGGTGTGCCAATCTGGCCCCAGGGTGCCCAAACCTTACTGCCCCACCCACTGGGGGGCCAGTCCCACAATTTCTGGGGGCCCTCTCCCCCCTCTCCCAAAATAGGTGGCAGGGGTACCTCATGAAGGCCTCCTTGGAGGCAGACATCTCCCCGTAAGAAGGGACACATGGGTTTTCAGTGGGGGAGGTTCAGTAGACCACCAGGGATGCCTTGCAAGGGGGGGTAGGGGGCATGCTTGAAAATTATGGATTTGTTTTTGCTGGTGTGACCGTAGGTAACATGTTTTTTGTTTACAAATTTTTCTACGTGAGCGGCTACAACGTTATGCGAGTACTGTTTTTTATTATTTTATGGTTAGGGCAGACTGTCAGTGGGGTGTGTGAGATGGGCTGGATTGTTGGTGGTGTGGGTGGGAATGGGCCATCTGGGCAGATATGTTGGTGGGCTGGGACACAATTGCAAGGGCAGGCCACAAATTGTCCCCCCATGCCAACAGAACATGGTTGTTTCCCTGGGAGCGGATCCCTCCCATGTGGGTTGTCCGTCTGCAAGCCCAGGTTCCACCTCTGGCTATGCTACGTTACAGATGTCACCTCCGGGGATGAATGGGGATCCTGACGTGGCTCCCTGGAGCTGCTGCGGTGCTAAGGGGATGGTACACCCACATGGTACATGGATGTCCAAGGCCAGGGACATCACCTCCAACCGTCCTGGAGTTGCGGCTGGGCTGCATTACAGCTTTTCCCTTCGGGGAGGTATTGGCAAACTGTCGGGTCTCCCTGGTGGGGAGAAGCTGTAGCGCAGGGAAGCCAGGGTTCCAGCAAAGTCGGCGGTAATATTCCTGGCCTTGGGCACCTGTTACAACTCTTCTGGCAGAGTCTCCAACCCCACCTTTGCAGACATCCATACACTCGGTTTTACTGAAACAGGACTCCCCCAGCATGGAGGAGCCTAGAATGATCGTCAGCGCTCCAGCGTTTCTCGCTTCTCAGTGCGAGCGGGTAGCCACGCCCCTGACTTCCGGGATCGTATATCCGGATACCCAGCACTCGGATTGGCGCGTTGCTTCTCTATTCAGAGTCGAGTTGCACTCCATAAATTCGCTTACTTGCTTCCTTTTCTAACAAATGCTTGAATTCTAAGTTCTATAGACCTTCTTTCCTGAAATCACTTAAACTAATCTTTCTCTGTTTCCGTTCATCCGTGTTACTAGTTACTTCTGATTACTTCCTCTACACGCGAGGCTAATTGGGACCTCAATTTACAGTCCACCTTTCCGCATCAACCATCCAGTGCGTAGTCTCCCGTTTATAGAGATTCATCTTTAGTTTGCGCTCCCCATTTAGCGCGCATTCTATTTACCTTTTGTTATCTTTCTCCCCAAGTGTTAGGAACCTGCAGTAGGGGCATTTTGCAGCCTTCCACTCGAACGCTCCTGAACAATCTTTCCTCTTCATGTCAACAGAGTGACAGTTACTTTGGTAGGCGACATTATCCCTTGCCTCAGGGTCATCTTCTTTTATTCTGACTGTGTAAAACACAATTGGGCATAATCTTTTCACCCCTTTACTTCATTAGGTCACTCACGCTATAGGGTTGCAGTCACTCTCCCCGTGGCTGGTACTAATCAGGAAATTATCTGTAACTCCAGGGTAAGCCCCTCCTTCTACCATCAGTTTCACACTATCTTCAACGTTGCTCTTTCCATTCATTATTTCATTCTGTCTTTACTAGACTTCACGAGAGGACCTCGGTCTTCAATAGAGGTTCCGCCTATCACAAAGGAGAGACCACAGCTGCCTCCAGGATTCCACGTACCCTAGCAGCGCACCACAGGGTTTTTCCCCCTTAGGGGTTTTTCCCTGGAAGCTCCACTACTACCTAGCCTTTTTGACTGGGCAGCGGAGGGTTTCTAGGTGAAACCCACTATCATCCTTCTTCAAACTGCTGATCCGTGAAGAACCGTGTAGAGGTGGGTGCCAATTGTAAATGCCAAAAGATCTATGTTGTTGAAATTTGTACCCTTATTCATAAGTTATAACAGCACCCTTCTCTCATGTGGGTCTTTACCAGGGGTTCTGGGTAATATATTCTAGGCCGATTTGCGAAGGTCAGACCTTGGTGGATTCCCACTGGTGTCCTCTTTTGGGAAATGCATGGACTTCCCCGTTTTCCTTGCTGGCTTCGGCAGCCTGTGTCAAAGAAAAAGAGGCCATGTGTTGTTGGCAGTGTGTTTCAGTGGGTGGCCAGAGCGAAATCTGAGGATGGTCTTTATTTCCAGCCAATTTCAGAGACATTTCCCTCTGTCCATCACTGAAACACGTCACCAACAACAGATGTCATACCTTCCCGCGTGCCCACAGCTGTGCTGGCGAAAACGGTACCTCACATGTATGGGTGCGCCTACCGGTGCGCAAAAGGAAAAGGGTAACCTACTGGTAACCCCAAGCCTTTCGGCACAGCACATTTTGTTAATGTGGGCAACCTACAGATTTGGGCCTAGGGTGTCGAAGCCAGCAAATAAAAGAGGGAACCCCATGCATTTCCCAAAAGAAGACATCCGTGGGAATCCACAGAGGTCTGCCTTGCGCAAATCAGCCCCGAAATTATTAGCCACAATCCCCGACAAAGTGATATTTGGTGGGGAAAAAACCCAATGTTCACTTTGTCTGGGGTTCTGGGTAATACATTCTGGCCTGATTTGCGCAAGTCAGACCTCTGCGGATTCCCACCGGTGTCCTCTTTTCGGAAATGCATGGGGTCCCCAGTTTTCCTTGGTGGCTTGGACACCAGAGGCCCATATCTATATGGTGTGCCCGTCTAGAAAAATCGTGAAATTCAGATGTCAGAAAAGACTTGGGATTAGGGGTGTGTTCGGCTTTCCCCATGGCGCCCAAG